>NC_083795.1:13939893-14510594 GCF_015708825.2 Lethenteron reissneri | reverse complement strand
TTTTTTTAAATGGTTGGAGTAATTTCACACGCGTGTATGCACGCCACTGTATACTGTATAGTAAATATCACTCTTCTAAGAGATACACAACGTACTCTCCAACACTCAGAGAGTTCACAGAGAAGTCGCCTTACACTCATCAGGGTGCGCGTTCAATTCTCATTCCTAGTCATCATCCACTGAGTCATCTCTCCTCCGTAGGCGACACAATGAGCACACATTTTAATGAAAAATACCAACAGTTTCTGAAAGCCCCCGCCATAATAACGTGGAATGACCGCGTTGTATTGGTTACGGATCAGCAAATTGAAAGCGGCAGTCGGGTCGGGTTTCGCTGCGTTGGACCACGAGGGGTCGCTCCAGCCGGTGGCCGCGAACCCCTTTCCGCCTGCGCGACGTTGGGTGCCCCTGCCAAAAGGGGTCCCCAGTGCCAAGAGAGAAGGGAACCTCTGGTCCCCACCGATCCCCTCGCACCCCCTCGCCACGAGGCGTATGCGCGGACCCCCCCTACCGCATTGCAGGAACGGGGTCCGCACCTGCCACGCCACCTACGGCACTCCACTCCGCCCGCGGATTCACGCCACGCGACCCCCCCCCCCCCCTACGGCGCCGCGGGTTAATCATGTTGCCGATCGGCATCTGAACGTCCCGGCTTGCCGGAATGGTGACGCGCACGCTAAAGCGAAACGTGCACAGACGCGCAGCGCTCCCCGTGCCAAAACCGGCGCCCCGTGCAGCCGCGGAGCGCCTACGTGACGCGCATCCAATTAAGCCTCGCGCACAGCGGCACGAACCCCCGACCCGCTAATTGGCGCGAGGCGATTCCATCGCCTATTAAGCGGCTTGAGAACGCGAGCGGGCGGAATACAATGGTCGTCACCCCCCACCCTCTACCGCCATCCCTCCCAAAAATATAATGATAAAATGTACAAAATCAAAATCACAATGGGAGTAACACGAGAGAAATCCGTGCGCGTTCGCCAAACGGGGACTGAAGAGGAGGGCGCGCTGGCTGTGTTTGTGTCGAGTGCGCTGCGCGGCGGCGAACTCCCGCGACGCGGAGCGCGGAGCGATCGTGCGCTGAATACGGAGCGAGGCGCGCTCACGAACACACACGCGCACGCGCACACGTGTACACACGCGCACGCGCGCACGCGCACGTCCCGCTCTCCACCTGCGTGTGCCGCGCTCCCCCAGCCCCCTTCGCCGCGCCGCGCAGCTCGCTTCGCCATTTTTGCCGAACTGAGCCAGCGGCGGCTCCGAGCCGCGCTTGCTGCAGCTGCAACCAGAGACCTCGGTCCCGCTTCATTCAGGTACGGGGTAGATGTCGGGCGGGCGGGCGGGTGGAAGGTCGGGAGGCAAGGAGCGGGGAGGGGGGGAAGAAAGGTCGGACGGTGCCCCGGGCGTTAGCCCTGGCGGGCCCGTGATGCAGCGAGCGGCCGCCGTCGTTCATCCCGGAGCGCTCCGCGTATCCCGGTCCCTGTCCCCTCGCTCATCCGCGGGCGAGGCTGCAGGCAGTTGGATGCGCAACGTGACGCGCGGTTTGGGGTTTCGCGAGAGGTTTTTATTGTTTTTGTTTTTATTGTCTCTCCTTCTGCGGCTAAAGACGCTCGGTGACAGAGCGAGCGTCCTGTCATCGTGGTGCGTGCGCGCGCGTGTGTGTGTGTGCTGGCGTGCATTTACGCTGTGTGTATGCGCCTACATAACCAACCACATATGCACGACGCGCGTAACACGCCACAGACGCGGCACATGCACATCACGGACACAATAGATGTGCATCGCCCGCACGACAACATGGACCCACGCGCATGTGACGCGCCTCTATTGTGTGGGTGATGGACGACGGAGGCACACACAGCCCGCCTAATTAGATACCGCATGCCACAACCGCAGCCACATTCTGTACGGATGCATCTCTCGTGCGTCTCTATATGCAGGCAGCAGCAGCCTGCGCATCGTCTGCAGTCCACAGCGTGGGTTCCTCGTGTATGCTGCCCTATGGCCATTGTCATCAACGTAACTCGTGCATCAAAATGGTTGACGCACGCGTAGCGCTTGCCCGTCTCGTTTTCCCGGCTATCGGTTCAGGGTCAACGCATGTTTCACCCCCTTGGCGGGTCGCCGGGCGTGCGACTCGTGAACGAATTTCCGGAGCGAGGCTGCGTCGCGCAGCTGCGAGCTGTGAAGGCGAAACAAAGGCGGGCGGGAGGAGGCGCTGCCGTCTTTACGGACGCCCTGCGCGCGTGCGCTCGCGACAAATGATGATGATGGTGATGATGATGAGGATAATGTGGAGCTCGCGGTGTCGAAAACTCGATCGAGAACATGGCATCACCGGCACGGGCCATCATCATCGATGGCCATCACGAACACCGACCATTACCATTGTGTTCCATCGACAATGGGAATCATCATCATCAATAATCATAACTACCTTCAATCAATGACAACCACCATCATCATCACCACCGCCATTATAAATCATAATCGTTATAATCAATCCTCATTGATCGTCAATCACAACAACAAGCCTCATCGGCGTCGTCATGATCATCAAAAAATAATCGTCACCGATAATCGGTCATAATCATCGATCATCATCATCCATCAACGACGGACCATCATGACGAGTGCACGGCATTGTTCCGTAACCGCCGTGGCTGCCGCTCCAAGCGATGATATCACCAGTCACCTCGCACCTCCACGGTGATATCACCTCTCACCTCGCACCTCCACGATGACATCACCCACCTCGCACCTCCACGATGACATCACCACCCACCTCGCACCTCCACGATGACATCACCACTCACCTCGCACCTCCACGATGACATCACCCACCTCGCACCTCCACGATGACATCACCACCCACCTCGCACCTCCACGATGACATCACCACTCACCTCGCACCTCCACGATGACATCACCCACCTCGCACCTTCACGATGACATCACCACCCACCTCGCACCTCCACGATGACATCACCACTCACCTCGCACCTCCACGATGACATCACCACCCACCTCGCACCTCCACGATGATATCACCACTCACCTCGCACCTCCACGATGACATCACCACCACCCACCTCGCACCTCCACGATGACATCACTCACCTCGCACCTCCACGATGACATCACCACTCACCTCGCACCTCCACGATGACATCACCACTCACCTCCACGATGACATCACCACTCACCTCCACGATGACATCACCACCCACCTCGCACCTCCACGCCCGCGGCCCCAACACGCGCTCCTCGTGGACATATCAGGGGTAACCATCAGGGGTAACCATCAGTGGTAACTATCAGGGGTCACCATCACGTGAAACCATTCAGGGGTAACCATCAGGGGTAACCATCAGAGGTTACCATCAGGGGTAACCATCACGTGTACCCATCAGGGGTAACCATCAGGGGTAACCATCACGTGTAACCATCAGGGTAACCGTCAGGGGTAACCATCAGGGGTCACCATCAGGGGTAACCATCACGTGTAACCATCAGGGGTAACCATCACGTGTAACCATCAGGGGTAACCACGTGTAACCATCAGGGGTCACCATCAGGGGTAACCATCATGAGTAAGCAACAGGGTGATCACCAACGTGTTGTTGTTGCTGTTGTTGCTGTTGTCAGAGCTGTGGTGGAAATTGTTGTCAGCGGCACGGGAGCGCGGAGCGGGGAGGGGCTCGGGAGGGTGGGGGTGGGCGCCAGCCCCTCCCCGCAACTTCCAGACAGAGCGGGGGGGGGGGGGCAAGCTACACACTGCGGGACTGCGTGGGTCCCATTGGCTGCTCGGTATCGGCCCCATTGGCTATTCCATACTGACCCCAATGGCTATTCGGCATCGGATCCTATGGCTATTCCATATTGACCCCAATGGTAATTAACATCGGCCCCATTGGCTCTTCCATCTAGACCCCAATGGCTACTTGACATCGGCCTTATTGGCTCTTCCATATAGACCCCAATGGCTATTCGGCATCGGATCCTCTGGCTTCCATATTGATCCCAATGGCTACTTGACATCGGCCCCTATAGCTATTGGAAATGGCTTCTAATGCCTCTATTTTCCCCTAAAATATTTAAAACCCATCCCTCGCGCATGACCCGTGTTGTTGTTGCTGCTGTTGTTGTTGTAGACTGTAGGCCCCGCAAGCACTACCACCACAGTGCAGCATGGTGAAGGTGGGAGCTGGGCTGGGCGGGAAGCCCTGTGGAGATGGCGGGGTGCCTCCCGGGACCCCGGAGGGACCCCCGTCGTGGGAAGGGGAGGGCTCGCCGGCCCTCATGTCCCCGCTGGACGTGACGCAGCTGCATTACCCGGTGCCGGACAAGGTGAGAGGGCAGCTCGCCACCACCACAGCCACCACTATCACCAGAGCCACCAACACAACCACCACTATCATCACCACCATCACAACCACCACCATCTCCATCACAACCACCACCATCTCCATCAACATCTCCATCACCATTACCACCACAACCACCAAAGACAACGATCCCCCATATAGCCTATCACAGACTGTTGGGGAAAGTGCTGTTCGCGAGTTGCACCTATGAAGGCCAGTAAGGCACACGAGTGGACGAGCCTGACCGCCTTTGTCTCCCCCATTGGCGATGTTTACACATCGCACCAGGTACTCATGTTTGAGGCTGAGTCGACGTAGGTGAGGCCAGGGGACCGGTCCAGATAATCGTCACTGGTGTTGGCCGTCAGCGGGAATCGAACTCGGGTTGCCGGGTTCGTATTGCAGTTTGCTAACCCCCCTTCACCACAACCATCACCACAACCACCACCATCAAAACCACCACCACCCCCACAACCAACTCCATCCCGACCACCACCTCCACTACAACCACAACCATCCCCACCAAATCCACCCCCAACACCATCACCACCACCACCACTGTCACTGCCGCCAACACCACCCATTCGCAACATCCATTATTTAGGCGACAACTCGTGGCTCGTGTACGCGAGAGTCTCGCTCACAGCAATTCCTAAATTCGTCCCGGGCATCTCCTGGATGAAGTGCACAGCGCTCCCTCCTCGGCTGCAGTGCTCAATTAAATATTCAGCAGCGTCTGGTCACGTGCTGCCCAGAGAAGAAGACCACGTAGATCTGTGCCCCCCTGCCTCTGTGCACGCGACGCCATCCATCCGCCTCCCGCATCTCTACCCAAGCGCTCGCACGCACGCAACCCGGGCATCGGTACAGTCAAGGGGTGGGGGCGGTCCGTTCCACACACATAACTGCAATAAAATACAATTTTGATTCATCAGCCTTTGCGCCCTGTGGGAACATTTTTCGCAGATCCCATGTCTCCAATGAAACAAAAAATCGAAGCTTAAGTCTTACTGGGTTCTCCTCCTGGTTATAATTAACGACTTGCCGCTGGGTGAAGCGGGCGATGTGCATGTAATTCCTGTGGGATGTACTCTGCTTGCTAGGAGTGTTTCCGGGCGAAGGCCCCACCCGTCTCTGAACGGTTGGATGCTTTTCCATTAAGAAAGTGTCCCAACTCGTGAGAACGAAGGGGGGAAGTTCCTGCCAGGTTTGAAATGCGGTTCCATTTCAGATTTGCGCCATTATTCCACTGGCGAGTTCGCAGAGCGGCGATTTCACCGTCGCAGATACAGACTTGCCAGGGGCCAATACGATATCGTAAGCGAGCGAGGTGTCGTCTGTGAGCCACTGCTCTGGAGGCAAGGGGTGTGTGGTGGATCATGCAGAGATTTGTGAAATTCTGAAACCCACGCGGGTTCCAAGTGGCTAGGACATGGCAGCACAGCGAAGTGGGATCGTCAGCCCGTTTGTGTGAACCTTTCGTGTTGCTACCCTCGTGATGTGGAATGGTTTTCTCTGCTTCCTCCGGTTTCCCCTACTGGACATGTGAAAAAAGAGCTTCATAGCTCATCGGATTTCTCCAGGAAAACTCAATTTTCCAAATACCCCAAAGCGGGACCAACCTGAAACATGTGCCTTGAGATTCTATGAGGATTTCTGTGATAAAATAACGTAACAAAAATAACATTACATTCCGTAATGCTGCACATATATACGTGACAGTTTCACTTCGCTTACTAATTACACTGTGATCACATTTGGTCTAAACATGAGCAAACAAATAGCAAAGAGGCACCCGGGGGCGATATTGAGAGGCTGCGAGCCATGGGGGACCCATGTGGAGTGGCCAGGGGGGGGACCCTTGAAGGATATTAATTGAAGAGGCAGAGCATATGGCTTGCTCCCTGTCCAACCGTTATGCCCGGGATGGGTGGGTGGTTGGGGGGAGGGGTTCCTTAGATGGCAGTGCTATTGACGAATGTGCCGAGTGCTTGGCGCTGGTGGCTGCAGAGTTGTTACTGGCTCCCGCACGCACGAGTTCGACACCGGCCCCGGGGGCTGCGCACCAAATTACACTCGGAGATTATAGCGGGACGGCGCCAATCAGTTCGCCACTGGCAATTAGCGAATTCGTTTCGCCTGGATGTTTGCGAATGTGTCTGTTTTGTGGGGGGTGGTGGTGTCGGGCTGGGGCTTAGCTGGTGGGTTCGGGGGTATGGGTCATGACACGTGGCGATCAGCGCATGCGCACGTCGCGATGGGATCGCACGTACCAAACGTTCATTTATGTTACGATTTCAACTTCGTGTTTATATTATTTGAGCGCGTCAGTGGAACCCCGGTGGAGAGATGTTCATCCAGCAGTGGATTGATCATGGCTGATGATCATGATTATATTATTGCAGTATATCATCATCCACACGCGCGGCTGCAGCGCTCTCTCTCAACATGAAAGTTGCTCTCACATCACTGGGGCACTAATCCCCCCCCCTACCCACTGCCATCGCCATAAATAATACACGCTCGATAATTTACCACAAATGCATTGAAAAGGTCACGGCCCAACAAAGATCCTGTCGCGACCGTAAGAGAGGAGATGCCGCTGCCAGACGGAGGCGGGCGGCGCGAGGGCGCTTGAACGAGTGAGCGTTAGAACGGCGTTAGCGCAACAAACCAGCGCCAGAGAGCGCCGCGTGCGCCCCACGGCCACGGCCGCGCCCGTCTGCCCCCGGGGCACAATTTGCCTGGTGCGGATAAATGTAACATTATCCGTAGTCCTACCCGCTCATGAAATATTAATCCATTAATAACCAATGTAAATGACTGTCACCGGGAGTTATTAATGCGGCACGGGCTCGTCCGTCGAGGGTTCAGCCGGGTTATTGGCCGATCCATCTCATTTAGCGCCAATGCACTTGGCGCCCACGTGCGCGGGGTACAGATGAGAGGAGAGAGAGAGGCGCGCGCGGTGGCGGTGCATTCCAATTGGTGCTGCTGTGGATTCAAGGAGAATCGATTCGCGGGCCGAGGAGGCTCGGCCTCCGGTTCGGAGGGACCTGGCGACAAGCTGCCTCTGCCACGGCGTAGTCGCGAGGCACGGGGGTGACCTTTTGAGATGATAATTTCCAGCTTCGCTCTGTTCTCCTCGCCCATCCCCCCCAGCCCTCCGATGCCCCTTCCGATTGTCGAGGCGTCTTTAAGCCCCATTCCCTCCCCCCCACCTCTTTTGCACCTAGGGGTGGTGCAATGCAGAACATATACTGTCGAGCGTTTTTGTGATCACGGTTGCTGAGCACAGTTGCCCCCCAAAGAAAGGCGAAGTGGCCAGTGACAAACAGCGCGAGTGACGGTGGAATTGACTGCAGAGTGTTTGGTGTGCAGACATCGGCTGGACAGGACAGGCGAGAAACCCAGCAGACAGGAACGTGAGCGTAGGCTCCAATAAAAGACTCGTACAGGTCGTGATCATAATAATAATAATATTCCACGCCACGCGTGGGATTTCTCGAGAGCAGAAGGCGTGATTGTGACCACGCGGTCGCTCCTTGTCTGCCGGATGACATCGTCACCACGCTGCGTGCATAATTCACACAGCCTCGTTCCAGATCACATACCGACCCACGAAGAGCCAATGTTATGGCCGTATTGCTTTTCGAATCTGCAACGACCAGGAATCCCAACCACTATACAACTATCAGTGCCGGCTGGAAACAGAATAGATTTGACAGCACACAGAGCTCCAGGTGCATGTATGTACAAGCCTCTCAGCCTCATGCAGACCAGCCTTGCAACGAGAAAATGGTCACACATGCAGTTCTTTGGAGCTGGTGCTCTGCATAAGCCTGAAAGTATTTGCAAATGCAATGCACTATTCTGTGCGTCGTTAAATCCATATACAATAACCACAGCATCACGACGAACCATGCCACCTGAGTTCGAATCCCAGCGACGGCTAACATCAGTGGCGAGTGATATCAGAACGTGTCCTGGGCCTCTAGTTCGATTAAGCCCTGCATGAGTACCTGGTACGGTATTCAGAACTGGGGTGGTACTCACCAATGCACCCCTTAGTGCCCTGTGCAGGTTTTCATAGGCGTTCGCTAGCAGCTCTTGCCTCCGCAATCTGTCTGCAGGCTATACTGGGGGTCTCTGTTCTTTGTCCGTCTATATGTATGTACGTGATGGCAGAGGCTGCGTTCCAGACGCATGCGTGAGCTGTCAGATCGTTACATCGTTAGGCGTGAACAAGTGTTCAATTAATTACGTTTTGAATGGGGCTGGCAAAGCAGCTGTCACAACAGCGAAGAGGATCGGTTTCACTGGCGAAACCGACACCGCAAGCTGCCTCCTCACTCTCCTTGCAAAATCGATGCCTGTTTGCCGCGTGGTGTCCCATCCTCGCTTTCTCTCTCTCTGCACCAACCCTCCGCTCCTCCCGTTGCCTCCTCTTCCCAAGATTATCATTAAGACCAGGACAAACTTCCAACCGCAGCCAAAGAGGAGAGGCAAACTCGGGATTCCAAACGTCACGGAGTTCACGGTGAACTTCAACGACAGCGCCTCCGAGAAGTTCAAGGTAAGACATTGAGTCGCCGTGGGTCTGGAACAGACTGCCCCCCCCCCCCCCCGTCTATCCCGTGAACAGAATTTATGAACCGACTATGTCCAGCTGCAGGAGATGCTGGCACCTTTTCGACGATTAAACGCAAAAGCACCCTCCATACAGCAGCATTTGGACGTATTGGCGGTGTACACCGGTGCCACATAACACACCGGTCCCCATCAAACTGTTTAAAATCATCATTTGAACCGACATTCGTCTTTCGACTGCTTCGACATCACGAGCACTGATTTTGATGCACCCTGCAAGATTTTCTGACTGAGGTTGCAAATCGCAGGGAAAAATCAATAATTATTGCGGATTTTTTTATATCGTGCACCGGTGTACCGCCAATAAGTTTATTTGTTTAATCAGGCAAACGTTGTGCCTGTTTCGACCTTCGCAGTCTCGTCAGCAGAGTCAGCGCTGTTAATTCTCCCAGATGTTATTGGCATGCGCCGTCCACATTCACGGTGCGGCTCATTCAGTGTACATACAACATAAAAAAACAGTTTAGAACTCGTACACTCTAAATAAGCAATAATTGCCACAGAGACTGTATTAGAAAGCAGGGCTGTTACTAATACACACACCCTAGTAAACAGGCAAAACAATTCCTATAGTTGCATGACGTTCAATGTCAAACAATTTTGCCACAACGTCGTATGTATTTGGTGACTAGAACGTGGGTTCAGATAACATCTTGACAAAATGGCCGAAACGCATCGCCAAGAGCCTGTGCCTGGGTGATGTTGCCGACTTTTTGCTGACTGGCAGTGACATTTGCGCGTTTTTGACCAAAAACAAATCTCAGACGGAAATGAAAGTGGGCCGGCGTCGCGTACACGAGGGTTTAACCACCCGTGTCGACAACCAGGTGACAAAATGGTGGCTGCGGCCCTACATGGTTGTCAGGGGCAACTAGGCCTGAGGCGTCACCACGTGGCTTCTCAGCGCATCACTCGTGCACGATGGTTACAATTGGGACACGGTCACATCGACAAAGGGAGAACGCCAGCGATTGTTCGCGTTCATGGTGGTTTTCGGGAATGAGCGAAAACCACATTTTTGCACGTGACGCGCGCGGTAATGGCGGATGAGTAAGTGGCTCCATTGGGCAGGCAATTACATGGGCATTGTTGTGGGGTTGATGTGCGCTGGGTTGGTTCACAATGGAGGGTGGTGGTGGGGGGGTGGCTGAGCTGCACAGATAATACAGACAAGAAGAACATCCATTAGCAAGCAACTGGGTAAGCATTGTAATACACTGGCACGCGAGCGAGTAGACAACTGACACAGCTCACCCGCCGTGGTAATTATCGCCACACTACAGCCGGATGTCTTCCTCATTCGGCGTGTGACGCTTCCGCATGCGTTCGTAGATTCAAATAGAGCATTATCGGGTCACGTTGCGCTTATACGAATATATTATTTACGTTTGTGCACTAAATAATTATATTATGTGCTTCTTTTACATTTATGCTTGTGGTTTGGCCACTGTGCAATCGGGACAAATGTCGCGATTTTAAAGAGACTGACAATGAGGTTTAGAGTAATAGATGACTTCATCAAGTATTGACATAATTTCGTGATCATCATTCATAGAATCGCTGGGGGAGGGGGGAATGTTGCACAATACCGTCTTGTAAGCTAATGTTTCTGACTACGTTGCTTCTGAAAGAGCTGCGTTTTTATGCTTGTACATCATTGCTAGCACGGCTCCCTTTTTGTTTTAATTTCATTCCAATACAAGTATGCTCCTGAAAACGAATCTTGAGACTCACTCAAGTATGCCGCGGTGGCGAGATGTTATCTCCCTCGCCTGGTATGCAGGAGGTCGTGGGTTCCATCCCGACTCTGATGCCTGCTGTATATTTGGTGTTTGCATGTTCTCCCTTCACATTTAGAATCATGCGCTTAGATTATTTGGCTGCTATAAAATTCCACAAAAGCCACTTTCTTGAGCTATCATTTGTGGCCAGGTCACTTCTAAGAAAGAGCTATATAGCTCAGTGAGCCTTACCTGGTAAAATAAAACATTGTTTAATAGTTTAGTGCCTGTGTACATTGTGAGATTATTGCGATTATTTTCAGCCGCTGCCATCCACGGGCACGAGAGTGAATTAGGTGCTCACTCTGCGTCTGCTATTCTCTAATCCTCTTATGTTATTAAATGTTGGAAATTGTAATGTAGTCTCATGCATCCACTGAATTTCTCATTAGTACAATGGAAATGTGTATTTAATTATTAAAATGCTCCGAATAAGCTCGGAAGCATGTTTGGGCTTGATTCCGAGCTTCTGGCAGGCCTGATTGCAAAATGGTGATGTTTGAATAAAAGCCAAGAACTTAGCACAAAGTCCAAACAATGTCTGATTTTGAACACGACTGGAATGGCTCCTCCCGACAGTTGTTCGTTATGGAGGTGCCCTTCCACCATCGCAACGCCTCCCCATCCCCACTCCACACACCAGCAGCAACAACAACCGCCATTCGCCACTAAGTGGCTGTGACGTCACCACGGCGCTTGTGCCAGGCTATGTGCACGTTAAGGCCGAGTGATGTGTCGAACGCCCGCTGGCAGGAGGTCACGAGACAGACCCAGGTGACATGGGTCGACTGAGATGACTGGCCGATGTACCACCTTTATCAACACACCTGCACGCCTACTCACACAACCGTGACTCGCACACACACCCACGATCATACACACATGAACTCATACATATTTCCACACACACACATTAACTTATACATACACTCTGCAACATACACACGAACTCCTACACACACGTTCATGAACTCACGCATTCACTGAACTGACACACACACAAACTCATACATACACACACATTCTTGAACTTACACCCATCAGCTCATAAATAAAATGCAAATGAATTCGCTCACAAACATACGAACTCTCACACACACACACGAGCTTTACAAACATAACGCACGACGTTCAATACAGCACGCAACAACAACCGCTGCCGTTCACCAGTTTGAGGCCACGTGAAGTGTCGAAGGCTCGCTGGCAGGAGGTCACGGGACAGATCAGGTGCCATGGGTCACCTCACTGAGATGACTGACAGATGCAGCAACTGCGCTCCCCACTGTGGCAACTTGCTGCGATGCAGCACAAACGCGCACTCACTCTGCAACCCACGTGTGCATCCACAGCTCACTCTGCTGGTGATGTTCGGCCTCGCGTTCCTGGCCTGCGTCGTCTTTCTAGTCGTCTACAAGGTGTACAAGTACGAACAGAGCTGCCCCGAGGGATCCTACCTGCAGGTACGTGCCTAGCCATACATTCAGCGGTGCGCATTCCACATTGCTATGGCGAGAGCTATGCGATCAATACAACGATTACAGAGCATTGCAACTGTAGATAAAATAAGGAATGGATTTAGCTTTGAATTTAAATATGAGCAGGGAGTTAACAGCACGGATGGAAGGGGCTTCCAGAGTATTGAGGCAGCAAGGAGAAGGAACGATCTCCCACTAAGCGAAGGGTGACTGGGGGCTTCGACAGGAAGGGTTGGTTGCTGGGGCGCAGCGGGGAGTAGAGTGAGATGAGAGGAGAGAAGTAGGAGAGTGCATGGAAGAAACTAGAGTGAGGTGAGAGGGCAAGATGCAAGTAGGTAGGGACAAGTCCATGGGGTATCTTGAAGACGGCGAGTGCGATCTTGACGTTGATCGTGGGTCCATTTGGGGACTGGTGCAGGTGCTGAGTCTGGCAGTGGCATATTGGATCAGCTGGAGTTGGAGTTGGGAGCTTTAGGGGAGGGGGGGGGCGTAGAGTGATAACAAATATTGATCGACCACGGAGGCACGAGCGGCTGAGTCACACATCACCTCGCCACGTGGCGCGATGTGCACCACACATCACCTCGCCACGTGGCGCGATGTGCACCACACATCACCCCGCCACGTGGCGCGATGTGCACCACACATCACCTCGCCACGTGGCGCGATGGGCACCACATCACCTCGCCACGTGGCGCGATGTGCACCACACATCACCTCGCCACGTGGCGCGATGTGCACCACACATCACCTCGCCACGTGGCGCGATGTGCACCACATCACCTCGCCACGTGGCGCGATGTGCACCACACATCACCTCGCCACGTGGCGCGATGTGCAGAACTTAAGCAACAATCATCACATATTCTCGCCCTCTGCGCTTCTCGTCGTCTTCTTACTGTCGCGGACACTCGCACGGATTCCAGTGATGCCATGAATGTTCTCGCTCGGTGCTGATGCACCACGGATCTACCTTGCGCATCTCGCTAGGTAACTGGCTAGACGGGATTTTCTGTGAAGCAAATACACATGGGATTGACTCCGTATCCTTTCCTCGTCCACCTCCTCCTCTTCCCATCTTATTCTGTTTCCCTGTCTGTGTCTCCGGCTCTTTTCCATCTCCCACCACTTTGCCTCCCTGCTGTATATCCACGTGCATCCCAACGCCCCCCATCGTCTCGTGTCCCCCTTTCCCTACCTTGCACATTCTCTCAATCCGTCTCCCCCTCTCCTGTTTCCTGCTCCATCCCTCTCGACCCACGACCCCCCCCCCCCGCTCTCATCTCCCCGTATGCCCCCCCCCAACCCCAGCACAAACGCTGCGTGCCCGTGGGCCTCATGGAGTCGTACTACGCGGGGGAGGGGGTGGAGCCCCCCGGCCGCTTCCTGACGCTCGTCAACCGCTACACCGTGGTGAGGCAGTCCCTGTCGCACACCGCCTCCCACCAGCCCGCGGCCCGGGACAACAACAACAACAACGATGACGGCGGTGACGACAGCGACGACGCAGGAGCCTCGCCCTGGGGGGGCGGCGCCGGGACTGAGGTCGGGGCCGAGGGCAAGGGCGTCGCGGGGGGCACGGGGGGCACGGGGGGCACGCCCCCCCCAGCCAGGCTGGAGGAACCCAGCGCCTCCGTGTGACGTGGCTGCGGCGGCGGCGGCGCGTGTTTCGATTCGGCGCACGCACACGCACGCTGGGGCGCAAAGACACGGGTGCACGCACGGGATCGCGATCCATGCACACGCACGCACATAGCGCATGCACGCGTGCGCATGCTCACACGCACGCTCACACACACAGCGCATGCACCCGCACGCGTGCTCACACACACTCACGCACGCTCACACCCACGCTCACACACACAGCGCATGCACCCGCACGCGTGCTCACTCACACACACGCACGCATGCGCACATGCGGACACACGCCGTGCGCGCGGGGGTGAGGCCACGCGCGGTGATCTAGGGGACACGCGTGCAGCTGCCGCTGACACGCGCGCAGATTTGGGGAATCTGAGTCAGATTTGTCTCCTCCTCCTTCTGCTCGTTCCGCTTCGCCTCGTCCCGCAGCTCTGCTTCGGATCCTCCAATTCTGCTCGTATCTCACTCTCACCGCTCTCGATTTTTTATTTTCTTCCGGAAGGATCCCCTTAACGCCCTCGGTACCGCTGCTTCTTGGCAGCTCCCAGCGTTCAGACCCACCTACGGTGACCGGTTTAACCGCGTTCTCGTAGATCTTACTTTTCTACCTGCCAGGAATCCGCAATGTCACGGAGAATTTCCTGTCACCTTCTCCCCACGTGCACCAGCCACTCTGAATCCGATTCCTCACATCTGCACGAGTCACATTGTTCTGTATTATTCATTGCTAGCGACACGACAATACTGTAAGGAGCCTTACTGCTACTCGTGAACATTAATTTATTGACGTGTGTGTGTGTTCAACTGGTATTTATGTATTTCTTTGATTAGCTAGTAGCATATTTATTTATTGGCTTACCTGATTGGTGCGGTTATTAAACAAAAGCGCGCCCTAAGCCGAGAGGTTTGCTTGAGAATGACGGGGGGTGCCGGGGACGAGGGTTCGTCGATCAGAAGCCACGAGGTTAGGACGCGTTGCGGACGTGCGGTCAGAGACACCGGCCCGTCACGTGGTACCCTGGCGACCCCGGGGGGAGGGGGCGATGGTGGAACGCGTGGCGGTCACAAACCCCGCACATCCCTCCAGCGGCCAACACCCCATAGGCACCACGTCACCTCCTCCTTTGCGTTGTGTTTCACTCTTTTATGGTACTGACTTGTCGCGGCTTGGAGTTGTTTAGTGGCATCCAGCTCAACACTTATGTATTAATGATGACAAGTGTGCTTTGGTGTGGTAGGCGACGCTGTGTATAGCTCCAGTGTGTGCTGACGGGACAGAGGGGGTAGGGGCGAAGGTAAGAGCGAGACTGCAAGGTTTGATCCCCGTTGCAGAGAAATTAAGAGGTGGGGGTGGGTGGAGGCAGTAGGGGTAGTGGGGGGTGGAGTCGTTTGTTTTAGAGGCAGTGTCGGCTCGTGGCTCCAGGTTGAGGAGGCTACACACATCACCCCGAGTCTTCCAGTCTCGGGTGACAAGTGCCAATAGATTTTCTGAGTAACTGGAATGCGAAGGTGACGTGTGAAGATGCTGATGATGGCACAATGCTGACCAACTCTGCTGGCAACAATAGGTTCATGTTATTTTGAACCCGGTCTCCTCATGGCAAGCCCTCCAAGCGAGCCCTCTTCCTAGAGGTCCTCATCGGCAAAGCCCCCACGCTCAGCTGTATCCTCAAGTCTCAAAAGTAGCGGTGGAGGCTGTGGCCGAATCCCTGCACCTCCTCCACCCACGAGGTTCTCTCCAGCTCAGAGAACCTGGTGGGCAGCGTCAACCAAGAGGATGTGAGGAGGAGCCACGTGCTCGAGGTGCCGGGGTTGGTGTTAACGTATCGAGCAGATAGTAAATATCATCTTGGTCTTCTGCAGTAGCCGATGGTTAGACACACAAAGTCATAAAAGGCCGTCTACTGATCTTCCCCGGAGAACTGGCCTGCGGAGAGCCCAGCACTGGTGCATCAACACCATCGTCATCACCCGTTGCCTTCGCGTTCCGATCATCAACGAACTCACCTGCGCGTGTCACCCGAGACTGGAAATCCCGCGGGGGATTATCGCCTCTTGAACCTGGAGTCCCGAACTCGCCGCTGCCTGCACTTGTGTTTCAGGGGGGTGCAGGTGCGTGTACTCGGCGCGGCTCCCAAGTGCGAATACCCTCGTCCTTTGTGTACTTTGTGAGTTTCCCCTAAGTCTGGGCACTACCTCCGGCGCAGCCAAGGAGGAGGATGGCTCATTGCCCAGATCGCATCGCCTCGCTGTGACCACAGCGCCTCGGCCACTTAATCCCGACAACAATGCGACTCAGTTGCCGACAAAGCGCTGTTCAGTGGCTATTCTAGGCCAAGTAAAACAGGGGGCACCACCTAATATCGGGGGGGGGGCATTCACACCCACTGTGTAAACCTCCATGAGTGAAAGAGTAGAGCCTCTGGCGTGGGTCAGCTGTCGACTGCAGCAGTTGCGGGATCTTGGAGAGGGGGGGCAATGTGAGCGGCATTGTCCGTGATGGCGTCTTTAACTCTCTCCTAGCCACCTCGACAAAGGTCCTGTCTCTGAATGGAGGGGGGGGGGGGTAGTCGTTGCTGTTCGTCAGGGGTGGCCGGGTACTTCAGAGACCCACTGATTATAATCGCCACGGACTCCGTAGCCGTAACCATCAAGGGAGCTACCGGAAGAGCAATACAACGGAGGGAATTACGAATTAAAGCAACTTGCGACTGCGGGGCTTGGTAAAAAAAAAATGCAGCCGCCACCAATAATCAGAGTTGGCTGTGGGGCTCAGAGAGAGAGAGAGAGGGTGCTAACGGGCGCGCCGTGTCGCCGAGCGTGTGTGCACGTACGTTGGACTTCTTTCGCACCGCACGTAGCCGACCGTGCTCATCGGAGTGTCGGGGGAGAGGAGGGACAACGAACTGGCGTGAGTACGAGGCGTGAGGGTTTCTGATTGGCCGCTGCAGTTTATTTGAAAGAAGACGTTTTTTCCCACTTCAGCCCCCGGGCGAGTCACTGCCCGCGTCGCAGACGACGATGTTTGCGGGATGGCGCAGGCAAGACTCTTTAGGGGTTCTATCGAGGTGACGCTGCGAAGTGTTGATCACCACGACAAACTCCCCCACCCCCCACCGGTACAGCGACTCCCCCTGAACACCCAGACACACCTGTGGGATCTAACGGCGAGCTGTGGAGGGGGGTACCTGTGCGCCACGGTGGCTATGAGATGTTGACTACCTAGCCGGGTATGCAGGAGGTCGTGGGTTCGAACCCGACCCTGACGCCTGCTGTATATTTCGAGTTTGCGGTGTCACTCTCCCCGCGGTCGCGTGGATTTATCTCCGGGTTTTCCCCTCCACATTTAGAATCAACGTCACGCGTTCAGAGGATTTGGCTGCCGTAAATATCCACACGATGAAGCCACTTCGTGGCTTCAGGTCGCTTCTGGGAGAGAAAAAAAGGAGCCCACATCGCTCAGTGGGCCTAACCTGGTTAATATTTGAAGATAAAAGTTGTAATCGTTTAGTTGAACCTGGGTACGAACAGGGGAACCCCGCAATGATGAGACCTCTTGTCGTGTTGGTCGCAGGGCCCCCCCTCCTCCTCGCCCGCGTGAATTCGTGGGAGCGGTAGTGGGGGTGGTGGGGGCGGTAGTGGGGATGGTGGGGGGTGGTGGGGGTGGCGCCTGTGTGTGTGTCGGGAGACGCGTCGAGTCGTGGCGTTTATTTAACTTTTAGCTTCTTCAGGCTCACGCACACCAATCGTGAACGTAGATCTCAGTGCAAAGCAATTGTTGGCTCGTTTGAAGTAGTGTGTGACGTTTAAATGTACCCCCCCCATCCGTAATAAATAAATAAACACCACTCAACAAACACCCCGCTCGCGTTTAGGCGGCGTCTGTGAACCCCTCGTGCGTTGTTCTCGCGCGGGCGGGCGGCCGCTCGCCCACCCTACGACACCGCGAGTGAAGAGTGAGCGAAGAATGAATGGGAATGCTTCGTAATTGGAGAGGGAAGTGTGACCACGTGCCCCCTACCCTGATCCCGTGCCCCGTATTCCCGTAATCGTGTGTCCCCCTATCAATGTGACCCCATGTCCACGTGTTCCAATGACCCCGTATCCCCTCGTCCCCGTGACCGTGTGACCCCGTATCCCCTCGTCCCCGTGACCACGTGACCCCATATCCCCGTGTCCACGTGTTTCTGCCGGCGCTGGAGAACACGAAGATATCGCGTGCTGCCCATCAGAGCCGCTCTCGGATAGCGGCCTTTTGGCTCAGCGATTCACTCCGCTTGGCGATCCGCGATTCGATTCCTTCCCTTGTCCGAGCAGTGAATGCAAAAAGTCAAGAGTGTTGTTGATGAGAATAGGTTTTCCACCTTTTTTGGCAACAAAACAGGTCTCAAGATGTTAAAACACCAAACTGAAATCAGTTTCAAAGACTGATTGGTCCAACCAGTTTCAAAGACAATGCATATATTATCAGAGTACGTTTTTTGTTTGCATTTTGACCACAAGTATTGTGGTTAATGCAGACACGAGTCCATGTAAAAGGTTTCAGTTTGGTGTTTTAACATCTTAACACTTGTTTTGTTGCCAGAAAAAAAGGGGAAAACCTATTCTCATATTTTGGTACTGGCAAAGGAGGTCACATGAAGTGTTGTTAATTTTGTATCGCATTTATAATTACGAAATGTGAATTATTGAGACGAATTCATCAATGTAGCAATATTTTGTTAATTATGAAAGGGTTTTGCCACTCAATAGCTACTATGAGTGTAACTATTCATATAGCTATTCAAACATTGCTCATCAGGAAAACATTGTAAATGTAATTCTCATCAGGCCCCATTGTGTAAACACGTGCAGCCTGCAACCCTTATTATCAATTCGATCTCTAAATTCTCTCTTTATGTGCTATGAAGACGGCCCATCGCCCAAAACGTCACCTATTATACTTCCATGCGAATATAGGAAGAAAAAGGAATGTGGAATTTCCACCACTGGCTCAGGGCTGTGAACAGGGAACAAGCAACTCCTCAATGGGCATCGTTCGAGCAGAAAATCACTCGGCGGGTACCGACGCGTCGATTAAAATATATCACTCCGCGAACGACACAACCGTGGAATCGTACGCGTGAGGAGATGACAAGTCGATGATGATCGGTACGTTTGATCGACGGAGGAAACGGAACTTTACAAGCGAGTCGGTGAAACGGGACGAATGGAATTGGGAGCCGAAGTCGTGAGATGAATTTGAAACTACTAAAACTATTAACTAAACTATTTATATTTTACCAGGAAAGGCTCACTGAGCTATGCAGCTCTTTGTCAGAAGCGACCTGACCGCAAATGATGGCTCAACAAAGTGCCTTATAATGTGGACATTTATAGCAGCTCAAATACTCTAAATGCGCGCTTCTAAATGCGGAGGGAAAACTCGGAGGACCCGGAGAAGAATCCACGCGGCCGCGAAGTAGAAAGACGCAGACGTATAGGCTCAGGGTCGCGATCAAAACCCAGGACCTCCTGCATACCAGGCGAGGCATTTCACATCTCGCCACCAGGGCGCCCATAATCGCTGTGGAAGGGGAGTGTGGGTGAGGGTGGGAACTCAAATATGGACCGTCGCTCATCTCCTGTTTAATGCCCAAACCGACTGGTCGTAGCTCCATATTTATATGGCAGGGACGAGTCCATCCATAATAATAATAAAATAATCTATAGCGTTATGATTCAAAATAGGTTTCTCCCAAGCGCTTATTTCACTGCATGAATGCATCGTGGGCGTAAAAAATAATTTCATGGGTGAATAGTTACATTGTTAATTGTTACTGTTTATTAATGTTGGGCGGGGCGCGCGGGGGGGGTATCGAACCATGGGAGCCCTTGACTGCCACAGCGCCCCCCCCACCCGCTCCACCGCATCCACTCAGCGCTTCCACGAATTATTTCAGTTGACACAGCAGGACCCCCCCCCTCCCTGCCCTGTGTGCCCCGTCAGGCTCAGTCACCACGACCCACGGCTCAGTCACCGCGGCTCAGTCACCACGACCCACGGCTCAATCACCGCGACCCACGGCTCCCGCGCGCATCGCCTCTCACTCCATTCCCCATCATCACAACACCTCCTGCCGAATTCATTACAAACATCACGCCTTATTTCTGATTTATCTTCAACCCCACATATATACATTGATCCGTGCTTAATCCACCCTGCGGGTGATTTCATCCGTGCGACAATTTGACAATAATTACATTTACAATCGGCGCTTAACAATCAATAACACCAACAACACCCCCCTCGCGGTCCATGAATCGGTTAATCAATGCAACCACCACCACGTGGTGTGGAACACTCGTACCCCACGTGGAGTGAGAGGGAGAGAGTGCCGTGTGTTTATCGTGAAGCGAGCCGCGACTGCCGCTGAGAATGCTGATTTCCTTTTTTTTTCTCCTCTGACCGCCAACGCCGCCACGTCTCGTCCCCCGGAGCCCGGCTCGCCATGGCAACGCCTTCTTTATTTAATTGCGGTGGGAACGCGGCTCGGAGTCAGCACGCGGCTCCCGCGCCCGTGCACGCACGCAGAGAGACACAGAGAGAGAGATGAGCGGCGTGGAGAGCGGACGGAGACCATCGGTGAGAGAGCCAAGCGTGGAGATGGTGTTTGAGGGGGCAGGGGGGTTGTTGGTGGGGAGCGGTAGTGTAGTGGTAAGCGCGCTGCGCTATAAACCCGGCCGCCCGAGTTCGATTCCCGCTCACGGCCTCCACCGGTGACGATTATTTGAACTGATCCTGGGCCTCCCCTAGGTCCACTCAGCCTCAAATGAGTACCTAGTGCGGTGTATAATAAATATCGCCACTAGGGAAACAAAGGCGGTCGGGAGTGGTGCTGGCCACCCACCCCCTCGTCGACCATTCCGGCCTTCATAGGTGCTCGCTAACAGCACTTTCCCCAACAGTCTGTTTAGGTTATTTGTCTTTGTTGGTGAAGAGCTCACAAGCCAACCTGCATCTTTCCCTCGCTCCACCTCCAACAAAACGCCTGCAATTATATCAACCAACCATGCACAGGTCTCGCCAAAAAGCCTATCCCTAGCCCAACACCAAGCCCCAATGACACCAGCCAACCACACGCTCGCATTACCCCACCCTCACCACCGTTGTGAACCAGGCACTACTTGTCAGACTCTTCACCATAGCCAATTAACCTGAGCCGCCGGCACGAGCTTTAGCCACACCGACCAACCAGACTCTCGCCCAAACCTTAAACCAGACACCCAGACTCTAGTCGAACCCTTAAACCAGCCACACAGAGACACCCAGACTCTAGTCGAACCCTTAAACCAGCCACACAGAGACACCCAGACTCTCGTCGAACCCTTAAACCAGCCACACAGAGACACCCAGACTCTCGTCGAAGCCTTAAACCAGCCACACAGAGACACTCAGACTCTAGTCCTACCAGTTCATGAGTCAAGAGCAAATATTTAGTTATTGGTGCCACCTGAGATGGCAACACTTGAGTTTTACCAACATGATAATTGTTTTTTTACCCTTCTATCTGGAAACAAAACTGACACCTTTTTTACAAGGAGTCATGTTTACATAGACCACAATACCTGCAGTCATAATGCAAACAAAAAAAAATCTGATAATATGCACTGTCCTTGAAGTTGATTGGTCCACACCCGAGACAGCTTTTCTTAGAGCCTAGTCTCACATGGGTTGGACCAGATGCCGCCAAAAGGCGCACAACTCAAAGACAATGCACCATCAGAGTATGAGAGCTCGGGGTAAGCATTTACACCATTGGAACCTCATGTGCCAGTAAAAATATGATCATTGGTTTTTTACCCTTCTATCTGGCAACAAAACTGACACCTTTTTTTTTAGTCGAAGCCTTTTATTTGCATTATGACTGCAGGTATTGTGGTCTATGTAAGCATGACTCCTTGTAAAAAAAGTGTCAGTTTTGTTGCCAGATAGAAGGGTAAAAAACCAATTATCATATTTTTACTAGCAAATGAGGTTCCAATGGTGTAAATGCTTTTACCAACATCTTTAAATCGCCAAAGAATTATGCAATAACCGTATTCAATAAGCATGTGATTACATAGCCCACTGGTGTTGGCCACATACACAATCACATACACAAGCTTGTATCGCTAAATACGTGTCGCCGGCTATGGTACCGAATTCTGCTCTGGCCCAGGTAATGAGCAGAGGCGTTGATGCCTTCCCTTAACAAACTGACCAACCAGATCGAGAACCATCGTTATCACTCACCCCGACTCTGTTCCTGGCTGGTGTGGGTCGGAGTCGTGGGTTGGAATTACTTAAAGGTGTTTATTAATTTATTTGTATGTAATTTATTTACCCAGAGGACTGCCTTCACTTAGACTCACTCGAGACCCTCTTTTCAGGAGTGTTCGTGCATTTGGGCAGTTTGGTCAAACTCCACGTTGCGGAGCGGTTTGCGTGTGGGAAGACATCGGGAAGTCTGGGGGAACGACGGTCGGTGCAACATTCAATCGTCCGACGGGGTGAGAAGACCAACTTGCTGTACTGCCATCACCTGCAGTGCTTCATGTAGGAGGAGCTCCCGGAGAAAACCTACCACGCATACGTTGCGATGAGACGCACGGGCACAGACAGACGGGTTCACAAGACCCACTTGCTGTACTGCCGTCCTCCAGTTAGCCCATGAGCCAGAGCAGAAGATGTTATCATTGCTGGCAAAACCTCATGAGTGATAGACGTTTCTGTGTATCGTCAACAAATGTAGATATATTTGATAATGTGGCTATTAATGAAGGTTATTGCACAGATCACTTTTATCAGCGATGTAAAGATTTAAGATTCCTAAATGTTGAATGTATGCACCTTCCGGCCAAAGTAAATTCCTTGTCTGTGCGAACTTTCATGGCGAATAAAACCCTTTCTGATTCTGATTAAAGACCTTGCTACAACTTTGGCTATTTTAGGTGGCACCAACAAATATGATCATTGCTTGCTCTGAGTATGGCCCATGGTCTATGAACTGCGACCTCCCAGGAGCAGCAGCAGCAGCAGCACAGGAGGCTTGGGAGCGTCACAAATCTCAACGCGAGTCACCAACCCATTGCCTCGAGAGCGACGCCTGCTTCTCTCATGTGCGGGGGGGGGGATGTGGAGGCGCGGGCGAGCGAGTGGCGAAAGGGGCCCATTTGAACCAAATGGTAAATATTTCGCAGTCCATTTAAACCTTTCGGAGTTTGTTCACAAATCACCCACGTTGTTGAACCGTTCGCGAAATTGCAAAATAAATTTCATTATTTGGTCACCCGCCGTTGCTTATTTAAATTGCTCCTTTATTTATTCATTTATTGCCGAGCTGACGTCGAATGTTCGGCAAAGAAACGCGCAATTCGTCCATTCCTTCAGCCTTTTGTTTGTGGGCCTCCAGGTGAGGGGTCCCGCTGCGGCTGAATGTCGCCGTGTTGACGAAATCTGCGATTACAAAAACAAGCAAACAAACATCTCAATGTTGCGTAGAAGCGAATCGTGACGCGAGCACTGGGGAAGTAGACGGGACACGAGAGAGTCCACGTGGCACGAGAGGCGGATCACTAAGCACGTGTTAACCCGCCATTCTGGCAACATTAACATAAACAAGTGAAGAGACGGCTTGACCCCGAACCACCCGTCTTTGGATGCCTCTCCAACCCCCCCGCAAAGTCTTTCACTGCAACCCGAGTGCCTCACCAGCCACTCCGCAGAGACGCCTTGCAATGCGAGGTGCTCGTGAGTGTGAACACCGCAACGATGCTCCGTTCGCTTCACCAGCTCCCAATCACATTGTAGATCAATTCCGTCTTCTACATCCCCTACAGACTTGTTCCTTCCTGCCTCTCGCCTCTCATCTCACTCTACTCCCCTCCACGCACTCTCCTGCCTCTCCCCTCTCATCTCACTCAGCTCTCCTCCTCGCGCTCTCCGCTTCAGCAATCAGGCCTCTACATCGAAGCCCCAAGTTAACCTCCCCTCTGTGGGCAGTCGCTCATTCTCCTTTGCTGCTCTCATAGTCTGGAACTCCCTTCTCTCAGCCACCCGTGGTGTCCACTCCCTGCCCCTGTGCAAGACAGACGCAAGGGCTTCTTTCGATCCTTTGTCATATATCTACAAAACAAAGACGTCCGCTGTGTCTGTACTGCGTCTTGAGATGCAGTGTCCCATTTAGACATGGCTATATAATTCCAGAATGTACCCTATTGTACAGCTGCTCATTAGAGGGAATGCCGCCCCCCCCACCTCCCAAATCCCCCATAAAATCACCACCCGGCAGGATCTCCCAGGGGCTCACACGGCCACGGGCTCCGCGTGGCGCTAGAAGTGCTGCTGCGCGCTGGCAAAAGTCAATCTCGTGTCGCGGCTAATTGGTTTCACTTCCACAAACTCGACGCAATGGCTCAGGCAACCCCCCACCCAACCCACCCCCGCCCACGTCCCCCTCCGCCCCGTGAGTTCAATCACCAAGAACCGTCGGCTCACGTGACCGCGACGACAAACACGTGGAGATGTCTTGGCACGTGACCAATCGTCGATAAAATTGATTGAAATCGAATCTACCGTTCGCGTCGTACGCATGGAATCATTCGAATGACATTGCATTGTTTCCGATGCATGTGCACTGTGCGCCTCGCCATGTGTTCAGCAGGGCGCCGTGCAGCTAAATACACCGATGTGCAGTACTGTGCTCCAACGCCTATTCTCCGCGGCACGGTGTGGGGAGGCCCTCATCCAGCGGTGGAGTTGTAGTGGTGGTATTGACGTGCGCCGGCAGTGATGGATCACGGGGCGTGGGGTTGGGCACGCGGTGTGGGCGTGGCATGGACGCGCGCGCCGGTGGTGAGGCGCGCTCACACAAGCTGGGAAAAGAGGATCGTAGCGAGTGCGCAGTGATTGGTCAGATAAGTGAGTACTCTCAGCGACGTCCGCAGGAGGGGTATAAAGGGGGACGCGCGAGAGCACTCGTGGTCAGTGTTAACCAGTTGAAGACCGAAGACGGGGTGGAGGAGGTAGGGGCCCTGTGTGGCTCGGAGCCGAGACTGGGGGGACCGTAGTCCGACGCCCGTGTGGGTCGGGACGGTGGTACCCAGAGCCGAGACGGGCACCCCGGCTGGGTGTGTCCCGGAAGGCTACAGGGCGTAAGAGCCCGTGTCAGTACAGCTGAGTGGGTGTTGGTCACCCGTGTAGCTGAGTGGGTGTTAGTCACCCGTGTAGCTGAGTGGGTGTTGGTCACCCGTGTAGCTGAGTGGGTGTTGGTCACCCGTGTAGCTGAGTGGGTGTTAGTCACCCGTGTAGCTGAGTGGGTGTTGGTCACCCGTGTAGCTGAGTGGGTGTTGGTCACCCGTGTAGCTAAGTGGGTGTTGGTCACCCGTGTAACGAAGTTGTAGTTGAGGGGGTGTCCGTCACCCGTGTAGCTAAGTGGGTGTTGGTCACCCGTGTAACGAAGTAGGGTGTTAGTCATCCGTGTAACTACAAGTTGGTGAAAATAAAGAGTGTGCTACCCGTGAAGTCGTCTCCTGCCGAGTTACTACTTTACAACTGGCGTCAGAAGTAAACCTGTCTTCAAGGAGAATGGACACAAGGAAGACTTCTCGTTCCCACGTGCAAGACCGGGGAGACGACGACGTACCGGTGACACCACCCTCGGGAGGAGAGGACGAGGAGTTGCCGCCGATGCAGCACTTCGCGGAAATGGCCGATGCTCCGCCCGCCTCCGACACCAGCCTGCAGGACGCACACTCCCGCCTGGCGGAGTTGCTGCTCGCCGCCGCTGCGATCTTGGCGGAGATCTCCGTTCCAGCGGCCGGTGGAACGCCTGCGGGGTTGGAAGAGGCGGCGCGGCTGGAGGGTTCCCGCCATAAGGCGTTTCGCGCCAAAAGTTTGGGAGTTGGCGCCATTTTTGAGGGTCCGCCTCCGGTTGGCGGGAAACGCGGACACCACGTGGCCAGAGGTCTCCACACAGCGCAGCCCGCGTCATCGGCGAGCGCCGGAGCTCTCCATTTTGCGCCTGCAGAGGGAGCCGACATTTTCTACAACCACAGCGGCGCGCGGGAAAATCGTTCCAACGACGACGACGACGATCGAGTTCTCCAGCAACGATTGCCCGCGCTGTCGGTGTTCAAGGCGGACGGGGGCGACTGGGGAGCCTTCCAGCGACGGTTCATCGCGCATCAAGAAATGTCGGGGTGGTCCGACACCACTGCCCTGCGCGCGCTGCCAGCGATGCTCGACGACGACGCGCTTGCGGCCTTCACGTCTGCCCCGAGGTCGTCCCGCTCAACGCTCCAGGCCGCGCTGCACCTGTTGGCCAAGGTGTTCGGGCCGCCCTCGACCTGTCGCCACCAGTTCTACGATCGGCGGAAGGTGGTTGGAGAAACAACGCTCGCCTATCGCACGGCGCTGCTCGCCCTGGCGGATTCAGCTTTTCCCCGCATGGACAAGGAGGGGAAGGACGCCATGGTGACGGAGCAGCTGCTGGCGCTGGCTCACGGATTGGGAGTTCCCATTAATACGGCGGACGAGATGGACATCTGCTCCCTGGGGATTGCCACGAGTATCCACGCTTACGAGGTCCTACAGCGGAAGCCGACGGTCGTCTGCGCATCGGTGGAGAACGGGGCACCGGCCGCCACGATCATCGGACCTCAGCCTGCTGTGCCTCGGGAGGAGGCCTTCGCTGGTTCGAGGCCGGGGGAGTGGAGAACGGGAGGTCGTTCGCCCACACGCTCCTCCCGCAAGCTGGAGCAACCGAAACCTACGACGTCCCTCGTCGTCTGCTACAACTGCGGCCTTCGGGGCCACGTCGCGTCCGGGTGCCGGGCCCCGCGTCAACGCACCGCGGGACCACGTCCGGACGACGACCAGGGACTCAAGACATCCCAACTGAACCCGGCAAGTCGCGGCACCTCACACGTTCGGTCCACACGCACGGCACGTTCGGGTCGCCGCTTAGCGGTGGGGGGACCGTGTATGGGCGCCGGGGGTTCGGTTCGGCGAGAGGGGTCCGCGTACGGCCCGAAGGCAGTCGAGTGGTCCGAATTGGCCCACAGGATTGTGGCTGCGTCGGCCGGGTCGTCCGTGGTAACGGGGTACATTGACGGGATTGAGGTCCGGGTGCTCGTGGACACGGGTGCGTCGGCCACTATTATTTCGGACCTTATTTATAATATTCTTCCCGTACAATGTCGACCACTTCTGCCGGTGGACGTACCATTTTACGCGGCAAACGGGGGATCTTTGGGAATCATCGGCCAGATTCGGGCGAATATTTGTATTGGCGACATTAAATTGGCGGGTCCTATTTTTGTATCATCATCGTTGGCCGTTCCTTGTCTACTAGGCACGGACTTTCTGTCTAAAA
This sequence comes from Lethenteron reissneri, assembly GCF_015708825.2. Lineage (NCBI taxonomy): Eukaryota > Metazoa > Chordata > Hyperoartia > Petromyzontiformes > Petromyzontidae > Lethenteron > Lethenteron reissneri. The sequence continues at coordinate 14,483,283 of NC_083795.1, read as the reverse complement.
TGCCCATAAAAATTCTCATAGACCAGGCCTGCATTGAGCTTCCGTCGGGTCGGCGGGTTGAGTTTTTGAAGAGTCCAAATAAGATACGCACGGCTTGTGCGACGGTGCAGGCGCTGGCAACCCGGACTGTACGGGTGCCCCCGGGATCGCAAATGTTGGTACCCCTTCGGTTGAGAAAACCCCTTGGGGCGGATGCGGGGGCGCAGGGAGTTCTATTGGGGCCGTCTAACAGGGCTAAAGGGGACCTCGACTTAGCGGTGGCCCAGACCATGGTGAGAGGGGACAGTGAGCCGTTCGTTGTGGTCCTGAATACGGGGTCGCGGCCGGCCGTGATTACGCAGGGAACGGTGCTCGCTCACGCCGCGCCGCTACCCGTCGAGGAACAGCTCGTTGCTCACGCCGATTCGCATGTCGATACGCATCCCCAAAGTGAGGAGGGGACGGAGTGGTTGGACTCGTTGTGTGCCGGGTCCAGTACCTTGTCCAGTGTGCAGTTGGGTGCATTGAGGGGCTTGCTGCTCGAGTTCGCTGACGTGTTTAGCAGGCACAAGTACGACATTGGCTGCACAGACCTGTTGCGCCACCACATAGAGACTGGGGACGCGGCCCCTATTCGACAGAATCCCTTCCGGCTCAGTCCAGCCGAGAAGGAGCATGTGCAGTCGGCAGTAAATGACATGTTGGCGGCCGACATCATTGCGCCCTCTTCCAGTCCGTGGGGTGCTCCTATCGTCTTGGTTAAAAAACAGGATGGATCCCTGCGGTTCTGTGTTGATTTCCGCCGCCTAAACAAAATATCAATGGCCGATGCGTATCCGCTCCCCAGGATGGATGAGTCGCTGGATGCCTTGGCAGGAGCACAGTTTTTTTCGACGCTCGATTTGCTTTCGGGATTTTGGCAATTGCCCCTCGATGACGAATCAAAACCTAAAACCGCTTTCCGGACACCGGGAGGCCTATTTGAGTTCAACCGATTGCCCATGGGTTTACATTCCGCTCCTGCCACGTTCCAGAGGCTCATGGAATTGGTTTTGTCAGGCCTTCAATGGGACACCTGTTTGATTTACCTCGATGATATCATCGTTTTCAGCCGAACTTTTGAGGAGCACCTCCAGCGACTGAGGGCAGTGTTTCTCAGGATGCGTTCCGCGAAGCTTAAATTTAAACCGGCTAAATGTTTTCTGCTTCGGGAATCGGTCAGGTATTTGGGCCATATCGTTAGCCATTCGGGGATCTCGACGGACCCTGCTAAGACGCAATGCGTCGGCTCATGGCCAACACCGACCTCTGTTACTGAAGTCCGCAGCTTCATAGGATTTGCCTCCTATTACCGTCGTTTTGTCAAACAGTTTGCCACCATAGCCAGGCCCCTGCACGCCTTGACGGCTAAAGGGGTGCGGTTTCACTGGGGGCCGGAGGAGGAGGCCGCGTTCTGCTCCCTTCGTGACGCCTTGGTGCAGGCTCCCCCCTTGTGTTACCCCGATTTCACGCAACCGTTTGTGCTCGACACGGATGCCAGTAACACGGGTATCGGGGGAGTGCTCTCACAGGTGGTCGGGGGGGTCGAACGGGTGGTCGCCTACGGTAGCAGGGTTCTGTCCCCCGCGGAACAACGCTACTGCGTGACACGGCGTGAATTGCTAGCGATTGTGTTTTTTATACAGCAATTCAGGCCGTATCTGTATGGCCGTCACTTTACGGTTCGCACGGACCATGCGGCTCTCCAATACGCTATGCGGGTGGCGCAGCCATCCGGCCAATTGTCCCGATGGTTGGAGGTCCTTCAGGACTACCAATTCACGACGATTTACCGCAAGGGGTTGCGCCACTCGAATGCGGATGCATTGTCACGGTTGCCGACGCGTACGGAATGCGCATGTCAGTTGGGATCGGCGCGGTGTAAACCTTCTGTCGATGTCCCCGCGGAAGTGGTGCTAGCCGCCACGGATACTACGGGGGTCGACGCCCCCACGGGGAGGGACTCGCTGTTAGCATTGCCTCTCATCGAGTGGGGCCGTCTGCAAATGGCCGACAGCTCCCTACTCGCGCTACGTCGGAAGGTTAACGTTCCCGAGGGCGGGGAAACGCGGGTCGGTTCCTGGGTGTGCAGACAGGGCCTCTTGATGAAGTGGGACTCCATGTCCCGGCGTCACATGCTTGTGGTGCCGGTTGCTGTACGGGGTAAGGTCGTCCTGGCTGCCCATGAACGACTCATGCATCTGGGGTTTCACAAAACGCTCGCCCTCATTCAGCGAGACTACTATTGGCCTGGGATGGTCAGTGACGTGGCGAACATTCTTAAGGGGTGTGTAGGGTGCGCTAAAAGAAAACCGCCACCAATAGCGGCTAATCCACCGCTTCAATCCATTCAAGTTTCGCGCACGAACGAATTGGTCGCGCTAGACATCTTGGGGCCCTTTCCCACTACACCTCGGGGAAATAAGTTCCTGCTGGTTGGCGTAGAGTACTTCACCCGCTGGCCCATGGCGTGGCCACTCGCCAACCAGTCGGCTGCGGCAGTGGCGGACGCCTTTGTCCAAGGTTACGTTTTGGACAAAGGCGCCCCCGAACGCTTGCTGACGGATCAAGGGAAAAACTTTTCGAGTGTTTTGTTGCGCGAGGTGTGCGACCTGTTGGGTACAAAGAAAGTACGTACCTCCCCGTACCACCCGCAGACTGACGGTATGGTTGAACGTCTGAACAGGACGATTACGTCTATGCTGTGCCAACAGGTATGCGACGACCAGGTGGATTGGGACTTACAGGTACCGGGGGTACTAGCGGCCTATCGGATGGCACCCCATGCGGCGACGGGGTTTTCTCCATTTTTTCTGATGTATGGGCGGGAGGCTGATCCGGCCATGGACGTCCAACTGGGGATTTCACAGCCACGTGCGAAATCTAAATTGGCAGACCACATTAAGTTTAACATCGCCAAATTGGCTGAGGCGCGAGAGGCTGCGAGATTGAATTCACGCTCTCGGCAGATCGCGAACGAGCGATTGCATGAACGGAAGGTGCATACGCACAATTGGGAACCGGGCGATAAGGCCTGGCTGCATTGTCCACACGCACCGTTGGCTACGTCCCCCAAACTGTTGAGACCATGGAGGGGACCGGTGGAAATTGTGCGGGTTGCACGACCCCAGAGTATACAGATTAAATGGGGAAAACGCCGTTGGTACGTGCACTCCTCCCGACTGAAACCCTACGCGGCGCCGCGTGACCCCGGGTTGTGCCGTGACGACCGAGCGTGTGATGTGACCGTCGACTCGGGGAGGGATGTGTCGCAGGCTGATCCTCACGTGTCTCCACCTGACCCACCCCCAGGTGTCTCGGACCTGACGGCTGTTGACCGTCGGGAACCGGAACCCCGCGGCTCGCACGGAGCCCCGATGCCTGGCCCATGCCTTCCTGAACTGCCGGCGCCGCCGGATGGCCAACTGCGTCCTGTACCGTACGACGGTCCGGCAAGGCGGACTCGGTCAAGGACGCAACACTTTTCATGAAAAAAAAAAAAAAAAAAATTTCTTTTTTTGTTAAAGCCCGACTTCGTTGCCGGTTTCCCCCTCTGCCGGGGTAATGTCCCGTTCAAGGGACGCTCGGACATTGGGACGCTGCATGAGTCGGAGAGAAAAGAAGAGAAAATGATTGAAGAAATTTTTTTTATTGTTACTCTTTCCGCATACACAGTATCGTTGCCACTCGCTGGATTGTGCATGTTGTTCTTGTTGCGGGTGTGGCGGTTGCTGGGTTTTGCGGATTGCGGTGTTCATGTTGTGTTGTTAGGGTTTGTGTTATGTTACGGGGCACACATGGGGGTGAAGGGGTGTTGTAGGTTTTATTAGCAGCCGGGTCGGCTGCGAGCTATGTGGTAGGGGGTGATGTAGTGGTGGTATTGACGTGCGCCGGCAGTGATGGATCACGGGGCGCGGGGTTGGGCACGCGGTGTGGGCGTGGCATGGACGCGCGCGCCGGTGGTGAGGCGCGCTCACACAAGCTGGGAAAAGAGGATCGTAGCGAGTGCGCAGTGATTGGTCAGATAAGTGAGTACTCTCAGCGACGTCCGCAGGAGGGGTATAAAGGGGGACGCGCGAGAGCACTCGTGGTCAGTGTTAACCAGTTGAAGACCGAAGACGGGGTGGAGGAGGTAGGGGCCCTGTGTGGCTCGGAGCCGAGACTGGGGGGACCGTAGTCCGACGCCCGTGTGGGTCGGGACGGTGGTACCCAGAGCCGAGACGGGCACCCCGGCTGGGTGTGTCCCGGAAGGCTACAGGGCGTAAGAGCCCGTGTCAGTACAGCTGAGTGGGTGTTGGTCACCCGTGTAGCTGAGTGGGTGTTAGTCACCCGTGTAGCTGAGTGGGTGTTGGTCACCCGTGTAGCTGAGTGGGTGTTGGTCACCCGTGTAGCTGAGTGGGTGTTAGTCACCCGTGTAGCTGAGTGGGTGTTGGTCACCCGTGTAGCTGAGTGGGTGTTGGTCACCCGTGTAGCTAAGTGGGTGTTGGTCACCCGTGTAACGAAGTTGTAGTTGAGGGGGTGTCCGTCACCCGTGTAGCTAAGTGGGTGTTGGTCACCCGTGTAACGAAGTAGGGTGTTAGTCATCCGTGTAACTACAAGTTGGTGAAAATAAAGAGTGTGCTACCCGTGAAGTCGTCTCCTGCCGAGTTACTACTTTACAGAGTGACCAATGGGCGGGTCGTGTACACATTGTACCGGACACGTGATATCCAGGAGAGTCAATCTGAGCCCCAGAACTCTTTTCAGGAGGGCCCTGCAGGGGGATGTTTGACCAATTCCACGAATTAGTGCTCGGCGTTTGTGCATGTGAACGTCGCAGAACGCAAGGTTCCGCACAGATGGATTCAAAGGCAGTTGCTATGATGCCTACAGTGGGTACAGAACCAACAAATCACATTCTGCGCGACTACTGCCCGAAAGAGGAACCCAAATGTGCCAGGCGACGTTTCGGGCAACGGCCCTTATTCATAGCAGAGACATCATCTCTGATGTTGATGATGCAGAGAGATTATATCTTTCCCATGAAGAAGGGTCATTGTCCGAATCGTCGCCTTTTGTATATAGTTTTTCCACTTTAGGTCAGTATTCAAAGAAAATAACAAAAAAACTACGACGTTTCGATCGCAACACAAGCGGTCGTTATTCGTGCTCGTGCCCCACTGCCAATCGTAGTATCACACGGTGGCGAAGAGATGTTAACTCCCTTGCCTGGTATACAAGAGGTCGTGGGTTCTATCCCGACCCTGACGCCGCTCGACATTTGGAGTTTGCGTGTTCTCCCCGTGGTCGCGTGGATTTTTCTCTGGGTCCTCCGGTCTTTCCTCCACATTTAGTAACGTGCGTTTAGAGCATTTGGCTGCTAGCTATGTCCACACGATAAGCCACTTCGTTGAGCAATCATTTGCAGCCAGGTCGCTTCTGAAAAAGAGCTTCATAGCTCAGTGGGTAAAATAAAAAAATAGTTGAGTTTTTTGTGTTTTAACTCTGGGGGTCCTGGGCCCCTCAAACAAATCGTCGAACGCCCCCCCCCTTCCCATGTCCGCGTGTCACCCACCGCCGTGTGCGCCAGTGCACATCCCCAGGGAAATTAACTCCCGCCACGTGCCGCGGCGATGACTGACTCGGTGAATTGTCTTCACGGACGGCGGCCATGCGTATCGCGCTCACCTCGCCCTCCCTCCACCTCCCCTCCGCAGCCTCCTCCACTCCGAGCTCTGCCCCCCCCCGCCCACCTTCCCTCTGAACAATACCGCTGGGTGGACATCCCTCCGCAGCCTCCTCCACTCCGAGCTCTGCCCCCCCCCGCCCACCTTCCCTCTGAACAATACCGCTGGGTGGACATCCCTCCGCAGCCTCCTCCACTCCGAGCTCTGCCCCCCCCCGCCCACCTTCCCTCTGAACAATACAGCTGGGTGGACATCCCTCCGCAGTGCTTCACAGGGCCATCTCGATGCGTGTACGCCATCTCGAGAAGCACTTATCTTCAAAAGGATCCGTGAATCGGAAAGCGAACTGCGTTGGAGGTTATCACTGCCTGTGAACGGAAGCATGCAACGTTGACTAACGTTTCGGGGACGAACCCATGTTCAGAGGGGAAATAAACAATGGGTTATTATTAGTCTTCTTCTCTCAAGTCGGGCCGTTGCCTGAAACGTTAGTGAGTGTTGGGAGCGGTCGTTTAGCGGTTAGCACGCTGCGCTACAAACCTGGTCATGCGAGTTCGATTTCCGCTCAGGACCAACACAAGTGGTGATTATCTGAACCAGTCCTGCCCCCCATAGGTCGACTCAGCCTCAAATGAGTACCGAGCGCAGTGTGTAAACATCGCCACTAGGGAGACAAAGGCGGCCGGGCGTGGTGCTGGCCACCCACCCCCCCGTGTACCGTATCGGCCTTCACAGGTGCTCGCTAACAGCACTTGCCCCAACAGTCCGTTAAGGCTATACGGGGGATCTTTGTCTCTGGCAGTGCTGGTGATGAAGGTGGGAGATTGTGGTTCATGGGTCCCCGGGGCCGCCTTGTCAGTAAGAGTCGTGTCAGAGGGGAGGAGGTGAGAGAGGGCCCGGGCTGGGGGGCGGGGCTGGGGGGCGGGGAATGGGGGGGGGGGTAACAGGATGCGCGCTGTTGCCTGGCGACCGGGATGAGACGCCGCTGCCGCCACGTGCACTGCGGTTTGTGCGATGACGTCAGTGGTAGCGCAAGAACGGCACACAGAGATGATGATGGTGCCACTGAAGGATGATGCCAATGACGAAAATGACGATCGTTAGTAATTAAATTAATTTCATGTGTGTCAAGTTCGAACAATGGGTAATGCGACGAAACACAACGGTATTGTCTTCACATGTTGACAGCGCGTTGCCAATCCACTGCTGGATGAAGGTCTCTGCACGCCGTGCCGGATTGACCATACTTCACCACGCTCTTGGTGAGTGGGGGGAGGCGGCGGGAGGGGGGGTGGGTAGCGAACCGGTTCATATATCGTTCGTCATTGACGTTAGCCGTGGCCGGGAATCGAACTCGGGCCGCATGGTTCACAGGCGTGCGGCCGCGCGCCGTGGTTGTGCGGTCTGCAAGGAGGCTGAGCGAGGGGAGCGGTGCGGTTGCACTCGAGGCGATGGCGGTGATGGAGATGAGAATAACTGCAAAAGCAATCGCGTTGATTGGAACGAGAAACGCGATCTGCGCAGAGAGCTCCCTTGAGCGGGGGCGTCAACGAATCACAGAACGCCCCCCAGACCCCCCCCAACCCCCCTCCTTTCCCTCGCCACTCTCAGTAATCACTCTTCCTCTTTCCTTGCTGTATTCCTCTCATCACTCGCTCGCTCTCTCTCATCGTGCTCGCTCTCATACATCTCTCATCGTGCTTGCTCTCATACATCTCTCATCGTGCTCGCTCTCATACATCTCTCATCGTGCTTGCTCTCATACATCTCTCATCGTGCTCGCTCTCATACATCTCTCATCGTGCTCGCTCTCATACATCTCTCATCGTGCTTGCTCTCATACATCTCTCATCGTGCTTGCTCTCATACATCTCTCATCGTGCTTGCTCTCATACATCTCTCATCGTGCTTGCTCTCATACATCTCTCATCGTGCTTGCTCTCATACATCTCTCATCGTGCTTGCTCTCATACATCTCTCATCGTGCTTGCTCTCATACATCTCTCATCGTGCTTGCTCTCATACATCTCTCATCGTACTTGCTCTCATACATCTCTCATCGCTGGCTCACACCCCTCTCATCACTCTCCCTCTCATCACTCCCTCTCACCCCCTCTCACCACTCTCCCTCTCATCACTTCCTCACACCCCTCTCATCACTCTCCCCTCTCATCACTCCCTCACTCCCTCTCATCACTCCCTCACTCCCTCTCATCACTCCCTCACACCCCTCTCATCACTCCCTCTCTCCCCTCTCATCACTACCTCACTCCCTCTCATCACTCCCTCACACCCCTCTCATCACTCCCTCTCTCCCCTCTCATCACTACCTCACTCCCTCTCATCACTCCCTCACTCCCCTCTCATCACTCCCTCACTCACCTATCCCTCTCATCACTCCCTCACTCCCCTCTCATCACTCCCTCACTACCCTCTCCCTCTCATCACTCCCTCACTCCCTCTCATCACTCCCTCACTCCCCTCTCATCACTCCCTTACGCACCTCTCCCTCTCATCACTCCCTCACTCCCCTCTCATCACTCCCTCACCCCCCTCTCCCCCTCATCACTCCCTCACTCCCTCTCATCACTCCCTCTCACCCCTCTCATCACTCCCTCTCTCCCCTCTCATCACTCCCTCACTCCCTCTCATCACTCCCTCACTCCCCTCTCATCACTCCCCTCACTCACCTCTCCCTCTCATCACTCCCTCACTCCCCTATCATCACTCCCTCACTCCCCTCTCCCCCTCATCACTCCCTCACTCCCTCTCATCACTCCCTCTCACCCCTCTCATCACTCCCTCTCTCCCCTCTCATCACTCCCTCAATCCCCTCTCATCACTCCCTCACTCCCCTCTCATCACTCCCTCACTCCCCCTCATCACTCCCTCACTCCCCTCTCATCACTCCCTCTCCCTCTCATCACTCCCTCACTCCCCTCTCCCTCTCATCACTCCCTCACTCCCCCCTCACTCACTCCCTCACTCCCCTCTCATCACTCCCTCACTCCCCTCTCATCACTCCCCTCACTCCCCTCTCATCACTCCCTTACTCCCCTCTCACCCTCTCCCTCTCCACTCTCCCTCACACCCCTCTCATCACTCGCCCCTCACTCCCCTCTCATCACTCCCTCTCATTACTCCCTCTCTCCCTTCTCATCACTCCCTCTCACCCCTCTCATCACTCCCTCTCTCCCTTCTCATCACTCCCTCTCACCCCTCTCATCACTCCCTTTCATCACTCCCTCACTCCCTCACACCCCTCTCATCACTCCCTCACACCCCTCTCATCACTCCCTCTCCCCCCTCTCATCACTCCCCTCACCCGTCTCATCACTCCCTCTCACCCCTCTCATCACATCCCTCACACCCCTCTCACCACTCCCTCTCTCCCTTCTCATCACTCCCTCTCACCCCTCTCATCACTCCCTCACTCCCTCTCATCACTCCCTCACTCCCTCACTCCCCTCTCATCACTACCCTCACTCCCCTCTTATCACTCCCTCACTCCCCTCTCATCACTCCCTTTCACCACTCTCTCTCATCACTCCTCACTCCCCTCTCCCTCTCATCACTCCCTCACTCCCTCTCATCACTCCCTCACACCCCTCTCACCACTCCTTTCTCCCTCTCATCACTCCTTTCAACCCTCTCATCACTCCCTCACTCCCTCTCATCACTCCCTCACTCCCCTCTCATCACTCCCTCACTCCCCTCTCATCACTCCCTCACTCCCCTCTCATCACTCCCTCACTCTCCCTCTCATCACGTCCTCACTACCCTCTCCCTCTCATCACTCCCTCACACCCCTCTCATCACTCCCTCACTCCCCTCACATCACTCCCTCACTCCCCTCTCATCAATCCCTCACTCCCCTCACATCACTCCCTCACTCCCCTCTCATTACTCCCTCACTCCCCCCTCATCACTCCCTCACTCCCCTCTCATCACTCCCTCACTCCCCTCTCATCACTCCCTCACTCCCCTCTCATCACTCCCTCACTCCCCTCTCATCACTCCCTCACTCCCCTCTCATCACTCCCTCACTCTCCCTCTCATCACTTCCTCACTACCCTCTCCCTCTCATCACTCCCTCACACCCCTCTCATCACTCCCTCACTACCCTCACATCACTCCCTCACTCCCCTCTCATCAATCCCTCACTCCCCTCACATCACTCCCTCACTCCCCTCTCATTACTCCCTCACTCCCCCCTCATCACTCCCTCACTCCCCTCTCATCACTCCCTCACTCCCCTCTCATCACTTCCCTCACTCCCCTCTCATCACTCCCTCACTCTCCCCTCATCACTCCCTCACTCCCCTCCCATCACTCCTCATCCACTCCCTCTCACCACTCTCCCTCTCACCACTCTCCCTCTCATCACTCTCCCTCACACCCCTCTCATCACTCCCTCACTCCCCTCTCATCCCTCCCTCACTCCCCTCTCATCACTCCCTCACTCCCCTCTAACCACTCTCCCTCTCATCACTCCCTCACTCCCCTCTCCCTCACATCACTCCCCCTCATCACTCCCTCACTCCCCTCCCATCACTCCCTCACTCCCCTCTCATCACTCCCACACTCCCTCTCATCACTCCCTCACTCCCCTCTCATCACTCCCTCACTCTCCCTCTCATCACTCCCTCACTACCCTCTCATCACTCCTTCACTCCCCTCTCATCACTCCCTCACTACCCTCTCCCTCTCATCACACCCTCTCACCCCTCTCATCACTCCCTCACTCCCTCCCATCACTCCCTCACTCCCCTCTCATCACTTGGTCACTCCCCTCTCATCACTCCCTCACTCTCCCTCTCATCACTCCCTCACTACCCTCTCCCTCTCATCACTCCCTCACACCCCTCTCATCACTCCCTCACTCCCCCTCATCACTCCCTCACTCCCCTCACATCACTCCCTCACTCCCCTCTCATCACTCCCTCACTCCCTTCCCATCACTCCCTCACTCCCCTCTCATCACTCCTTCACTCCCCTCTCATCACTCCCTCACTCCCCTCTCATCACTCCCCTCACTCTCCCTCTCATCACTCCCTCACTACCCTCTCCCTCTCATCACTCCCTCACACCCCTCTCATCACTCCCTCACTCCCCTCACATCACTCCCTCACTCCCCTCTCATCACTCCCTCACTCACCTCTCATCACTCCCTCACTCCCCTCTCATCACTCCCTCACTCCCCCTCTCATCCCTCCCTCACTACCCTCTCCCTCTCATCACTCCCTCACTCCCCTCTCCCTCTCATCACTCCCTCACACCCCTCTCATCACTCCCTCACTCCCCTCTCATCATCCCTCACTACCCTCTCATCACTCCCTCTCATCACTCCCTCACTCCCCTCCATCACTCCCTCCTCCCCTCTCATCACTCCCTCACTCCCCTCTCATCACTCCCTCACTCCCCTCTCATCACTCCTCACTCTCCTCTCATCACTCCCTCACTCCTCTCTCCCTCTCATCACTCCCTCACTCCCCTCTCCCTCTCATCACTCCCTCACACCCCTCTCATCACTCCCTCACTCCCCTCACATCACCACCCTCACTCCCCTCTCATCACTCCCTCACTCCCCTCTCATCACTCCCTCACACCCCTCACATCACTCCCTCACTCCCCTCTCATCACTCTCCCTCACACCCCTCTCATCACTCCCTCACACCCCTCACATCACTCCCTCACTCCCCTCACATCACTCCCTCACTCCCCTCTCATCACTCCCTCACTCCCCTCACATCACTCCCTCACTCCCCTCTCATCACTCCCTCACTCCCCTCTCCCTCTCACCACTCTCCCTCTCACCACTCTCCCTCACACCCGTCTCATCACTCCCTCCCTCCCCTCTCATCACTCCCTCACTCGCCTCTAACCCCTCTCCCTCTCATCCCTCCCTCACTCCCCTCTCCCTCACATCACTCTCCCTCTCATCACTCCCTCACACCCCTCTCATCACTCCCTCACTCCCCTCTCATCACTCCCTCACTCCCCTCTCCCTCTCACCACTCTCCCTCTCACCACTCTCCCTCTCATCACTCTCCCTCACACCCCTCTCATCACTCACTCACTCCCCTCTCATCACTCCCTCACTCCCCTCTAACCACTCTCCCTCTCATCACTCCCTCACTCCCCTCTCCCTCACATCACTCTCCCTCTCATCACTCCCTCACACCCCTCTCATCACTCCCTCACTCCCCTCTCATCACTCCCTCACTCCCCTCTCCCTCTCACCACTCTCCCTCTCACCACTCTCCCTCTCATCACTCTCCCTCACACCCCGCTCATCACTCCCTCACTCCCCTCTCATCACTCCCTCACTCCCCTCTCATCACTCCCTCACTCCCCTCTAACCACTCTCCCTGTCACCCCTCTCATCACTCCCTCTCACCCCTCTCATCACTCCCTCACACCCCTCTCATCACTCCCTCACTCCCCTCTCATCACTCCCTCACTCCCCTCTAACCACTCTCCCTCTCACCCCTCTCATCACTCCCTCACACCCCTCTCATCACTCCCTCACTCCCCTCTCATCACTCTCCCTCTCATCACTCCCTCACTCCCCTCTCATCACTCTCCCTCTCATCACTTCCTCACTCCCCTCTCATCACTCTCCCTCTCATCACTCCCTCACTCCCCTCTCATCACTCTCCCTCTCATCACTCCCTCACTCCCCTCTCTCGGCACGAGCGCTGCCCCTCTCGCTCGGTACGCGTGGCCGCACTCCCAGTGCCGCCCGTCACGTGACCGTGTTTAATTTAAATGTAAATTCTGCCGGGGGTGGGGGCGGGGCCGTGTTGTGGAGTGGGGGCCAGGGGAGGGGGTAGGAGGGGGCGAAGCGCGCGGCCTTCAAGCAGCCCCGGTTCGTGAGGTTCGTCACTCGCCAGGCAGAGTCCCGGGGTATTGAGGTGCGGCCACAGTGCAGAGAAGGGTGCAGGGAGGGTTGCAGAGCGGGGTGGAGAGAGGGGAGCAGAGCGGTGTGGAGAGAGGGGAGCAGAGAGGGGTGCAGAGAGGGGTGCAGAGAGGGGTGCAGAGCGGGGTGGAGAGAGGGGAGCAGAGCGGTGTGCAGAGAGCGGTGGAGAGAACTGCCCCTCCCGCACCACGTCTCACCTCACCCTCCTCCTCCTCCCCTCCTCTTGCGCATGACATTTGGCAGCTGACGGCCACGCCGAGAGAGCAAAACACACAAACCCGAGCGGTGCCTTTGAATCCCAATTGGAAATGTAAATGAGAGGAATTTCTATTTACAAACAGTTAACAGATTCCACTCACACCAGTGAACAGAATCATTACGTTCCGTCACGTGAAATGGAATGGCGTGTTTCCGTTTAAAGCACTGACACCCATTAAATATGCAATTCCATCCCGCGGGTCATCCATCATCGTGGCTCCGCCGCCGCGTTGTGTAATTAACAAGGCGCTCAGACTCTCGCAGTCAGATTAGAGTCGTGATCGATGGCTACAAAGGAAAACAACTGTCGTACAGGAGACGGTACGGGCACGGACTCATTCAATTACGCTTCGCGTCGGTGGGGTGGGGCGGGGAGCAGTCACGGCGGGGGGGGGGGGGTTGCGGGATCGGGGCAGTCACAGGTCACGGGGGTCACGGGGGTGTCGGGGTGAGTCGGGCGGTGGCTGTCACGGGCAGAGAACGGAAGAGTCACGCGTCGAAGCGGGCACAGGAGCGCGCGCAGCAATTAGTCGCGCCGAGAGAAGAGAACGACGGGCCCTCCCGGAGTAGAGACGAGACGTGCGCGGGTGATACCGGAGTCACGTGGGAAGAGAGAGCAGTCACGCGCGGGGAACAGAACCGTGACGGCTCGTCACGGGCAGACGTCAGCGGTCGGGCGCGGCAGGCAGCCGTCACGCACGCGGAGGTGAAAAGCGACGTCGACGAGACGCGCGGAGCGGCCACTCAGGGAGCAGACAGCACGTCGGGAAGAGGGGTCACGACAGAGGACAAGGACGGTCACGCGCGCGGAACACAGGAGCCACGCGCGTGGCAAGCCGAGAGGACGTCCACGGTGGAGGTGGAGCGGTGAAGTCAGCTCGTGCGCAGGTGCGAGATCGATCGCCGCGTCGCAGGATTGAGAGATGGCGACGGCCTTCATCCAGCGTTGGATCGAGCACAGCTGATGAGAATGTACACGACGACGGCGACCTGAACGGTCACGCAACCGAGATCAGGAGATTCGTGCGTTCGCATTCGAGCTGGTCACGCGCGGGTCAGTCACGAGCGATAGCGCCTCTCTGGGATTGGAGGCGAGGTGGGGGTGGCTCAAGTGGGAGGGGGGGAGCTTGGAGAGGCGTCACGCGAGGCCGTGCTCAGGCGCGCCGCTATTTCGGCGAAGGCAGCGCGGGCGTTGATGCGCATTCCCCTGCCGAGGGGGGCAACGGAGCGGAAAGAGGGCGCAGGTAACGCCACGGGCCCCAGGAGCAGCCTTCACGCAAACCACCGCAGACAAAGATCCCCCGTGTAGCCTCAACAGAGTGTTGGGGCAATTGCTGTTAGCGGGCACCTATGAAGGCTGGGGCTGTGCATGAGGTGGTGGCTTGCCAACACCTCGCCCGACCGCCTTTGTCTCCAGAGTGGTGAACATTTGAGGCGGAGTCGACTTAAGGGAGGCCCAGAACCGATTCAGATAATCGTCACTGGTGTTAGCCGTGAGCGGGAATCGAACCACCACCACCAGCAGCGTCAAATCATCCTCTTGGCCGTTCGTTTGCGTGATTGTTGTTTTATGCAAGCATTGAAGTGTGGTTATGGTTAGGGGTGAATTCTGGTTTGTGAGTCTGGGTAGGGTTCGATGCTAGTGTATGAATGGATAGCGTCGTTAAGGCTAGTGCTAGTGACTGCTTGGCAAGTGTGGGTATTGGTCGGGCTAATGGAGGAGCGAATCGCAGAGAGAGAGAGAGAGAGTCATCGCGGGAGAGATAAAGAAAGAACAAATTCATTCATAAACACCGTAAATTACCCTTCTATCTCAGCACGCACGTGTCTGTAATTGTGAATTGTGGCCAATAATTCACCCAGTCCCCGCGCCCGCCCCGCGTCCTCTTCACGTTCCTGCCAACAGACCCCTCCCCTCTCCCCCGCCCACCCCTCCTAGCCCCGCCCCCCCTTGCTGTGTGGTTCTCGCCTCAGCCCTCCATTTACACCGGGCAAATCACCCCCCCCCCACGCCACCACCGCCCATCAACACTCAGGGCCTCGCGAATTATCGCGATCCGCAAATAGCGGCGCGCGATAAAGCGAAGCCCTCTGGCAATGAGAAGGGCGAACGGCAGCGGAGGCGCCGTTGGGCGCTCCCCGTGCGGTCGGCTCCATTGATCCCCCGCAGTCACGGAGCGCACGCGGCAAGGTCAAGAGGTCGTCAGGGCCGATGTCGCTGACGAGGCCACACAGCCTCGTCATCGCTTCCTTCACGCTGCCAGGGCCCGTAGCCCCTTGCCAAGGCGACACCTGGCTCAAAAGGCTCGCGCCTTACAGGCGATCGCCTCCAGCAAACGAGCTGAGGTGTTCGTTGCATTCAGAGAACAGGGACCCGCTCTTGCGGCGTCGTTATCATCATCGTCATTAGCGCCGTGGGGCTATCTAGGTCGTCGCTGGGCGCCACTCCAGTGCCCATATCATCGCAAGTCGCCCGCTTCGAGGTTACATCTGGAACACTTTCTTGCCACTTCATATTCCGAACTTCCAAGGTGCCTGGCCCGTGCTTCCATTGCATCCTTGAACATCCTGCCGCCAGAGGCCAGCCACTCGTTGTCTCCGAGCTTTGCTAAAGTCGGCTCGCTTCTTCCGAGTGACTTCGCGACGATCCCGGAGTCGTGCGACACGCCGCGCCCAATGATCGTTGAGCAGCGACGATCCTGGAGGCGTGGGGCCAGGCGATGCCAACACGCGGGGAGTGCGGACAAGGGGGGGGGGGGTGACGGGGTGGGGATGGCGGAGGGGAGCCGCGCGGATTCAAGTGGAAAACATCTACCCCCCCCCCCGCTATCCCCCCGCATCGCCGTCCCACAGCCCCCCACCACCGCAGAATGTTGAATTTCAAGTCAACCGCCGGGCCTCGTCCCTTCCCATTTCCCCACTTTATTTTAACTCCACCCACTTGGAACTCATTCCAACGAGGGGCCCATTACACAAATTACCTGGAAATGTTTTGGACGGGTCTCGGAGACGGGGCTGGGTTAGTTGGCGGGCTAGGGGGAAGGGGAGGGGCGGGAGGAGTGGGACGGGGAAGGATTGGTGGGGAGCAGAGGAGTGTGGTGGTGGTGGTGGTGGTGGAGGGGGAGCGATGGAGGATGGCGAAATAAAGAGAATAACAAATGGCTGCAATTACAGAGCTTCTCTCCCAGTCTCTCCACGCGCCCCATAAAGGCCGCCCTAAACGAGAGGCAGCTGTCAGACCCCCCCCGCCCCCCCCGGGCCCTTTAGCGCCGCAATTCCCAGCGCAACAACACAGCGCGCGGGGTGCGTGCGGGCGTGGGGGGGGGGTCATGCGAACTCCTAACGAGTGGGTCATAACGAAGGATGTCCTCGCGGGGCACGCGTAACGATGAGTGTCGTCGAGGGGCTCCTAGCGAGGGGACTCTGCTTGCAGGAGACCCCCTTTGCTCGGGGCTCCTAACGAGGAGGTGCTGATGTGGGAGTGGGGCACGTGACGAGCGGAGAGAGAGGGAGGGGAGGATGGAGGCCTAACGAGGGTAAACCGCGCAGGAGGTTCTCATAACGACGACGCGTTTATTGTTGTAACGAGGTCGCGCTTATAACGAGGGTCTCCCAAAGAGGGACTCACAACGAGGGATACCGAGCAACTGCGACGACGAAAGGAAATACTAACGATGGAAGCGGGGGGGGGTGTTGGGGGCCGAGGTCTCTCTCTCTCTGTCGTGACGAGGTGAAGGCGCCGCGCGTCACCTCCGATCGCGCGCTCGGCGCTCCAGACGCGGGCCGTCCGGGCGAGCGAGTGGAGATAATGCAATAAGGGCAGTGGCGGCAGCGGTGGCGGCGTTACACAACTCGACGTAACTCGTTTTCATTACTTTAATGCGAACCAGACCTCAGGTGGCCGAATTTAAACCATTACTGCCTCTCCACTTCCAGCGTATTAGTGGTTTGACTTAAACTGCGTGATCCATGGCGCTCTCGCACAGCCCCCTTCCAGTCTGCCATGTGGCGCTCTGATAATTTCCCCGGCCTTTCAATCAGCCCTTTATGAGCTATTTTTATGTAATTGCAAAACAGTAAACCGCAAGGAAGGGGTGGGGGGGGGGGCAAGGGTGGGTGGGTGGGGGGAGAGAGAAAGGAAATGTGCGCAATTTAATTTTCAAGACTGCCCCATTTATTTACTCCCCTAATTCTCCACTCGCTCCCATTTTTCATCATCATCATTATTATTATTTTCTTTCCTTTTTTTTACTACACAAAGTCGCATTGGCTCGTTTTACCGCCCGTGCGTGCGTGCGGAGGGATCATTG
This sequence comes from Lethenteron reissneri, assembly GCF_015708825.2. Taxonomy (NCBI): domain Eukaryota; kingdom Metazoa; phylum Chordata; class Hyperoartia; order Petromyzontiformes; family Petromyzontidae; genus Lethenteron; species Lethenteron reissneri. Next base: position 14,466,109 of record NC_083795.1, on the reverse strand, counting down.
AGCCCCAACATCTCCGCGGCTGATGGGCGACGAGGGGGATGGCCCCAGGCGATGATGAGAACGCCCTGGGTCTCGACGCCCGGGCCCCTGGCGAAGGCTCCGTTTTGCCAACGATTGTTCCAGTGATGGCACGTGGGACGGTTCCAGAGATTGTCCCAGGGATTGTTTAGGGATTGTTCAATGGATTGCTCCCGGGATCGTTTCAGGGATTGCTCCAGTGATTGCTCCAGGGGCTGTTCCAGGGATTGTTCCTGGGATTGATCCCGGGATTGTTCCATGGATTTTTCCCGGAATGGTTCCAGGTATAGTCCCCGGGTATGCTCTTGGGATTGCTCCCGAAATTGTTCCATGAATTGCTCGAGGGATTGTTCCGGGAATTGTTCCAAGGATTGTTTCGGGAATTGTTCCAGGGATTGCTCCAGGGGTTGTTCCAGTGATTGTTCCAGGGATTGTTCCAGGGATTGCTCCAGAGGTTGTTCCAGGGATTGTTCCAGTGACTGTTACAGGGATTTCTTCAGGGATTGTTCCAGGGACTGTTCTATGGATTATCCCTGGGATTGTTCCAGAGATTGTTCCATTGCTTGTTCCAGGGATTGTTCCAGGGATTGCTCCAGGGATTATTCCAGGGATTGTTCCAGTGACTGTTACAGGGATTTCTTCAGGGATTGTTCCAGGGACTGTTCTATGGATTGTCCCTGGGATTGTTCAAGAGATTGTTCCAATGTTTGTTCCAGGGATTGTTCCAGGGATTGCTCCAGGGATTATTCCAGGGATTGCTCCAGGGGTTGTTCCAGGGAGTGTTCCAGTGACTGTTCCAGGGATTGTTCCAGGGATTGTATCAGGGATTGCTCCCGGGATTGCGCCAGAGTTTACTCCTCAGATTGTTCCAGGGATTGCTCGAGGAATTGTCTCAGGTATTGTCTCAGAGATTGTTCCAGGGATTGTTCCAGGGATTGTATCAGGGACTGTTCCCGAGATTATTCCAAAGAATGATCCAGGGGTTGCGCCAGGGATTGCTCCTCAGATTGTTCCAGGGATTGTTCCAGGGATTGCTCCAGAGGTTCTTCCAGGGATTGTTCCAGTGACTGTTACAGGGATTTCTTCAGGGATTGTTCCAGGGACTGTTCTATGGATTGTCCCTGGGATTGTTCAAGAGATTGTTCCAATGTTTGTTCCATGGATTGTTCCAGGGATTGCTCCAGGGATTGTTCCAGGGATTGCTCCAAGGGTTGTTCCAGGGAGTGTTCCAGTGACTGCTCCAAGGATTGTTCCAGGGATTGTATCAGGGATTTCTCCCGTGATTGCGCCAGGATTTGCTCCTCAGATTGTTCCAGGGGTTGCTCGAGGAATTGTCTCAGGGATTGTTTCAGGGATTGTTCCAGGGATTGTATCATGGACTGTTCCCGAGATTATTCCAGAGAATGCTCCAGGGGATGCGCCAGGGATTGCTCCTCAGATTGTTCCAGGGATTGCGCCAGGGATTTCTCCTCAGATTGTTCCAGGGATTGCTCGAGGAATTGTCTCAAGGATTGTCTAAGGAATTGTTCCAGGGATTGTTCCAGGGATTGCTCCAGGAATTGTATCAAGGACTGTTCCCGGGATTATTTCAGAGAATGCTGCAGGGATTGCTCCTCAGATTGTTCCAGGGATTGCTCCAGGAATTGTCTCAGGGATTGTCCCAGGGATTGTTCCATGGATTGTCCCAGGCATTGCCCTAGGGATTGCTTCAGGGATTGCTCCGCTGAAGTTCACACCCACGGGACGGACACCGGCGCAGGCACGGGGCCACTCCAACAGCCCCGCGGGGTCGATGAATTGTCACGATTCGCGGTCCCAATTGTATTTTTAAAAATCAATTACTTCCTCTGCATTATCGCCTTCTCCTGTCTCTTGTTTTCTTCGTTTTTACCGTCTCATTGTTTTTAGCTGTTAACGCGGGTTAGCCACATTCAGCCGTCAGCTGTTTCACAAGAATAACCTGGGTGAAAAATAAAGTGACAGCAGACAGATTGATTTTGTTTCAGCAGCAGCAGCAGCGGCAATGACCCAATGAGCTGTTAGGCTCTATTTCATGGGGGTCCTGCGACGGTACAGATGTTACTACTCCAAGGTACGGATCTTAATAACACAATCATGGTTGCATATGTCGTGATACAAACAGCAAGCATCGGCACGTGCCTTGCATGTCGCAAATGTGATGAAACATTGTTTATACATCATAACATCGCAGCCACTGAGTATAGCAAACACATTGGAGGAAAAGAGCATTCAGGGCATGCACCACTCACGTAACGCTGGGAGGTGATGTGCATCACCAGCAATGCCCGCATCCTCCACAGTTTTCGAACCTCCGATGAACTCGGTTGGCTACGTACGGTGCGAAAGAAGTTCACCATACATACACATGACGCAGCAGGTCGCATTTGCGTTCGTAAAAAGGCTACAGGCCGAGTTTGAACCCGGAACGAACGGGTGAGAGGCTGCACGTGTTTCCACGACTGCGCCAAGTAGGTTTGCTCGTACAGTTTTCATTCGTATGTATGTGTCAACTTCTTTCACACCGTACATAGCCAATCGTGCTTATCGGTTGGCTACATACGGTACGAAAGAAGTTGAACATACAAACATACATGCATACGGAGGTGCGGGGGAAGGACAACAAACTAAGCACAAAAAGCAGTTCTAAAGGAATGAGTTTTCATACAAGATTTAAAATTGCATAGCTCCAGTGGCTTCCTAATATTCACCCAAATTCAGCGTGAGGACATCATCTGCGTGAATTGTAAACGCCACCTGCAGATGCACGATGCGATGTATAGAATAGGGTTGCGGATATTATCCTTCATATACAAATGTCTATCTCTCCAAATATTTATGTAGATATATACACAATACCAGTATTTTTACACAATCCAACGGCCGCAAGGTCCTCTTGGAGTGCATAATGTGACCCCCCCCCCCCACACTTTATTATTGTTATTATCATTATTTCTAGATTTGAAGCTTTCGTGACTGCAAGGATTCATATTCTTAGGTTTTTTCGGTAAAGTCACGTAGGTAAAACATTAAAATTAAATAAAGTAAAATAAAATAAAAAATCACGACGTTTCGGAGGCAACACAGGAAGCTTGTGTTGCCTCCGAAGCTTGTGTTGCCTCCGAAACGTCGTGATTTTTATTTTATTTTTTATTAATTTTAATGTTTTACCTACGTGACTTTACCGAAAAAAACCTAAGAATATTATCATTATTATTCTCCACAATGCCACTGATGGTTACATTGAGATTCGATGCAAGACTCGTGGCTCGAACCGAGCCATCGCCACAGTCTAATCGGCAGTCACAAGCCCAGCCCTGGAGCCCACTCGCGCGTCTGTTGGTGGCCGCTCTCAACTTGTGGGCTCATCGCGACTTCTGCATCGTCGCACCTCCGATTAGCACGGTGGGCTACGTGCATGCATCACGCGCATCGTGCAATCTTCTCGGCTGTGCTGTCTCGATATCTGCGCGTTCTCTGGCCGCTGTTCCTGTCTTCTGATCCCACATGTCGCTTTAAAAAGAGGCGACTAGTTTCAACGGGCTTATGATGACTGCTGGATCGGCGGTGACCGGCACGGGTTAAAAACACCTCGCTCAGTGGTCACGTGACACTCAGTCACCTCGCTCAGCAGTCACGTGACACTCAGTCACCTCGCTCAGTGGTCACGTGACACTCAGTAGTCACATGACAGTCACCTCGCTCAGTGGTCACGTGAAACTCAGTAGTCACGTGACACTCAGTCACCTCGCTCAGTGGTCACGTAACACTCAGTCACCTCGCTCAGTGGTCACGTGACACTCAGTCACCTCGCCCAGTGGTCACGTGACACTCAGTCACCTCGCTCAGTGGTCACATGACACTCAGTCACCTCGCTCAGTGGTCACGTGACACTCAGTCACCTCGCTCAGTGGTCACGTGACACTCAGTCACCTCGCTCAGTGGTCACGTGACACTCAGTCACCTCGCTCAGTGGTCACCTGACACTCAGTCACCTCGCTCAGTGGTCACGTGACACTCAGTCACCTCGCTCAGTGGTCACGTGACACTCAGTCACCTCGCTCAGTAGTCACGTGACACTCATTCATCTCGCTCAGTGGTCACGTGACACTCAGTCACCTCGCCCAGTAGTCACGTGACACTCAGTCACCTCGTTCAGTAGTCACGTGACACTCAGTCACCTCGTTCAGTGGTCACGTAACACTCAGTCACCTCGTTCAGTGGTCATGGCGCCGCCTGCATCAGGGCGTGGGGCTCGCGGCGAGGCAACTTTGTTGACAGAAATTTGCTCTCCGGGCGGGGGAGAGAGGGTACCGAGACAGGGGTCCGGCGAGTTGTGGGTTCACAGCCGAGGCGGGGATTGGGCCCCCCGTGGCTCCTGGGCGCCACAGGCTCCGCGTTCGGCGCGCCGGCGGTGAATGTCACGGCGTTATTTTTGTTTCAAACGCCCGAGCCGGGCTCGTGTCACGCGGTGAATGTCACCGTCGTATTTTCTGCGCCAGTAATTCAGAAGTGGCCAGAGATGTCAAGTTATGCTCTCCTTTTTTGGTTTAAAAAAACATTTCAGAATTAAAACATTTTCTGTCGTTATCTCGTCCGTGTATAAATCTCCGTGCGAGCACCCTAGCCTGCCGCGTGTCTGCACTGGCCAGAGAGACATGATCGCCTCCGTCGTCCGAGCGGCATAAATTACAGGATTAACGGTCAGCAGGAAGCCACGTGCGTGCGTGCGTGAGGTCGATAATGGCAATGAAATGAGCGTCGCGGAGGGCCGCGCGGTGGAACGCAGATAAACATTTCTCGAACTCGCGTCCCCACGGCGGCGCGGAATTCTTAACACTCCCGCCGCTAGAACATTCACTCGGCCGAGGCGAGGGGAGCCGCGCACAGATGAGAGGAGGAGGGGGCTCTCGGATGTACGGCGACTCCGAGATTTCGAGGAGAGTGAACTCACCCGTGCAAGGTTCGCGGTCGAGTTGGTTTACAGATTTAACCGCACGGAACGACCAAATTTCGCAGACGTAGAAGCTCGCTGAGTGGTCCGCACTGCTTTGCTACTCTGGGATATTTTGGCCGCGGATTTCCATTCGTGAGATTTTTAACATCGTGTGCGAGTAAACCGGAAACCGTGGGAGACCGAGCACCACGCATACGCTCTCGGCTCCGCAAAGATAGATTCAAGAATGTATTCTACTGCCATCTTCTGGCCAAGCCGCAGCCCAAGAAGACCACAGCTGACATCCCGAGACAGTCTCCCACTCAAGTCGTGTACTAACCAGACTCGACTCCAATCGGACTCCGAGATCGCACGTGTGCGTGTGTTGCTCCGTGCTCCATTGGGATGCCGGCCTCGCTCAACCTCGCGTGGTGGAGCGATCCGCTGATGCTGATAGAGCTGCTCCTGCTGCTGCTGATAATGATGCGGCAGCTACTGCTGCTTCTACTACCACTTCTGCTGCTGCTAAGGATGCAGCGGGCTGTAGTTGCTGATGATTGTACCGCGGATGATGTAATGATGCAGCGGATGCTGTTGCTAATAATAATAGTAATGATGGTGGTGGCGGTGGTGAATTAATGAAAAGCACGCACGCCTAACCGCAGAACGACACGAGCACCCTCTGCCTGGCAACACGCACACAGTGCCAAGCCCTCAGTGCTCGACGCAAACTCCTGAAAAGCTTCAATTTAATTTGAGGCGTCAACAGGGCCTCCCGCAAAGTGTCGGGATTAGGCGTCAGCTGCCGAGCGACGGGCGCGCCGCGCTGCAGTCCCCGCCACACGGGCGGCCGACGATTTCGTGATCGCGGCTCCAGCCGCTCGCGGCCAATTCCACCGCCGCTTGATGCCGGTGAGAGACGCGGCGGCACTGACCACGTCGCAGAGTCACGGCGGAGTCACGGCGTGCACGTGCGCTGCGCGTGACAGACACCGTGCCGGAGCGCGCACGCATCGCTATTCATGAGCGAGGGATTGAGCCGAAGGAATGCGGGGAACTCGCGGGGCCCAGCCGTCCCCTCTGGGAGGATCAGCTCAATAATGGATCTGCATCGTGTGGGCTTGAAGAGAGAATTTATCCGTGAGCCTTTCATCTCGCCTGCATTTGTTTCTTCCCTCTGCTCGCCCCCCTTCCTCTCGACACAGACCTTCCCGCTAAGTCTAAGGCGCCGAGACAGGGGCTCAATAAAGAACACGCTGACAAGCCAGACATGCCAGTCCATTAAGGCAGCCTTCATTTCTGTTGGGGGGGGGGGCGGAGAGCGGTGGTGGGTGGAGGGATTAGGCCACAGATAGAAACGTGCGCGCGGCATTATGCACGGGCGTTAGTCGCGCGCGCGATCGCTCCAACGCCCACGCTGCCGCGCTCTAACGGCGATGCTCTAACGCACACGCGCTAATTAAGCTGTGAGCAGGGCCGCGTTCCAGTTTTTGATGAAATAAAAACGCAATCTTAAAAGTATTCGTTGCCAATTTTACCCCAGCACGACATAGATATGGACATTGGTGTTGGTGAGCCTCGCGGTGAGTTTAGCAGCGGTGTTAGTGAGCTGTGTGGTGAGTGTCGTAGGAGATCGGTTCAGGAGTGGTGGAGTTCGTGTGGATGCTCGACAGCCGCTCACGTGCGGGGCACGCCGGGCGCTGCTGCCCCGGGGACTCGGTCCGGGGCGCGGCTGTGGCGGCTCCGAGCCGCGCGGCTCCCGGAGCGCGAGCCACGCGCGTGGGCAACGGAGCAGTGGCGGTTCCACCGAATGGGAAAAAAACGAATTGTAAGATAAAAACTGAGCGCAAACAGTCGAAGTCGTAATAATGATCGTTATAAATTCAAATTATTTTATAAGAAATAATTGGAACGATTTTCCCAGAATTGTTTTCTATAGCGCGGAATTTTTTTTAACCACCATAAAGAATTTGTATCAGATAGAAAATCATTTAAATCATTTTTAAAAATCCTTAAAAATTAAACAACAAATATAAATATAAGCGTAGTCGCTACCCCGAGTGAAATAAGAAAGCCACTTCACCCCGCTGATTATTTATGTCGTTTGATCCCTGCGTGTTGCTTTATAAATAGGTCACCGACTCCCATGGGAGCCACACGCTGACTGCACGACTCAGCCAATGTCGAGAGCCCGAGTCACAAACAGCCCCTTCGGGAGCCCCCCCGCCGCCGCCCCACACCCCCTGCACCCCCCATGCTCCACTTTACCCGGCGAGACCATTAATAATTGAACAAGAGGGGGGTGGGGGTGGATGGGGCAGCCGAGCGAGAGACGGATTCGGTCTCCCGCCCCAGCCGCCGTCGCTTGCGCACTCCAACACCGTTGTACCAGTTTCGAGCCTCAATTATCCCCCCCCTCCCCCATAATTGACGCGATGCGTCTCGTCCAGGCGCGTCCTGGTTGGTGCTTGGCGATTCGTGCGCGTGCGCTGCGTGGGTGTAAACCACTCGATGCATGCGTCGTGAGCGTTTTAATCGGGTTGACTAAAATCAACCCCTTATAACTATTTAACTTTGACCCTGATAATTGTATCCGAGTTATGCCATCGGTGTGACGTCAGGAGACGAATATTCTATTTGGAAATCTCGCGAACCAGTGCCACTCCCTGCGCGTGAGAGAACGGCCCACGGATAGAGAGATCACAGAAGTCCTCATCGAGTCGCTTCCAATGACCTCTGATCTCGCTTCTGCCCTGCTACAGTCACCCGATATATATTTTTTTTTAAATGATAAAATCTGTAAATGAGCCAAAATTAAACACACCACCAAATTACGCATTGATTGTTTTTGTTGTTGCGTGAAATCTTTGTGAACCGGGCTGAGACCATCAACCGACCCGACCCGAGAACGCGGTTCCATCAGGCGGCTTGCTCAAATTCACACCCAGGACGCCCGCGGTGCCAGCCCAGTGACGTAACCTCTGAGCCACCCGGCCACCTCTCCTAAAAATAACACTGTGTAACACAACTTCTGTTCCTGGGTACTAAGTATTATTTCCTCATTGCGTATGCCTCAAAAGTATAGAAAATAGCTATTATTCCCCACAAACTTTGCATTTGTGACCAGAACATTGATATTTTGAAATGTACATATTTTCAATGAGAAAACTGGCGAATGTGTGTCTCTTTGTTCATATAAAGTCAGAAAAAACATGAATCAAAATTAACATGTATTTATACTCAAGTAATACAAAAGTGACTACAAAAAATTTCGAAGCGAGTAGTTTTTAGAGATTTACGATTATACTGTAAATCACTTTCACGAATCAGCCCCCAAATGTAGTCTCCCATCATGTTCTCGTAAAACTGTCCTTGGTAGCGGCGTTCAAAGTCCAGTATATCCTGGTGGAAGCACTCGCCTTGCTCCTCCGAGTACGCTCCCATGTTCTTCTTGAATTTATCAAGATGAGCCTCAAGGATATGGACTTTGAGGGACATCCTACAGCCCATTGTGCCGTAGTTCTTCACCAGTCTCAACCAGCTCCGCATAGTTGTCGACATTATGATTGCCCAGGAAGCCACGAACCACTGCGGCAAAGCTGTTCCAAGCCGCTTTCTCCTTACTAGTAAGCTTCTTGGGGAATTAATTGCACTCCAGGATCTTCTTTATGTGGTCCGATAAAGACACCGGCTTTGACCTTTTCCTCAGACGGCTTAGGGAAGAAGTCTTGAAGGTAATTGAAGGCTGCCGACTCCTAATCTACAGCTCTGACAAATTGTTTCATAAGGCCCAATATGATGTGCAGTGGTGGCATAAGCACCTTCCGGGTGTCCACCAGTGGCTCCCACTTGACGTTGTTCCTCCCCACAGAGAACTCGGTCCGCTGTGGCCAGCCCCACCTGTGGTGGTGCGCCTTGGTGTCCCTGCTGTCGCAAAGACAAAGATAGCAGGGAAACTTGGTAAAACCGCCTTGAAGACCCATCAGGAATGCCATCATTTTGAAGTCTCCGATGACCTCCCAGCCATATTCATCATACTTCAAAGCGTCCAGCAAGGTCTTGATGCTGTTGTAATCCTCTTTGAGGTGCACCGAGTGAGCCAGGGAAAGAGATAGGTACTTGTTACCATTATGGAGCAGCACGGCTTTGAGACTCCTGGTTGAGCCGTCAATGAAGAGGCGCCACTCATTCTGGTTACAGGCGATTCTGATTGTCTCGAACAGACTGGCAGAAGCAGAGCCCATCTTGACGGGTCAAGAAACTGCAAAAAGGTTGGTGACGCTTCGTCTGATCTGCGACTTGCACACTTTCATCCAACAAGTTCCACTGCTTGAGCCTAGATGTCAAAAGCTCGGCATTGGACTTGGTGAGACCAAGATCCCTGATCAAGTCGTTGAGGTATTTTTGGTTGGGGTAGTATGGGTTTCTCTCATCAGCTCCACCTCTGAAATTGTCATCTGGATCTACAACGTCTTCCTCGCCCTCTGACTTGCTGCTCTCTTCTAAAGACGGCTGCTCTCTCCCCGGAGGAGTGGGTACGGGGAGCTCATGGCAGTGTGGCACCGGGGCGATGGATGAAGGAAGGCCCGGATTCGTGATAGCAGGTGCATTCATGACAGTCCTACGTTTTGAAGGGTCCACCATGCAGAAGTAGCAGTTGCTTGAGTGGTCAGTGGGTTCCCGCCAATTGTTTAGGATAGCGAACTTCATGGTTCTCTTTTCCCCTCTGTACCATCCTACAAAAATATTTATTTCACCCATAACTAATGTATAACAGATTCTCGTAACATTTTTCATAAATGATATTTTTTCAATAACATTGAAAATTGTAAAACATTTTTTTTAAACTTTCACAATTAAAAAAATTGTTATGAATTTTATAACATAAAATTCCGAGCAACAATTGTCCATCTTACCTTCCACAGTTTTTTTTGCATTGCTCGCAGGTGAAATGAGGTGCCCAGGGTTTGTTTGATCCCCGACAGGCATGCCGAAATATGCCTTGTAGGCCTCACACATCTTTGCAGATGCTTCCATAGAGTAGTTTTCGCTCTCGTCTTGATAAATTGGCCGCAGACACAACAAAATGCGTCTGCCGGATGCTTGCAGCCTCTTTATGTCATCTCAGAAAAATGCAAATATGTATCCACTTAGGCAGCTGGAACTAAACTGAACTGGTGGGCTTAAGGCCCCTGTATTTATGCTACTATTTATATTACTGGAAAGTTCTAGAATGTTATAGAAGTTACTCCAAGTTTACTCAGCACTGAACCTATCTGGAATATTCTGGAAAATAGGTACACTGCAAAATATCACTGTTCTGGTAACAAAAGCCAACTTTGTGGGGAATAATAGCTATTTTCTATACTTTTGAGGCATATGCAATTAGGAAATAACACTTAGTACCCAGGAAATTGTTTTTTTATTTTTTACACAGTGTAATCGATGTTAAAAATCGGGCTGCCATTCCGTCGTCAGCCTCGCTCATTCCAGCCGTGCTGCGTCCTGCCCAGCACCCCACTGACTCTCAATACGACGTCTCTGCGCTGCGTTGTGTCTCCGGATCCACCCGTCCCCTCTTCCTCTCTAAGTCACTTGCAAAAGCGTGCGTCGCTCGGAGCGTCGCGTGCGTCGTCAACTCGAGCTGGGACAATCGACGACGGAGACACCGCGGGAGGAGTTGCCGCGCCGCGCCCTGCGCGGTGGCGTGGTGTGATCTCTCGTGGCGTGGTGTGGTGTGGTGTGGGTGGTGTGGCCTCTCGTGGTGTGGCCTCTCGTGGCCTCTCGTGGCGTGGCCTCTCGTGGCCTCTCGTGGCGTGGCGTGGTCTCTCGTGGCCTCTCGTGGCGTGGCGTGGTGTGGCGTGGGTGGCGTGGCCTCTCGTGGTGTGGCCTCTCGTGGCGTGGCGTGCCGCGTTTTCGTGTCATTGAGCAATGCGCGCGAACTGCTCGCGTCGTCCCCGGGGCGGGTACCGCAACGAGAGACAGACACGCGGCTGGCTGGCACGGAGAATGGAATTGAAATGTAACGCAAAAAAGGGGGAGAGAGGGCAGCGGCAAGGGACGACGTGCAAACGCGTGTTCGTTTGTAGCCGCGAGACGGATTACACGCCTTAATAAAGCGAAAGCTTTTGGTTTAAACATGAAAGTGCGGAGTCGCGTGGTCTACCTTCGATATTTCTTACTCAAGGGCGACAGCCACAATCAACGACCACCCCCCCACCACCACCAGCAGCAGCACGCCAGCAGATGGACTCGATGTGTAGATGAGGGACCTCGCCTCCCAAGGTAGGGACACCCAGCGTCTCCGCAATCGCATGAATCTCTACATCACAGCTGTGCAGGAGACTCAGTCTATAATCACTCCGGGGGAGGGGACTAAATTGGGCACCACTTTGTGGGAAATCAATTGTAGTTGCAATTGTGGGAAACAACTTACCCTGGACATGGAATATGGAATTTCCACCGTGGAGATGAGCACTGTTCAAATTAAACTATTAACTTTTATTATATATTTTCGCAGTTAAGGCCCACGGAGCTGTATTGCACTTTTTTCAGAAGCGGCCTGGCCACAAATGTTAGCTCAACAAAGTGGCTTATCATGTAGAAATATATAGCAGCTAAATTATCTTAAAAGCATGTTTCTAAATGTGAAGGGAAAAACCGGAGGATCCGGAGAAAAATCCACGCGACCACGGGGAGAGACACGCAAACTCCAAATATATAGGCGTCAGGGTCGGGATCGAACCCACGACCTCTTGTATACCAGGCAAGGTAGTTAACATTTCACCACCGCGGCGCCCAAACACTTATGTTAGCATGAGGACTCGAACAAAATATATTTCACCACCACCACCAACAACCCACGATCGAGTCTCAAGATGGTATTCTCAGCACGGCGCTGCGTTGGGACGTTGAGCTGTGTCCGTCTCACTGAGTGTTTCCGCGTGGCACCAGCCCCAAGAACATCGACCCTGACCAAGGTAGCGGGTCAAAAGAAGCTGAAGATGATGGCTTCATATTCATTCCGCCCAGGGAACGAATGGGCGGGCCTTCAGACTGCGAGGGGCGTCTCTAGCACGGTTGGCTACGTACGGCGCGAAGGAAGTTCACGATACGTACACGTCAGGCATTGTTAACTGAAGAACAATAAAACTCGCGATCGTTCGACAAGTAGCACGCGGTCAGAACGTGCATCGGTTGTGTGTGTGTGTTACGAAGCTAAAATCACAACGGGCAGAAACCGCTGCTTTGCGCGGCGCACACACGGAGCACCTTTTCAAAACATAATTATTATTTATAAAACATTTAGCTACAATTTACGACGTCTAATTAGTAATTCCTCAATTTTTAAATGATCCCAGGAGTGCGCTAAAATGTTCTTGTCCGGTATTGGTGGAGGAGCCAATCAATGTAAAAATTACTGGATATTATTACTGCAAATTATGTCTGCGCTCTGAGAACTACCCTGGTGCGTACTACGGGCGAAAGCGGCCATAAAAATAACATACTGCCTTCGACGTTATATAAATACACATAAGAAACACATTCAGGGAACCCGCCTGCAGGGGAATGAACCGCTCCATAAAGCACAGACAGCCGTACCCAATTATTAAGTTCAATTTCCCAGAGCCCTGTCCGTGCGGTCGTGGCGCAAATCTCCCCATAAGCAGCTGGAGCAGCAGTAGCAGCCGGAGGGAGCGAAGGCGGGCGGTGGAGAGACGACAGAGTGTATAGACAGGCGGTGGAGAGACAGGCGGTGGAGAGGGACGGTGGTACAGTCACCGACTTTGGATGACATCGTGATATTGACCTTGAACAAGCAGCAGCATCAGCAGTAGTAACCCCGCATTGTGCGCTCAGTCGGTGTCTCAACACTGCGGTCACCGCAACTCTGTTCACCCATATTCTAATGTCAAGAACAAGTCAAGTCATTGCACGCTGCACACGCCCGTGCTTTACTCGACTCCCCGCCCACCCTTCCCCAACCAGCGAATCGATGATTTGTCACTATTACAACACTCGATTATAGATGGTTGTGTTTGCCCTCCCTGGTCCTGTGTGCTTTCAGATGCCATTTGGCGATGACATCGAATTCGGGTCGCCTCAAAATCCACTGAAGGCCTGTAGGCCGAAACGTCGTCAACGTCCTTTCCTTTCCGTGGCAGTAAAACAACGTTGTTATTATTGTATAGTAATAGGTTTTTACCCTTTCAACTGGTACAAAAACTGACACCTTTATACAAGGCATCATGTTTGCAATAACCACAACACAAGCAGTCAAAATGCAAACAAAAAGAAACAACTCTGATGATCATAATGATATGCACTGTCCTTGAAGTTGATTGGTCCACACCCGAGACAGCTTTTCTTGGAGCCTAGTCTCCATTGGTGTTGGACCAGATGACGCCAAAAGGCGTACAACTATTTTGCCACTGGTAAAGGAGGTCTCATAGTGTTGTTATTATTCTTTTAAATGCGCTGTTATTGAAACCGTTTCCGATAGACACCCACAGGACAAACGCCTTCCCTCGCTGGCGGCTGTCTGTGTTTAGAACGCTGGAGAGGAGACAAAGTCGCATCACCGAACCGCGACGGTCCAACTCTCCCAGGGATCAAACTAAACTCGTTCGAGGAACTTGGAGCTACCGCGGATTTCTTTTATTTTTATTTTCCAAAAGGCGCGTGGGTGGGTGCAGCTGCTGCGGCGGTGGGGTCCACGCCCCACTCGGGGGGGAGGGGGGGAGGGGCTCGGCCCCTCTCCGTGGTGCTGAAGTGAGCGTCGGCAGCAGACCGCCCTCCACTGGCCGAGAGGGATCACCGCACGGACAACAACAACAACAAGAGGCAAAGATCTCCCGTATCGCCGACATAGGCTGTGGGGGGGGGGGGGGGGGGGGGGGGAGTTCCTGTTCCCGAAGCGCCTATTGAGAGTTGCACGGCGCACGACGCGAACGGCGTCGTCTACAACACGACGCCCGGCCGCATTTGTCTCCCCAGTGGCGATGCTTATGAACCACACCGGGCACTCGTTCAAGGCTTAGTCCACCCTGTGTGATAACTCAGGACCGGTTGAAATATCACTCGGACCAAGGACCGATTCAGATATCACTCGCCACTAGCAGTGGCCGGAATCGAATTCAAGTCTTTGGGTTCGTAACTCCGTGCACAAACCATTGCGCCACCGCTCCCCACTTCATGATTGCAACATACTCATATAATCATGCATACTCATACAGTAAGGGAAAAAAAGTATTAGATCCCCTGATGATTTTGTACGTTTGCCCACTGACAAAAAAATGATCAGTCTATAATTTTAATGGTAGGTTTATTTGAACAGTGAGAGACAGAATAACAACAACAAAATCCAGAAAAACGCATCTCTAAAATGTTATAAATTGATTTGCATTTTAATGAGGGAAAAAAGTATTTGACCCCCTCTCAATCAGAAAGATTTATGGCTCCCAGGTGTCTTTTATACAGGTAACGAACTGAGATTAGGAGCACACTCTTAAAGGGAGTGCTCCTAATCTCAGCTTGTTACCTGTATAAAAGACACCTGTTCACAGAAGCAATCAATCAATCAGATTCCAAACTCTGCACCATGGCCAAGACCAAAGAGCTCTCCAAGGATGTCAGGGACAAGATTGTAGACCTACACAAGGCTGGAATGGGCTACAAGACCATCGCCAAGCAGCTTGGTGAGAAGGTGACAACAGTTGGTGCGATTATTCCCAAATGGAAGAAACACAAAAGAACTGTCAATCTCCCTCGGCCTGGGGCTCCATGCAATATCTCACCTCGTGGAGTTGCAATGATCATGAGAACGGTGAGGAATCAGCCCAGAACTACACGGGAGGATCTTGTCAATGATCTCAAGGCAGCTGGGGCCATAGTCACCAAGAAAACAGTTGGTAACACACTACGCCGTGAAGGACTGAAATCCTGCAGCGCCCGCAAGGTCCCCCTGCTCAAGAAAGCACATATACATGCCCGTTTGAAGTTTGCCAATGAACATCTGAATGATTCAGAGGACAACTGGGTGAAAGTATTGTGGTCAGATGAGACCAAAATGGAGCTCTTTGGCATCAACTCAACTCGCCGTGTTTGGAGGAGGAGGAATGCTGCCTATGACCCCAAGAACACCATCCCTACCGTCAAACATGGAGGTGGAAACATTATGCTTTGGGGGTGTTTTTCTGCTAAGGGGACAGGACAACTTCACCGCATCAAAGGGACGATGGACAGGGCCATGTATCGTCAGATCTTGGGTGAGAACCTCCTTCCCTCAGCCAGGGCATTGAAAATGGGTCGTGGATGGGTATTCCAGCATGACAATGACCCAAAACACACGGCCAAGGCAACAAAGGAAGTGGCTCAAGAAGAAGCACATTAAGGTCCTGGAGTGGCCTAGCCAGTCTCCAGACTTTAATCCCATAGAAAATCTGTGGAGGGAGCTGAAGTTTCGAGTTGCCAAACGTCAGCCTCGAAACCTTAATGACTTGGAAAAGATCTGCAAAGAGGAATAGGACAAAATCCCTCCTGATGTGTGTGCAAAGCTGGTGGCCAACTACAAGAAACGTCTGACCTCTGTGATTGCCAACAAGGGTTTTGCCACCAAGTACTAAGTCATGTTTTGCAGAGGGGTCAAATACTTATTTCCCTCATTAAAATGCAAATCAATTCATAAAAATGTTGACATGCGTTTTTCTGAATTTTGTTGTTGTTATTCTGTCTCTCACTGTTCAAATAAACCTACCATTAAAATGATAGACTAATAATTTCTTTGTCAGTTGGCAAACGTACAAAATCAGCAGGGGATCAAATACTTTTTTCCCTCACTGTACGTATAAACATGCTAATGCACACGTACATACACACTCATGCATACTAATACACACATACTCATGCATACACATACACGCGTACTCATACATACACATACACACACGCGCACTCATGCATACTTACACACACTCAAACATACACGCGTACTCATGTATACATATGTAGAGGAGTAAAATGGGGACGTGACGTCAGGTGTGCCGTTCAGTGCGATGACGTCACGTCTCCTAGGGTACTTAAGGGATACCCCTCGTGACGTAAGCGGGGTCACTGTGGGAACGGGTAAAGTAAGCAGGGTGAAGAGGGAACCAGGGGTAGAGAGAGGGATCGAATAGTGAGTCTGGGGAGAAGCCGGTGGTAGCCGTAGAGGTGCTTCTCTCTCCAGTCGGTGGAGTCGGCAGAGTCCCCGATCCGACACGAGAGAGAGAGACCGGAGCTAGCCGGCAGGGACCCGGACTCAGAGTAGGACCCCTAGCCCCTGGAAGTTGTGTACCCTGCTGTGTAATATTGTAACAGCTTTAATAAACCTAGGCGAAAGCCCTTAACTTACCGCCGTCTACGAGTACGTCCGTCGGAACTTCTCTACACATACACACACACTCAAACATACACGCGTACTCATGCATACATACACACACACTCATGCATTGAAATATACATAGGCAAGCATGGACATACCCACGCGCGGGGTTAGAGTTCGGGTTTCAGGCCATCGAGGTGAGTACGGGCGGGGGGGGGGGGGTACAGCCGTGTCGCGATATTTGAAAGGTGGCCCGGTCGCCTCGTGTCCCCGAGTCGAGAGTTCGATCCCGGCGTCTGCTCGCCGAGTTCTGCCAAAGAGCGGCGCCCTCTGCTGCGCCATGGACGCGGAATAAACACCCAGCGAGGTTCGGTGGGAGTCCCGCTCGCTACCTTGCCGAATGGTTAAATGCAACCAGCTCGGCACACATGATGACTACTACCACTCAGGCCGTGTGACTCTCCACACAGCCTGGGCAATGGCGAAACTAAGGGGGAGTGTGGGGCTGCAAGTTTGGTCGTACATGCTATGTATATCGTTTATTGTTACATTTGAATCAAAGTTCCTATGATTACTGTTGTTACATTGTATTTTATAGCTTTGTTTTGGTGATTTCGAAAACACATGGTTAAGCGATGTTTCTTGCAGAAGTGCGGAATTGGCCTGACAACTTTAATCTAAATTGTCTTATGGTTGTTATTGTTTGACTTGCATCACACTGGGATTTTTGCACACAGCGTTGTAATACGGTGGGTTTTTTTCTGGAAGATTTGCTGGTTTATCCAGGATGTTTCTGTTGCGCGTAGTCACTTTAAGATGTTCTCTGTTCATATTTTGTTTGTTGCGGTTGCACCCGACTCAAGAGCCGCATGGCTCACAGGGCTATATACCTAATAAATGCAACTTGAAACTCCCAGCCCTCTCCAGAATGAACAACAGTGCCCCTCCTAGTACCCGCCATTCAGAAGCGCCGCCTCGGGGTGGCTGAGAAGGTGCTCAAGTTTAAGGTCAAGGGGTCATCAGGGACAATGCCGTTGATATCGCCACAACTCGCCATCGCTCCCTTCCTGAAGCCAGATCGTGCGGGTGCCCGACACCGTCTGCTCTTACCTCGTCTCACTCTTGGCTGTGGATGTGCCGCGCCCCCCAGACCCAACGTCAGGTCGTGCCCCCTCGTCTCCGTGTCCTACAATTACTGCTGAGCCGCGGCGAGCGCAATTCTGCCTCGTGAGACGCTCAGTCTCTCACACGCATAGTCACCATCATCATCATGAGCTAATGCCTATCCACTGCTCTAAGTGGCGGTGACGTCAGCACGGCGGCGGTGACGTCAGCACGGCGATCGTGCCAGGCTAGGTGCACTTCGAGGCCATACAACAAACACACACGCGCGCAGACAACAATGCCATGAAATCCCAATTAGAGGCAACAACTCCATTTGTGGCAAAGGGAGGCCCGGTTCCCCACGAAAATTGGAGTTCTTTCCCGGGCAGGACGCGGCGGGGAAGAGGAGCGGGAGGGGTGGTGGAAGGGGGGGGGGGGCGAAGCGCGACACACAGCCCCCCTCCAACCCGCCCCCACCCCGGGTCTCACGCGCAGCTCCTCCGCGCTCGAGCGCAAACCCATTTTCAATCTATCAAACGCCCAATTGGTTCCGTGGGCTTATCTGCAGCAACCATGTGCCAGATTATATATGGAAAAGTACGCGGGTGCATTTAAAGGCAGTTGATTTGTTGCCCGAGTCGGCCAACAGCACGGTGATTAGGCCTGGCAGTGTATATTAGTGATGTATGCACATTCACACTCCACCTCATTCCTTCCCCCACACAATATTTTACCAATTATTTCCCCGGCTCCGAATTAACTGTGGGGATTTTTTTTATTTTTTAGTAACGGGACGCTTTGCTCCGTGGGGCGGGCGGGTGGGGGGGGGGGAGATCCGCGCCGCGCGCGCAGGATTCGCGCGCGGCGCGGGGGCATAAATCGGCGTGGGCCGCTCTCCCCGCTCTCTCCGCTGCCGCGAACAAAAAGAGAAAATTACGGGCCGATTCAATGACGGCACTGGAGGGTGTAATTAAGGGCATATAGGGGCATAAAAGGCAATGCAGGACCATTACCCCCGGTGAGTTATAAGCGCGGCCGCTTGCGATATTTTCTTTTTTAAAGAGCGCGGGTCCCTTCTTCCGGCGCGCGCCAAAGCACAAGCCACATCGCCGTTCTCGCGGCGAGTCCCAGGACATCCCCTGACTCAGCAGACGCGCGGCCGACAGACGCTGGCGGAGAGGAGGGGGGAGTCGGACGAGCGGGAGGAAATGTGGACATCTCGAAACCTGCATTCGCGTGACGAGAGATGACGTGAAATTAGACGTGATTAAGAGATCAGCCTCAAACTCGCGCTGAACGAACCGTGGTTGAAATTAGCCCGAGACAACTGGAGGATGGCGAGAAGCACGCGTCCTCTGCTCTACCCCCTGTCCGAGACGGGTTCCGCCCCCCCACCTGCACCCCACCTGCCCCCACCCCCTTACCCACGGTCCCCTGCAACATCTCGACTTAGCTTCCTCTGAGCCTAGGAGCTCTTCAGATTTCCACCCAGTGTGGTGAGTGTGTGGGTGAGTGTGTGGGTGAGTGAGTGTGTGGGTGAGTGGGTGAATATGTGGGCGAGTGGGTGAATTTGCGGGTGAGTGGGGGCGCAGTGCAATGCGAATACTGACGTCGTTATCCCATGCAGGGAAGCCTCGCCGAGTCTCAAGACTCCTTTCAGGAGGGTCATGTATTGGGATGTTTGGCCATTTCCTTGTTAAGGGGTAGTTTCGCTTCACGTGCAAAGGAAGAAACCAGAGTGATCACCATAGGCCATGATCAGTCCACTGCTGCGTTGTATAGCAATCCATCTGACATCTGCACCCAAGCCAGTTTCATCGCTCCATCTCCGCGATGGATGCCCTCTCGAACACGTTGACTCCCTGAGCTCGAGAAAGCACACCGTGTATACACAGGTCCGCACAGATGGGTTCGCGAACCCCGCGTACTGCACAGCCATTTCTGGTCGCCTCCCAGCCCCCGGGAATCGCACACATCACCGCGTGATCCACCAGCCCCCGCCTGCAAGGTCCCGGGTCACAGACGCGCACGTTACCACATGGCAATACAAACACACAAATCATCATCTTCATCATGGGACGCGCTCTATCCGCTGCTGGATGAAAGCCTCCTCACGCCATCGCCATCTCCAGCGCGTCGTCCCACCTCATCGCTCCATCTCCGCGTCGGTCATCCTCAGACACCGCAGGTTGCACTTTGTTCGCATAACACGTGACTCCTTCATGAAAACCCAAAACATTAAAGACGAACCCCAAAAAGTGTCCCGAGTGACCAACTCCTCACGTGATGAGCTATCAAAAGTGCAAACGCTTCCACGGATTTCTACTCACGCAGGTAACAACGTGTGGGGGGGGGGGATGGAGGGGTGGACCCCTCGGGAACGCTGCCGCCCCCCGGCGGGGGTGGCGAGGTTGGTGGCGGGGGGTAAAGAGGAGGGACCCCTTGTCGCCAGGGCCCTCGTCAACTAAATTACCGCCTGTCAGCAGCTATAGCGACAGCCCCCCCACGCCCCCTCCCAGCCATTAGGGCCGTGAGTCAGAGCGCCCCGTCACGGCACTCCCTCTCTCACGCACCCCCCCCCCCCCCCCATTGTACTCGCCCATCACGCGCAATTGCTGCTGTCCCCGGTAATTGTGTTTTTGTGGTTTGTATGTTTTTTTTCCATGAGAGAATTATCCTCACGGTGGCATCTACAGCAGCGGCTGCGCCGGGTGCTGCTTGCTGCTGCTGCTGTGTCCGCCAGGGATGTGACGGTGGTGGTGGCAGGTGACGTCCTTGCCGTTGCCGAGAGAGACACATAGGGACACGTGCTGCTCGCGGCGTCTCCACAGCACAAATTACACCCCCCCCCACCACCCAATATCTGTGGCTCCATAAACACAGCATTACCCCCAACCGCGCAGTCAAATTACACGGTGACCCATGGAGACGCACCTCAAACTAATGACTCGAATACGCCTTCAACAGAGATCTTACCTCGTACCGGACTTGCCTTGTGCAAAAGACAAAGGTGGCCCGTGTAGCCTTAGCAGACTGTAGGAGCGGGGGCTGTGAGCGAGCCGCAGCACCGATGAAGGCTGCCGGCACCGTGGCACACGAGGGGGGGGGCACACCACCACGACCGGCGAGTGACCCGGCCCATCCAAATGGAGCTCGCGAGATTTGTCAATGAAAGAAAATAAAAGTTACGGTGAACAGACCGTTGGGGATAGGTTGCCAGAAACCACGCACGGCCGCCTTCGTCTCCCCAATGCGGATGCGTACACACCGCACCAGGCGGTCAGCACAGGACCGCTCTTCCTGATATTTGCCGTAGTTCCAGCTCGCTAAGCACCGCGTCACCGCTCCTCTTACCGCCAAACATTCACGGACAACG
This sequence comes from Lethenteron reissneri, assembly GCF_015708825.2. NCBI lineage: Eukaryota > Metazoa > Chordata > Hyperoartia > Petromyzontiformes > Petromyzontidae > Lethenteron > Lethenteron reissneri. The sequence continues at coordinate 14,445,295 of NC_083795.1, read as the reverse complement.
CCGATGCCATTGCATTGTCACGCTAACTTGTCTTCGGTGACGTGACTAGCGAGACGACGACACGCTTGAAGACAACTACAAAGTCTATTGTTGCTGCTGTTACACTCGAATTTCGAAATCTCGTCTGGAACGCAGTGCAGGTGTCGCGACCAAGAGCTGCGTGCTGTACATCTCTCACGCGACGCTGCGACGGCCAGTGGTGCTCGGGCACAAATAATACACTCTGTAGGGAACAACGGCCATTCCCCGAAACCTCACCCCAGTACCTCTGTGTTTTCCTCTCAGTGGGGAAGGGTAGTGTAGTGGTTAGCGCGCTGCGCTACGAACCGGGCGACCAGAGTCCGATTACCGCTCACGGCCAACACCAGTGACGGTTATCTTTACCGGTCCTGGTCCTCCTCCCCGAGGTAGCTAGTGCGGTGTGTAAGCATCGCCACTGGGGCGACAAAAGCGGTCGGGCGTGGTGCTGGCCACTCACCCCCTCGTGTACCGTGCAAGCCTTCACAGGTGCAATTCGCGAACATGATTCGCACTCAAACGTCTGTTAAGGCTACACGGGGGATCTTTGTCGTTGTCCTGTTTTCTTCTCAGTGCCGTGCAACTGAAGCACGTGGCTGGGGTCTCGTTCCATGTCCAGGGTCGCAAAGTTCATCTCACGCGGCGACGCGATAGACCGCCGTTGAAGACAACCTCGTGGTGTTCTTCACACGGGAACGCATTTCTTCTCTCCGAGTCGAAGCGACGGATCGCGCAAACATATCGCTCGTAAAAAAACATTTAAAGACTCTACTTTCTATTCCAATTTGACGAAAGCTAACTTTTGAGTGCGCGTGTTTTTTACGACTCCTAAAAGCAGCTGCCCTCCCCGCCCGCTCGGTAAACACCTCGTGACATCATCCATGCCGAGCCTCCCTCCTTCCTGTCGCACGCAGCAAATCTCCATCGACGGGCGGCGGCGGCGACTCTCAATCAAAGCGTTATGGAAATAATGACCGCGTCGCGCTCACGGTGAGCGGCTGCTGACGGCAGTACACACGCCGGTTAAATAATAATAACAACAATAATAACACCAACAACGACCGCAGAGCTCGGGCGCTCACAGCCGCGCCTCGCAAAGTGTCACGCGGCTCGGGCAGAGCGAGCGCGGCGGGGTGGCGGCCACTGTCGTCGCAGGCGATTTGCGTGGTGGGCAGGGACGGCGGCGAAACCGCGGCGACGCCCAACGACTCGACTGGCGCCACGCAGGGGCCCGCGCAGACGTCGCGACGAGAGCCTCTCTGCCCCCCCCCACCCTCCCGTGTCTGCTCGGCTCGAGGCCGGGGGGACCGCGCTGCGTCCCCACAGCCGCTTTGGGGGCCACGTACCGTGGAACCACTCCCCCGAATGATCTACTCCCACCCCCCGCCACCCCCCGCCAAGACGTCTCCACCAGCTCCACCACCCCAGCCGCCAGTCTCCTCCGCCTTTGACGTTTGCGCCGCGTTTGGCATTCCTGGGTGCAGAGATCACCTCTGAGATCTCTGGGATCGGGGCCGTGCGGCCCGGGGCCCAGGTGTCGCCAGCAGGAGCAGCAGCAGCTCAGAAAGCGCCCGTGCGACCCGCGGTGATGACCTAATTACAAGACTTGTATTTTTCAATTACGCGGCGCCTATCCCGCGCGTGGCTTCACGGCTGCAATGTTGTTGTTGGTTTTTGAGCTGCACGGCTAAAGCGGCGGCGGGGGGGGGGGTTAAAGGGACGTCTTTAGCCCTAAGCCACGGACACACGCACACACACAAAACGAGAAATTCCTCTGCCACTTTAGGAGACAGCGGATCGCGGCGTGGTGACATTAATTGTAAATGTCTTCACATGCGAGGCCAGCGCGCCGCTGTCGGAGCCGCTCATGCCTCCGTTTGACTCCCATCCCTCACAGTGACGCGGTCTCATGTCCGACATCCGAAATATAATCCCACGAGCACGTGCCTCCTCTCCCCTGAGCTCCATGTTTGAGCAGTGGGGAGTGGGGGACATGGGGGGGCAGGGAGGGGGCAGACCAGCAGGCGGCTCCTTTGTTGAGGCAACAGCGGCTTAATTGCAGGTAGCAGGCTAATGACGCTTCGCTCGTGTACCTGGGCGCTGGCCTCACGCATATCCTGCGCGGGGTCTCGCCTCCCTGGCTCGGGGAAACCCCCCCCTCCCAACCCCCCCTCCCCTCCCAACCCCCCCTCCCCTTCCAACCCGCCCTCCCCTCCCCACCCCACCTCCCCTCCCAACCCCCCTCCCATCCCAACCCCCCCTCCCCTGCATCCGGGTGGACGCTGAGCAGAAGACTGAAGCCATGAATCTCAGCCCGCCGCCGAACTGTCCACGTGTACGGGACTTGAGGCCAGATTCGCGTCTTAACGAGACGACCCCCGGATTTCGACCCAGCGCTGGTGGCGAAATGTCGGCACGCAGTCACCCGGCATCCGATTCGAGGGTTTTTATTTTAAGTCTCATCGGCAGCCATCGTCGTCGTCATCAGCCACGCTCTATGCCCTGCTGGGTGAAGGTCTCTCAAAGCCCTCGCCAGCTCTCACGGTGCCACGATTTAACAATCCATCCGGCGCCTGCACGCGAGCTGAAGTTATTCCTCCATCTCCTGGGCGGCCGATCCCGACCCTCAGGCGTGTTCCCTCCTTTGGACGCCACTCCTTTGATCGCCTCGACCCTGAGCCTTCACCGTCCCTTCTAATGACGCGTCCTGCCCAAGCCCACTTAAATTTGTTAATTCGTTATGACGGCTCCAACTTGCGTCTGATCTCTAAAGTGCGTGCACTTCTTACAGTCGCTCGGTGCAAACCCCTCAGGCATTATTTATCCGCGCACAATTTGCGCACTTTTCAGCTTTTCTTCCATCAGCAGTCAGGCATGTGAGAGGGAAAAAACCACAATCTCAATCCCGGTCCAAGTTGTTCTGCTGAACCAAATGCTTCTAGAAAAACATCGATTCCCCAACTCCGAGACTGATGGACCAACGCTTTATTTAACATAGATGCAAGGAGGCAGACCACGTTTTTATTGTCCCCACAAGTCCACCACGAAAGTGCATTCCAAGTTTTTGACAATTGCTCAACGCGTATCCCACTGCTGCAGCCAGTCAAGCGGGAGTCCCCCTACTGTCTCTCTCTAACGCACACACACGCTCATCTCCGTGTGATCCTCCAGCCCCACCGCCGAAGCGCTGGGTCACGCTCGCCAGCTCTGCCGAGAAGCCTTCTCTCGACAGCCACGCACAGCGACGGCCGCATCTCCATAGAAAGCCGCGAAGCAAACACCGGCTCTTATCTTGTAGCTACACACATGGCAGCGAGATAAAAAAAAATCGTATGAAGTAATGGTGACAACCCCACCGCTATAGCACTCGATGTAACATCACTGCACTGGCACTGTGTAACACGTGGGATGGTAACACTCGAGTTCTAATGGCAATGTTTGCCGCCAGTGTGTTTTTAATGACCATATGTAGGACTCGAACTAGTGTAAGGGAGCCAGAGGGACCCTGGTGCCCACAACACAAGAGCTATTTGGGATTGGGTTCTATTACTCTCTTTACTAAAAATGTATTGTACCAAACACTCCGGAGTCCGTGGAATAAAACAGATTAATCCATTTGGAGATGCTATTTATTTTAAACTTATATTGACCAGAAAAATGCCAACGGTAGCTCTGACTGCTCTCTGAAGAAGGGAGGTTCAGCTCCTAGGCCCGAAGCCGTTTCCAAGTTGACATTTAAAGCGTGGGTCTCAGCCCAGCCACCGATTGCCGTCATATTAGATCCGACTTTTTGCTTTATTCGGCAAATTCAAGTTCTGATGACCGACACAAATCTCGGTTTGATTGGCACTCGACAAACACCGCTGCAGCAGGGCGAGCGAGCATGTGACATTATCGCCCAACATGGAATCGATCGTGGCTTGAAAGGACCTCACAAGTAGTTATGTGGTATCAACTTCCACCAGCCATTCTTAGGGGCGCCGTGGTGGTGAGGGTACTACCTCGCCTGGTATACAGGAGGTCGTGAGTTCAATCCTGACCCTGACGCGTGTATAATTGGAGTTTGCATATTCTCCCCATATTTGGGTGGATTTTTCTCCGGTTTTTCCCTCCACATTTAAAAACATGCGTTTAGAGTCTTTGGTTGTGAGAAATTTCCACACGATAAGCCACTATCATTTGTGACCAGGTGGCTTCTGAAACATAAGCTATCTCAGTGGGTTTTACCTGGTAAGATAAAAAATAGTTTAGCTTAATTTGTAAAAATGTTTTAAGTTATTTGTTCACCTTCCCTATACTTTGCACTCCAATCGTGTTTTTTGTATTGTTTGTTGTTGTTAAGTTCTGACCCACCCCGACTGGACATCTGTGAAAAAGGGCTTTATAGCTTAATAGGCCTTACCTGGTAAAATACAAAAAAAAAGTTTAGTTTAGTTTAAATAGTAGTTTAATATGGGGGTGATGCTCCTCTGCTTCCTGCAGGAGTTCCAAAGGGAAACAATCCATCTTAAACAATCGGATTCCAAAAGCACACTACTTGAGGAGCATATAATTGGAGAAGTTCACTCGCAGATCGTTTTAGTAACACCTCAAACGTGGTCGCACGCGGGGCGAGCGCTTCACAATGACCGTCGTGGTGATCATCACCACCACCGTCAGAAATGCGCGACGTCGGCGACAGAGGCCCTCGGTCGCGCCAACCAAGAGCGTCCGCGTCGTTCCACCGCGCTGTGGAAAGGCCTTCCCTGCAGGGTCACGACCGAGTCGCTATGGATGTGACGGAGCCACGGGCGGCTGAAGACGGCCGTCTCCGACGGTGCCACCGTGGCTCGGACGGACACCCGAGACCCGATGTCCACACGGGTGGACAGGAGTCGGGTGCGGTGACCGTCCTCCGTTCTTGCGACAAAGGTCAAGCGGGCGGAGATGTCTCGGGCGGACGGCGTCCTTCGACGGCGGGAAGCCTCGCGTTGAACGCCGACGAAAGAATCACCCCGAGTGAGCCCGGACTTGTCAACTCGGAGCCACCCCTCGTTCGGATGTCGACGGAGGACTGCTTGGGAGTGCCAGGTGTTGTAGGTTTGGGGCTATACGGCGACCGGGAGACGGCAGTCGAAGTGTCACGAGCGTGGGTGGCACTCTTGGCTTCCTCCCGCACATCACGAGTGGCGTATGGCGAATATCCCACAGCAGCAGGGCCCTCCTCAAACAAAAAGGAAGCCTTTCCTGAGTAAATAAAGCACGTGACTACGATGCTCAGCTGGTCGCGTGGGGTGGGCGTTAAAGTGTGCGTACTCAAACTTTTTCCAAGACGCCTGGCCAGCGTGGAAAGAGTAGGCCAAATACCCTCGAGAAGGGCTCTCGAGAGCTCCCTCGATTAGAGGCCCTTCCGGCAGCAGTGGCGCGAGCAGGACATTGCAGTGCTGCGCCTGTACCCTGTACCATTATTAGGGTACAGACCAGCGCCAGTCTGAGTGACGCTCGGAACCCCCGGGGTGAAGTGGGGGGCGGTGGCGTCGGTCGCGACTACGTGAAGGCGGTGACAGACGCGGGAGGCGGCCCCGAGCGCCGATTGCATCTCGTACCTCTCCCTCTCCCCCCTCTCTCCGCGCCGTCTGCGTTGAGCCGCGACCCCGGGGCGACACACGTCACCGCGGCTTGGCCAAGGTCACCAGTATGTATGTATGTATGTGTTGAACTTCTTTCGCACCGTACGTAGCCAAACACGCAAATCTCGAGGGTACACTGGCCCTCTCTACGCACGCCGGACACACGGCAGCGATCCCCGTGAGCCTCACGGCAAACGTCATCAACGCGCAGGTCGGAGGCACCGGCCCCGCTCGCCCCTCTCGTGATGGATACCGAGCGAGGGAGCCGCGGCGGAGGCGGCGGTGCTCACCGCGCGCGGTGCAATGAGCTGTGGCAGAAACAATTAAAAGCACTCCGCTCGTTTTTCAATGAGAACAAAACGCAGCTAATTGAGGCGAGCGCCAGACATTTCCATTCGCTTCCCCGACGTCGTCGCCGCCGCCGCCCCCGCGGAGCTTTCGGCTCTCCACTCAGTCGCGCTCGGCCGGCCCCCACAATGCACCGCTCGCGGGCACGTGCGTCTGCTGCACCAACAAGAATTTAACTTCGTCCGTACCCACGACCCCGGGCAAAAAACAATTCTCCGTAATCAACCGTAATTATGTAATCACCTCAATCACCCCAAACTTTACCTGTTTCCCCCTCCGGGCCAACGGCTCGGCGTGCCGTGCGCGGGGGAGCGTGTGCGAGCGTGTGCGAGCGGGCGTGAGCGCGAAGGAGCACGTGCGGTTATTGCTTCACATCTCCCGCTCATGCCTGGGATGTTTTTCTTCATTCCCCCCTCCCCCCCGCAAAAAAATAATTTTCATCTTTACGACGTCGCGGCAGCCGCCGCCCACGCATCGACGGTAAAACGAAGGCCAGGGCGGATGGCGCAACGGAAGGAGCGCGGGGGGACACGCGCGCGCACGCCCTCACGGCACCACGCTCGCGAACAACCCACGGCGGACGCGACCGCCGAGCGACGCGGGGATTTAGGAGTCGCCATTCCAGCCGCCGCCACAAACGCCCGTCCCGGGCGGGCGACACGAACCGCCCACGCGGAGCAGCTGCCCGGCTCGCCACGGGGCTCCGGATCGTGAGAACGGCAAGATCCTGCACCATCTTCATCACGGCGGCCGTGACAATGAATAATATCATCATTACGCTCCTTTACGCAGGACATCCTCTCGAGACGGTTTCAGTCGAGTAGGGGGCGACGTCGCTGTGCGCAATCCCACTTGAGCGACCGTCAGTATCGTTCGTCACGGACATCGAGACTATAACGAGGTGTCTTGTTCGTCACGGGCGGTGACAGCAATGACGAAATGTGCAATCACGATGTGATTGAGTGGTTCGGGAGGGGGGGGGGCTGTGATGCCGATTATGACGACAGGGAACCGCGTCGACTCGGGGCGACGCTCTGACCGGACGAGGAGGCTTCGCGTTCGCGCGCGTGCCGACGAGTCCACTCGTCACCCCCCCAAAATAAATTGACAAACGATTCAAAGTCGGTTCACGTCTTGTTGGCCTTGCGAGCTGGCGCGAGGAACTGCCGGGTCGCCGGGAGCGGGTCGAGTGTGCGCCGCACAATCCGCACGGCAAGGAGGAATGCGGCTTTTTGCGCGAGCGTCGTTTTATTTTTATAGATTTTTTGTGCAAATGACGTGCGTTACGTGCGTCACGTGATGCCCGCTCCCTTTCTCCGTTGTGAGTTTCGCCGGCGGCCAGAGCTCCGTGGAAACGGTTGCCGTGCCGTGGCGATTCACCGCGCCGCGGCGCGGTTTGGGCAGCCGCCACGGCGCGAAACCGGACACGCGATTCGACCGGCCAGCGATGACGGAGCGCTCACTAATCGGTTTGGCCTCTGACAAATCGACAATTAGGACAGAGCATACCGCGGCCGAGTGTGACGCTATTAAAAATAATGAGCACGAGGCGCGGGTGGAGGGGTGGGGGGGGCAGAGGAGACGGAGAGAGAAGTAAAATATCGAGAAAGGGAAGAGAAGGCAGCGTCGCTTGAAACGGATGCCTCGAGTTGGACGTCGACCGCTCGCGGACCGGCACGGATCGGCATCGGCCCCCGGACGCTCATCCCCGGCGCCGGGAAGTCACCGCACGCGCCACGGTGCCGGTGCTCTCGCCAGCACCGCCTCCCGGCCCGTGTCCACGGGCGCGCACCCACGCTCGCAATCGTCTCGATGCGAGGCTGGTTATATTTAACGGCGAAACGTCACACTCTCCAACACACCGGTGTGCTGAACTAGTCACTAATTGGCATGTTTTGTTTACGTAACAAAGCTTACTAATTGGCTGCGTCGGGAGGTGGCGGGTTGAACGATACATTTATATTCACGAGATCTAACCCCAAAAAAAACTCTTATTTTTGCGTGAAACAAAACTCGCAGAGACTTTTTTTAAAGAGACGGGTGAAACGTTGCACGCGGCATTTCTGTGCAGTCGCCCAAAAAACGGCTCTTCTCTCTCGCCCCTCACTGCCGGCCCTCACCCGCTAGGTCCACCTTCCATTCACCTTCCACCATCGACTGGAAAAAAACGAAGCTCATCTCTAGACAACGGCGACTCGGCGATCAATAATAACAATAATGCAATTTATAACGCGCGCAAAATTTGCGGACGTAACGGCCGCAACTCAAGAGGCGCGAAGCCAAGCTCAGAGTCGCTGTAGATGTGAGTTTTTAAGTGTCTCTTGAAGTAGACGATTGAGGCGATGCTGCGAATGTGCAGAGGGATAGCGTTCCAGCCACCGAGAAGCGGTGCATAGACGTGACCATCCTGGATCTTGGTATCAAGAGGAGGTCGCGAGTCGCACTGCGAAGGCATCTGCCGTGTGCTGTGCTGCAAGTCGTTCCGTCGGCGGACACCGAGCGAAGCCGAGTGATGTATCGAGGCATTGAGCAAAGCCGCTCAGAAACAAAAGCCCCGTCAATGTGGAAAAGGGCGGCGGGGCAGCCGGAGGCAGACACCAGCTGAAACTCTGCACGCGTGTGTGCGTGTGTGCGTGTCTGTGCATGTGTACGCGTCTGTACGGTGGCCCAGAGTGGTTAGGGCATTGCACGTCGAACCCGCGCCACCCAAGTTCCATTCCCACTCATGGCCAACACCGGTGACGAATATCTGAACCGTTCCTAAGCATTGCCTAGGTCGACTAAACCTTAAATAAGTGCCTGGTGCAACGTGTAATCGGCACTGAGGAGGCAAAGGCGGCCGGGCGTGGAGCTGGCCACCCACCCTCTCGTGTGCCGTGCCAGCCTTCATAGGTGCTACTCGCTAACAGCACTTTCCTTAAAAATCTGTTACGGCTATACGGGGGATCTTTGTGTGTGCGTGCGTGGGCGCGATGTGATGTCATACTCTCGGGGGTGGTGGAAGAGGGGGCTGTTAAAATTGCGCGGTGGCACGACAACTCCGGCTTTGATGGCGCGCCAGCGTTGCCCGCGCGCCGACGCACTAACAGAGACGCATTCATGGTGCTAGCGCGGCACAAGAGTCGGAGGCTCCGCCACCGTGCACGCGTGCGCATACGTGCGCACTCGGTTGCACAGGCGAGGGAGGAACGGGAGGAACGGGAGGACGATCAGTGGCGTAGTTTGCAGAGTGTGCAGGCGGTGCCACCGCTGCGACGAGGGGGAGATTGGGTAGGCAGCCCCAGATCATTCCTCGTACCGGGGCCACGCTACGCCATGGAGGAGTGTGGTGGGAGAGCGGCGGAGGCGGGGAAGTGGGGGTGGGGGGTGGGAGCTGGGCTGGGGGCAATCCCCGTCGGGAGCCGCTTCGCATCGTCGCGGGAACGAGGAAGTGACGCGCGGCGGTCCTCGGCTCGGACTCACCGCACCCACCCAACTCACCGCACCCACCCAACTCACCGCACCCACCCAACTCACCGCACCCACCCAACTCACCGCACCCACCCAACTTACCCACCCACCCAACTCACCGCACCCACCCAACTCACCGCACCCACCCAACTCACCCACCCAACTCACCGCACCCACCCAACTCACCGCACCCACCCAACTCACCCATCCACCCAACTCACCGCACCCACCCAACTCACCGCACCCACCCAACTCACCGCACCCACCCAACCAACTCACCGCACCCACCCAACTCACCGCACCCACCTAACTCACCCACCCACCCACCTCACCCACCCACCCAACTCACCGCACCCACCAAACTCACCGCACCCACCCAACTCACCGCACCCACCCAACTCACCGCACACACCCAACTCACCCACCCACCCAACTCACCGCACCCACCCAACTCACCGCACCCACCCAACTCACCGCACCCACCCAACTCACCCGCCGACCTTTTGACAATGAACTTGAGGTGCAGCCTCTCTGCGAGTCGTGGAGCCACCCTCGGGGTTCAGCTGCCCACGCGATGGGGTCGCCCCACGCACAATTCTGGGGCGCCCCAAGCACCACCGTCGGCAGTAGTGGCAGCGGCAGCAGCGGCGTCAGCGGCAGCGTGTACACCTGACATGAGCAGTCTCTATGAAACACGACTAGCGCCAATGGCAACATTAATTTAAAAAGAGCAACTCAAAGAGTGAGCAAGGCCGTCTTGCTTTGATTCAATGTGTTTTTTATTATTCAAGTCACCTGTGTGTTGATGCACAGCAACAAATGTCAACTATATATACTGTTGAAATATGCATAACATGTGATTTACTATAAATAATACTGAAAAAACGCATCTAGCACAAGGTCGCGAAGCCGATCGGCCGGGGTTTGTTGTCCGCCGCAGGCAGTCGGCGAGGTCACGGGGGGGGACGTCAGAACCACGTGGATGACGACTGACCCAACGACGGAACTGACCAATTGAATGAGCATGCGAACCGCTGACCGGTCAACAAACCAAACGACCGATCGAGTGACTCGGCATCCGACCGAGCGACCGACGTAACAACTGAAGAATAACCGACCGAAAGAATGAACGAGTCACCTAACGAACGACCCACTGACCGACCAGCGTGCCGCCCTGTAGCGCGGCACGGGGGGGGGGGCACGAATACGAACGGTGGGAGTCGCCGCGGCCGCCCCTTTCCGGGGGCGCCGGGGCCACAGATTCCGTGAGGCTGTCAGCCCGGCGAAACTTTACTCCCTGGAATTCGGCACGAACCGTGGCCTTCAGGAGTAGAAACCAACGGGGGATGCATGCCTGCATCATAAACAATCAAATTCCGGCCGCCCGCTCGCCGAGCTCGGCACATCGGCTCGGGGGTGCTCGGAGTGCGCCCGAGCGCGGTGTCGCAATGCGCCGCGCTCCTTTTCTCCCCCTGCGATGTAGTCACCTAAACGCCGACCAACAACAAAAAAAATCCCCCGCTAAATCTTCGAAAATTCATCCCGACGCCAAAGATGGCCCCCTCGAGAGAGGTGACGATGCTCGTACGGGTCAATGGGGGGGGGGTACTTTCCCCACCCCCCCCCACTAACTCCCACCACTCCCCCCAACTAATCCCCACCACCGCCCCGCCCACTAACTCCCACCACTCCCCCCAACTAACCCCCGCCACCAACCAACCCCCCCCGCCCCACTAAATACCACCACTCCTCCCCACTAACCCCCACCAATGCACCCCCACTAACTCCCACCACTGCCCCCCCCCCCCCCCCACTAACACTCACCGCTCTTCCACCCTCCCCACCCCACACACCCCCCCCCCCCCCCCCGCAACCAGGTCACGCAACCGAGGAGAAAGTGAGCGACGCAGCCGAGAGACGAACGCCTCTCTCCCCCCCCCACATCCACCTCGAGATAATATAACATGCTCAGCAGGGCTTTGGACCCAGTTAGCACTCGGATGGGAGACTGCCCGGCAATACCAGGATTTGTCAGCTTGGGCTGAGAGGTGGCAGGACAAGCGATGGATTCCTGAGTCTATTTGTGCAGAGATTTGAGCGTTATCCAAAAGTGCACGTGGCACGGTGCCTTGGGCTGCTATTGATTCGTCCAACACAAAATCAAACTCTGATGCATGGGACTGGGATGAACGTCCCAATGCAGCAGGACTCTCCTAACAATGGGTATTGAGACTCAGGGAGGGCTGCTTTCCTGGGTAAATAAAGGCAATTACTTTTTTGTTCATTATATTTTGGTGACATCACCACGGTTAGCGATGAAGACATCTTAACGAGTGCATCGCTGAATCGATCCAAAAAACTAAATCGACCTTCAAAACCCAACGTTCAGAACTCTCTTCAGATCCGACGCTCATCCCGCCTGTGAAGCACGCGCCCAGCCGCACGTCGAGTGCCGCTCTCTCAGCGATAACGACAGCAGCCGGTGACCCCTGCTGCACATCCCCTGTAATACAACAAGAGGTCAATTGCTCCCTCGCTCGCTCCCTCCCTCGCTCCCTCCCTCCCTCGCTCCCTCCCTCGCTTGCACTCCCGCCCATCTCACACTTCCTCCTCTTCTCCATCGCCAACATCTTCACTCACGAGCCGCGTACTCCTCTCCCGCTCCCCCCTGCTCTCCCCAATTCCGCCCTTTCACTTTCCCATTCTCCCGCACGCTAATGCTCCCTCTCTCCCGTACGCACGCGCTCCCTCCCTTCATCTTTCTCTCTTCTCCCAGTTCGCTCGCCCACTCTCCGACCCCCCCCTGCCCGCCCCACCGTGCCATGTGTTTGCAATCAGGCGCCTGTTCCACGTTAGTGCCCAGACTGCCGCCGCCCCGCCGGCCCGCCGGCCCGCCTGCGCCAGACAGACAGCGGAGGACGGTACCGGCAGCGTGTTTGTGTCTCGCCGGCGCGGCTGCTGCTGGAATGCCTCCCTCGGTTAGCGGTAATTACTGCGCTCCCCCAACGAGCTGGCCTCGAGCCACCCATCGCCCATTTCTTTTTTTTTGTTTCCCCCTTTATTTCTCGTGCTGCGCCCGTCGACTGCCGCCGCCCGCCGCCACCGTTACAACAACTCAGCGCCGTCTTTGATAACCGAACCCATGCCAGCAGCTTCCTGCGGAAACCGCGCAGGATATATGTTTTAATTTTATTTCCCCCTTTCCCGCCCTCTCCGCCCCCCTCCCCTCCAATAACCCCCCCCCAGTCTCCCTGCCCCCCCCACCCCACCTAACCCCCTCCCCTCCACACAAGTTCCCCGACCTCCACATGGTCCCGGTTTATTGTGGTGTTTGTTTTCATCCACTTTGCACAACAGAGCCTTCATAACCGTTGCAGCGACGACGCGGAATCTCGCAAAGCCCCAGCGCTGAGCCACAGGCGTCCGTCACAAACCGCGGGACAATAAAGGAGGTGTGGCTGGGGTGGGGGTGGGTGGGGGATGGGGTTGCGGGGGGAGCGGGCACAGAGGGACACGGTGCTAGGGTGACTCGCACCCGGGGTACGAGAGGAAGGCGGTGGGCACGGGCCCTGCCGAGAGCGCCCCCAGCGCCGCGGGGAAGTTCCCCGACTTGAAGCCTCTGCCTTTCTCCCGGGTTTAATTAGCGCCGCGCATTTGAGGAGTTTACGCGTTTCAATTGCGAGGAATTACGTGAAGCAGAAGGCAGGGGATTGGGAAGCCTACGAGCTTAACTTTGACGAATCGAGCGTTCGGGAGTTTAATGGTTTCCCTGTGTGGGACCTGCGCCCGCGTTATGGTGTCACGCCAGTTGTGACGTCACAACAGACGCGGCTCGTCACGTGTCAAAACGAATCCTGGAAATTGCAACACGTTATGATGCGGTACCCTGCGAAACATCAGAGCATCCAAAAACGCAGGAACAACGACACGTTTTAGTAAACACAATCCCTGGTGGGCAGGGTGGAACCTGTTGTTCCTACCTGAATAATTCACAACCACTTTGTCAATCCCACTGCTGGTCGAAGCCCACTCCACACCGCGTTGGGCATGAGGGTTGTGGGTCCATACTTCACCAGGCTGGTCCGTAGCGATTGGTGAAGACGTAGGGTGGAGGCAGGCCCAGGACCGGTTCAGATGTCAGCCGCGGCGCGGGAGTCGGCCTCGGGTCGCAAGGTCCGAGGTGCGGCGCGCCAACCGCTGCGCCGCCGCCCCTGTGACTGTAAACAACGGCACTCTGTGTATGCCGTCTGAGCGCCACGTGGGGCGAGCGGGAGACACGAGATCAGGTGGAGGGAGCTCGCCGACTGCAGAGGCACCACACACGCCACACGCCACGCGCACCAAGCACGCCACACGCACCACACACTCCACACGAACCACGCCCCACGTACGCCACACGCACCACACACTCCACGCACGCACCACGCACGCACGCCACACGCACGCACCAAGCACGCAACACACACGCCACAAGCACCACGTACACACGCCACACGCACCATGCACGCTGCACGCACCATGCATGCACCACGCACGCACGCACCACACACGCACCACACACGCCACATGCACCACGCACCGCACACTCCACACGAACCACGCACCACGCACGCCACACGCACCACACACGCCACATGCACCACGCACGCCACATGCACCACGCACGCCACATGCACCACGCACGCCACATGCACCATGCACCACGCACGCCACATGCACCACGCACGCCACATGCACCACGCACCACGCACGCCACATGCACCACGCACGCCACATGCACCACGCACGCCATACGCACCACGCACGCCACACGTCACACGCACACACCACGCACGCACCACGCACGCCACACCACAGATAAAGACAAAGATCCCCCGGCATTGCCTTAACAGACTGTTGAGGAAAGTGCTATTAGCGAGCACCTATGCAGGCCGGTACAGTCACCGTAGGGGAGGCCCAGGAGCTGCTCCGATAATATAATCATCACTGGTGTCGACCGTGAGCGGGAATCAAACCCAAGTGGCCGGGTTCATAGTGCAGAGTGCTAACCACTACACTACCGCTCCCCACAAAGACACTACCGCTCCCTGGTTCAAATAATCATCAAATGTTGTTGACCATGAAAGGGAATCAAACCCAGGTCACCAGGGTCATAGCGCAGCGCACGTTTGTGCGCACACTCGTGAATGTCACGGCCACCACCAGGGACGATACGCTGAACAAGTCCTGGGCCTCCCCTAGGTCGACTACTCCTCAAATGAGTACTTGGTAGAGTGTGAAAACATCACCATTGGGGAGACAAAGGCGGTCGAGTGTGGTGCTGGCCACCCACTCCCTCGTGTGCCTGTCTGGCCTTCACAGGTGCTCGCTAAAAGCACTTGCCCCGACAGCCTGTTACAGGTTATATGGGGGGTCTGTGTGTGAAATGCATGCACATGCATGCATACGTGTTTGTGCAAGTGAAGATGCATGCACGTATACGTGCACGTGTCTGTGCGTGTGAGCGTGCGTGTGTTCCATACGTGTGTGTGTGTGTCTGTACGCGTGTGTGTGTCTGTACGCGCGTGCGTGCGGATGTGGAGTGAGACGCAGTAAAGGTCGAGCGTCGTTTCTCCTTACCCCCAACCCCCTGCCCGCCCCACCCCACCCCGCCCCCCACCGGATCCTCACACCTTGTCACTCTTCTATGGCTACTGATGCCATGGTTACGGTACCCGTGAACTTCACTCGTTGAGTCTTTCATGTTGAGGACTCGTCTCATACACACTGTGTTCAACCACCATGGCACTGTAGGTCACAAAACAAAGACCCCCCTTTATAGCTTGGGGCAAGTGCTGTTAGTGAGCACCTATGAAGGCCGACAGGGCACACAAGAGGGTGGGTGGCCAGCACCACGTCCGACCGCCTCACTCACACACTCACCCACTCACTCACCCACTCAACCACTCACTCACCCACTCACTCACCCACACATTCACCACCCACTCACTCACCACACTCAACCACTCACTGACTCACACGGTCACCCACTCAACCACTCACTCACCCACACATTCACCCACCCACTCACACAACCACACATTCACCCACTCACTCACTCACACACTCACCCACTCAACCACTCACTTACCCACACATTCACCCACCCACTCACACAACCACACATTCACCCACTCACTCACTCACTCACACACTCACCCACTCAACCACTCACTTACCCACACATTCACCCACCCATTCACACAACCACATATTCACCCACTCACTCGCTCACCCACTCAACCACTCACTTACCCACTCACTTATCCACACATTCACCCACCCACTCACTCAATCACACATTCACCACCCACTCACTCATCCACTCAACCACTCACTGACTCACACGGTCACCCACTCAACCACTCACTCACCCACTCAAACACTCACTCACCCACACATTCACCCACCCACTCACACAACCACACATTCACCCACTAACTCACCCACACATTCACCCACACATTCACCCACCAACTCACTCAACCACATATTCATCCACTCACCCACACATTCACCACCCACTCACTTACCCACTCAACCACTTACTGACTCACACGGTCACCCACTCAACCACTCACTCACCCACTCAAACACTCACTCACACAACCACACATTCCCCTACTCACTTACCCACACATTCACCCCCTCACTCACACACTCACACACTCACCTACACATTCACCCACTCACTCACACACTCACACACTCACCTACACATTCACCCACTCACTCACACACTCATCCACTCATTCACACACTCACCCGCACACTCACCACACGGCAGGTCGCACCACTTCTGCTTCCGCTTTTGACACCGCACTGCTCCACTTTGGAATTCCAACCCAAGGTCGCCTAAAAACAATAACAACAATAATCTTGCTTAATTCAAGCAACGTGTTGGACTCTCACTACAACAACTCTGACGGCGCTGTTTGTTTCCGGCCCCTTGACGTTCTGGGCCTGCGCTCAGCAGTTAAACAAATTTTTTTTTTAAATCCCCTTCAGCACAGTTCACACATAACCGGTAATTCCCTCAATCAATCAATCACCGAGGGTATTACACAGCGACGTTAATTACACGGCAATGATCAAACTACACGCACGGCACTTTCATTGAAGGTGAGTCCCAGCAACATAACGTCCATTCCCACGCCAGCGCGAGCGGACGGTTTTCCCAGCCCGTCCCGGCAATGACACGTGCACCGCGCCTGGCACTGGTGCCGCGCACCGGGGAGGACAGCTCATAGACAGCGTGCGTGTGGCACTGCAGAGTGTGCCACTGACACACGCCACCTGTGTGCTGCACACCTCGGCGGGCCACCAACCGGTCCCACCGTGCGATCAGCGGACCCTGCTGCTGAGTCATCAGCGGCACGCACACACACACACGCACGCACGCACACGCACGCACACACACACGCACACACTCACGCACGCACGCACACACGCACGCACGCACACGCACGCACGCACACACACGCACGCACGCACACACGCACACACACTCACGCACGCACACACACGCACGCACACACGCACGCACGCACTCACGCACGCACACACACGCACGCACGCACGCATGCACACACACATGCACACACACGCACGCACGCACACGCATGCACACACCAGCACACACTCACGCACACACTCACGCACGCACACACCCCCGTGTCACCGACTGACGTCACCGCACCACGGACGTGCGTGTGTCACGCTGCAGGCACACCCGGGGGGGAATTCCTTCCAGCCGCGTCAGCAACGCAGAAAACATTTACGCATCCGGCACACCACATCCAAATCTCTCGCAGCGGCCCTGGCTTACCGCTCTCTTCGCTCGCCGCTTCCTCTGATCTAGCAGCGACCCGGGAACATTGCTGCGAGAATTGTAGGCCCTGGGCACTCCTCCGCACCCCTCCTTGTGCCGCCGCCAGCCCGCCACGGAAGCGCTAATTGATCCGAGCAAACGTGAGGAAGCGCACCGTGACCTCTGGCGGCGGCCAAATTAGCGATCGCAGAGAGGGCGAGCGAGCAAGGTGAGGGCGACACCACCACGTGCACCCGGCCCCACCCTCCGCGCCCCCCCCCACTCCCCTGCCCCCCTCCCCCACCAGACCCGGGCCACCAGCGGGAGGGGCCGGTGCCGGGCACACAGCGGGCGAGCGGCGGGTGTTGGTGAGGCGACCGCTCGCCGGAGTTTTCCGGCCATTATGAGGCTTCTGACTCGGGGGGCCGGGGGCGATCGATCAGAGCTGTCACCGTCACGGGGCCCCCACCACTACAGAGGGGCCCGACGCGTCACAATAGGCAGCGGCCCGTGGGGGGGGGGGCGTGGGGGGGCGTGGGGGGGCGTGTGTGGGGGTGTGCGGGGTGCGTTGATGTGTGTGCGGGGTGCAGTGATGTGTGGGGGTGTGCGGGGTGCGGTGGAGGTTGGAGTGTGTGGATGATGCGGCTGGGGATGTGTAATTCAGGGGGGTGCGTTGAGTGTGAACCACGAACCTGGCAACCTGAGTTCCATTCCCACTCACAGTCAACACCGGTGACGATTATCTGAACAGGTCCTGGGCCTCGCCTAAGTTGTGGTGCGTAAACACCGCTACGAGGGAGACAAAGGTGGGCAGGCGTGGTTCTGGCCACCCACCCCTTCGTGTGCCTTACAGGCTTTAATAGGTGCTCGCTAACTAGCACTTGTCTTTGTGGTGAGTGCGTGTGGTGTGTATGGTGTGTGAGTGTGTATGGTGTGTGTGTGTGTCGTGTGTAGTGTGTGTATGGTGTGTTTGGTGTGTATGGTTGTGTGGTGTGTATGATGTGTGTGTGGTGTGTGTGTGTGGTGTGTATGGTGTTTATGGTGTGTATGGTGTGTGTGGGGTGTATGGTGTGTGTGGGGTGTGTGGTGTGTGATTGTGTGTGGTGTGTATGGTGTGGTGTGTGTGGTGTGCATAGTGTATGGTGTGTGAGTATGTATGGTGTGAGTGTGTGTGCTGTGTATGGTGTGTGAGTGTGTGTGCTGTGTATGGTGTGTGTGGTGTCAGTGTGTGTGGTGTGTGAGTGTGTGTGGTGTGTATGGTGTGTGAGTGTGTGTGGTGTGTGTGGTGTGTGAGTGCGAGTGGTGTGTGTGGTGTGTGAGTGTGTGTGGTGTGAATGGTGTGTGAGTGTGTGTGTGTGTGGTGTGTGCGGTTTGTGTGGTGGGAGTGTGTGTGGTGTGTGGTGTGTGTGGTGTATGGTGTGTGAGTGGTGTGTATGGTGTGTGGTGTGTATGGTGTGTGTGGTGTGTGAGTGTGTGTGGTGTGTATGGTGTGGTGTGTGTGTGGTGTGTATAGTGTCTGGTGTGTGAGTGTGTATGGTGTGAGCTGTGTATGGTGTGTGAGTGTGTGTGCTGTGTATGGTGTGTGAGTGTGTGTGGTGTGTGTGGGGTGTATGGTGTGGTGTGTGTGTGGTGTGTATAGTGTCTGGTGTGTGAGTGTGTATGGTGTGAGCTGTGTATGGTGTGTGAGTGTGTGTGCTGTGTATGGTGTATGGTGTGTGAGTGTGTGTGGTGTGTGTGCTGTGTATGGTGTGTGAGTGTGTGTGGTGTGTATGGTGTGTGGTGTGTATGGTGTGTGGTGTGTGTGGTGTGAATGGTGTGTGAGTGTGTGTGGTGTGTGTGGTGTGTGCGGTTTGTGTGGTGGGAGTGTGTGTGGTGTGTGGTGTGTGTGGTGTGTGAGTGGTGTGTATGGTGTGTGGTGTGTATGGTGTGTGAGTGTGTGTGGTGTGTGAGTGTGTATGGTGTGAGCTGTGTATGGTGTGTGAGTGTGTGTGCTGTGTATGGTGTGTGAGTGTGTGTGGTGTGTGTGGTGTGTATGGTGTGTGAGTGTGTGTGGTGTGTAGTGTGTGCGGTTTGTGTGGTGGGAGTGTGTGTGGTGTGTGTGGTGTATGGTGTGTGAGTGGTGTGTATGGTGTGTGGTGTGTATGGTGTGTGTGTGTGGTGTGTGAGTGTGTATGGTGTGAGCTGTGTATGGTGTGTGAGTGTGTGTGCTGTGTATGGTGTGTGAGTGTGTGTGGTGTGTGTGGTGTGTATGGTGTGTGAGTGTGTGTGGTGTGCTTGGGGGTGTCCTCTGCGGGTATGCTGTGGCAGCTGAAGCATTGTGACGGCACACGCACGGACGCGCGGGTGGCAGGACGGGGAGGGGGGTGAATGCAAGAGGAATGATTATAATTTTTAGCACCGCACGCGCTTTGATATCCAAGACAAACGCACTATGAAGCGGAGAACTCCCCGTGCCCGCGCAGGGAAGCGGTGAATGGGCACGGCCCTAATTAGGCGCTTTAATTGGCGCCCTCGTTGTGGCCAATCGGATCGTTTAGATGTAGATTCGAAAAAGCTGCCACCCCCCTCCACTGCCCCCCCCACCCCCCTCCCCACCCGTTTGAACGCAACTCGCTCTGCCCCGAGGCGCTGACTTTGATGTCGAGTAGAAATAAACGCCGCGTATGTGCAAGTGCGCGCGTGTACCCGTGTGCGCGCGTACGCAACTATGTGCGGACTCCGCTAGACCCGCACGTTTTACTTTCCTCGCCGCCCACACCCCTCCCCCCGCACCGAACCCCCCCCCACCCCCCGTCAAAAAAAAGTCGAAGCGGTTTTTGAGCGTAAACATTCAAGGCGCACGGTAAATTCACATCGCGCGGCACGTTCCGTGCGGTCACGGGCGAGCAGGCGTCAGGAGGGCGGACGTCGTCCGTGACGGCAGCGGCGCGCGACCGATAGCCGCGAGCGCGCCGGCGATCGGGTCGTGTGCGTCACTCAGGAGGGCTCACGACTGTCGTCTCTGGCTTCGCCGAACCCGTTAATCATCAGTAACATCCACAAATATGAAGGAGCCATCACGGCGATAACACTCGGCTGCTGCTGCTGCTGCTCCTGACGCCGTTGTCTGGCCTGAACGTGAAAAACATTCACAGAAATGTGACAGTACCTGTTCGAGTAATTATCCTTGTGGACATCTGTGAAAAAAAATCTTCATGGCTCATTGGATTCCTCCAGGATAAAAAAAAAATTCTGATTTTGATATATATGATATATTTCAGTAAACTATGGTCGAATTATTCTATTGTATTTTGGAAATTGTACAAATTATATTACTCCCGATCGATCGCATTATTTCTGAAGATCAATAAACGATGCAAAACGTCGTGGCAGGTTAGGGCGGCACAAGCACAGAGCGACCGCCGCTGTGCTGCGTTCCGCGGGGCTACCGAGCTCTGCCCCCACGGTCGCACCGACCGTCGTTCACGCAGCAAAACTCCGGGTGCCGTCCTCCGCTGGCCCTGCCGTGAATCGTGGAAGCGACGCAGCGTGGTACGAGTTCGAGTCGGGGCCAGGGGGGGCGGCGTCCACACCAATGGTGCACGGTGTCCCCGTGTCTCAGTGTCCCCGTGTCTCAAGTGTCCCCGAGTCTCTGCGTCCCCGTGTCTCTGCGTCTCCGTGGCTCTGTGTCGCTGCATCTCCACGTCCATATGTCCCTGCGTCTCCACAGGCCCATGTCCCTCTGCCTCCATGTCCATGTGTCTCAATGTCTCCCCGTGTCCCCGTGTCTCTGTGTCCACCCAGGACGCATGTTTCTCCGAGTTTTGTAATTCTCGCCATCATGACGACCAATCAGCGGAGACTCTCAGCTCCACATGCATACGGCGCACACACACGAAACGTGCGTACGGTGAACATTTTCTAGAAAGTTTTTATGAAGAGCACAAAAGACACAAACTCCCCCCCCCCAACGATCCATAAATGGTAGGGGCGATATTTATGCTGTTTTCATAACGGGGAGAAAAAAACCGCGGCATTAACCTCGACGCTGTGAAGGCTTTACCAAAGATTAGGTACACGCGGGCTCCCCGAAGGACGACTGCACATTTTAAAATTTAAATACATCGCCTTTATTCCCGGGCTTTAGCCTCTATTGCAATGGTCTCCGAAAAACCTAATCCATTATTTAGGCTTTTGGTATTACGGCACGAGCTTCAAAGCTGTCAGCACAAACCCACAAATGTCCTCATGCATATTCCTTCAACTTTGTCCAGGATTTACCAAATTAATATCCTTTTAAAGTAGAGACGGGCGGGGCGGGGGGAAAAATACTCCCAAACATGAAATAAGCATACAAGTTTGAGAAACTTTTACGCAGCCTGCGCTAAATATCAAGTCTCGATCTGTTGCTCAACGGCGTTGCCGTCGCCGTTGATGTTAGTTGTGAATCGGCACGGGGTTGCGAGCGCAATTTTGCCGGTCCCACGCATCGCTCGCAACCGCAGTGCCAGCGGCAGCAGCATCAGCAACGGCAAACTCGCCGGAAAGTTTCGCGTGGCTCGGGGCTTCTGTCCACTCGTGCTCTCCTCCCCCCACACACCCGCCCCCACCCCCTGAAATAGGGCAAAAAAAAACACTGAAAAGTTTAAAAAAATTCCGGGAGCCACAGCGACAGAGATGAATGGCTGCGTTTCATCTCGCGAAGGCCCAATAGACCCGGGCGCAATTTGTATTCGCGGGAGCTGCCTCGTACAGCGCCGCTTATTGAGACCAGGTGCGTCTCACCTGCCTGGCCGCGACCCGTACACAACGACTAACGAGGCTGCCGCCCCCTGCCACCTCCGGTGAACGTCTCTCGTGCCATTGTCTTCTCCGGCAGTCCCTCTCCCTCCCTCCCCGTCTACCTCTCCGTCGGGTCCCGGGTTAATGCGCGCTCCAACGCGCGGCTCCTGTCCCCCCCCTCCGCGCTCGTGCGCCGTGTGGGGGCAACCCGGGGGGGGGGGGGGTCACCCGTGGAAAGCGACCGCCGACCTCGCCGAGGGACGCTCCGGGCTGCAGCGGCCGACTCCGCTTCCCCCGCTCGGGAGAACATCGGGAACCGAATCTCGGAGAGAAACGGCTCTCCCGGCGCTGGCAATTTAGCGTAAAGGCACACCCGCTGTGAATACACACTGTAAACACTCGAGATGGGGAGCGCGGGGGGGGTGAGGGGCAAAAGCAAATTCATGAAAACACTGAGTAGGCCACCACTCGCTTGTCGCAGCGACCTCTGCTCGGACTTCCTGCCGATCGTCTGCACCACTGCCACGGCCCGGGCGTCACACCCGAGCATCGCCGCTTCGGGAGACCTTGTGGTCTCGTTTGTGATTCAAGGAATTTTCCACCGGCCTCCTGGCGAATGGCTCACTTTTTAACGTTTCAACGTTTACAAATCTTCTTGGCAGCGAACAATAAAAAAAAAAATTCTTGGTGTTTTATTTGGAGTGCCATGCCAACGCTAGGCCGTTTTTAATATTAACAAGAAATCGTACACGATTAATCTCAATTATATCCGCTTTGCACGGCACCCACTCTCCATTTATTTATTTTACACCCAAAACAGAGGGGCTTTTCTTTGCGCTCATTAACGCGAGCTGGGCCACCGCGAAGCGGCGCGCGCAGGGCAGAGGAGAACGCGCGGGCATGGGGATGCCACTGGGGGAGGGGGAAGGGGGGTGGGGGGGGAGGGCGACGCGATGAAGACGCAGGACGACGGACTGAGACGGGACGCGCGGCGCGCAACGCGTGGGTAGAGACGGGGGGGGGGCAGAGCGGCGGACTGCGAGCGACAACGCGCAGAGAGTGCGGCGCAGCCAGAGAGGCTGATGAGAGAGAGGCAGGGGGAGTTTTGCTTTGGAGGGCGGTGGAGAGTGTACGCAGGAGGAGGAAGGAGAGGGGGAATGGGAGGACGCGTGGCGAGCGAGGACCCGCGACGGCCCTGCGCGTCCCGCCTGGTCCGCATTACCGCCTCCGTTGCCTTCCCTCTTCCTTCACTTTGAAGCCCTGACCGTTTAGCCAACCTTGTCCTGCTTTTGGTTTAAAATGGAAAATACAATTCAGATTTCACATGAAAGGCGACCCGATTCCTTCAATTATTATATTCCATACTGAGTTTTTTTGGCGGCACGGGCGGTGGGGGGGGGGGTGCCCGCGGGAGGGACTCCTCGGGTCACGTTATCTCCGAGCATCCTGCAGGACGCCGCCGCTGCCGCCGCCGCTGCCGCCGCTCAAAGAGCCCCCGTTATTGTTTCACGCCGCGCCGTTTATTAACAACAGAGCCCGGTGCCCCGCGCCGTCCGGCCGTGACCACCAAAACTAATCACTTTCAACTCTCGCGTGCGCGCGTGCGAGCGTGCGTGCGCAAGTGAGCGAGCGCACACAGACAGCTGGGCATGCCCATAAGCCGCCCTGCAAATTGCCCAGATGTGCGAGGGATTCACGCCCGGACTCCGTGTCACTCACCGTCTCTCTCTCTCTCTCTCGCCGGGACCCGCTCCCTGCCGCCAGTCTCGTGTCGTGAGGGCTGAGTACCCGCAGCGCCTGCTCGCCGAGTGCTGGCAGCCGCTGAACAGAACCGGCACGCGAACGCGGCCGGGCCATGTCATGTGGCCGTGGTCTCACGACGACGGTGACGACGACGGTGATGATCCTTGTGAATCGCACGAGATGTTGGCGAGCCAAGCAGGGTCTGAGCCTGGATAGCAAGCGTAATGGTCCGTGCTCGACACGGAGCCCTCATCGATATATGGCGGGGCTTCTCGGAAAGACTGAGACCGCATCTCGTCTCAGCGCATTCGAACGGGCACCCCCGGGGGCAGCTGTCGCTGTGGGCACAAGGTGACCTGGCACCTGACCTGCAAATGGGCTTAAGTCTGCCAGTAGGGAGCGACTATTGCTGTGTTGAATCCCACTTGAGAGTAGGCTGCCTGGGAATGTCAGGTGTTATTGGATTGAGTGGCGAGGCAGGCAGATGGCAGTACAGCTGAGGATTGTTGAATGTGTCTCTGGCAAGCGTTGAGTGTTTCCCCCTCGTATGTGTGGGTATTCTCCGGGTACTCCAGATCCCTCTCGCCAAAGTAATGAAATTGGCCAAATGTTCCAATGCAGGAGCCTCCAAGAGAGAAAATGCTCCTGGCCCGTGGCGCGAAACGTCAGACATCGTGTCCAACAACGTGGCACAACCCGAAAATGCAGTGGGGAGATTTAAGATTCGGAACTCTAACTTGACGCGGTTTGACAGATGTGACGCAGAAACACGTGCAGCTCTTATCTTGTAGCTACACACCGAGCCTCCACACGAAGCTTTGTTAAAGCACACACCATGATGGCACTCAAGGGACATCACCGCTCACGCACGGCGGCGCAAGGCGACGTGGCCAGCGCAATGTCCCCCGCCACGACTAGAACCGTCACCGGGTTTTTCTCATTGACAGAAGTTCAAGCGAGTATTACACGGATCTGGACACACAGCCGAGGTACGCGTGCGAGAGCGTACCTCGGCGTTGCGCAAGATCCTGGTGGAGTTCACTTGTGAGAAGACAAACAGGCGGTGTGCGCCGAGACGTGGGACGATGTGTGGCGACGTGCGGCGACGTGCACCGAAACGTACGACGAGTGACATGCGTAGACATGTGACGACATGTGACATGCGTAGACATGTGACGACATGTGACATGCGTAGACATGTGACGACATGTGACATGCGTAGACATGTGACGACATGTGACATGCGTAGACATGTGACGACATGTGACATGCGTAGACATGTGACGACATGTGACATGTGTAGACATGTGACGACATGTGACATGCGTAGACATGTGACGACATGTGACATGCGTAGACATGTGACGACATGTGACATGCGTAGACATGTGACGACATGCAATGACGTGCAATGACGTGCGACGACGTGCGACGAAGTATGACGACGCGCAATGTCCGGAGCCAATCAAGACAACACGACCGTAAAATCATTCGGCACAGGAAAGAAAAAAAAATGCAAATGGCAGGATTATTTTAAATGAGGGAGGGGAGGCAGCGGATGGGGTGGGGGAGGAGAGTGGAATTAATATATAATTAAGATCAAAATCTGGTTTGCAAAATAAACACTGGCCGCTGGAAATTATGCTCCCGTGCTGCATACATTACATATCCGCTTTCAAAGCGGCTCCTCATGACATTCCTGGAGCATTTTCTCCGTGGCATAATTGTTTTCTGAGCGGAAACATCGCGCGGCTAATTCACATCTTAGAATGCGCGGGAGGAACAGACGGCGCGCGGACGCAAAGTGCGCGTGACAGCCTCCGAGGGAGCGTCTGCCACGTTCCACTGGGCCGGGCCCCCAAACGGAGCAGCGCCGTTTGATATCCGATCCCCGGTGCCCCGGCCGACACCGCGGCCGCGATCGCCGGAGAAATTCACATTTCACCGGACGAGAAGCCACGCGCCCCCAGTGCCTTTAATTCGGACGCGTGCCCTCCGCTTGGATCTCCCATGTCCCCCCTTTGCCCCCCCCCGCCCCCCAGTCTTCTCGCTTTGCCGATGAGACTGTAGTCTCTCACCTGGTAATAAGTTCACGCGCGTGTGTGCGTGCGTGTGTGTGCGTGTGTGCGTGTGTGCGTGCGTGTGCGTGTGTGCGTGCGTGCGTGTGTGTGCGTGTGTGTGTGCGTGCGTGTGTGTGCGTGTGCGTATGTGAGTGTGTGCGTGCGTGCGCGTGTGCGTGTGCGCGTGTGTGTGAAGGTGTGTGTGCGTGTGTGCGTGCGCATGTGCGTGTGTGTGCGCGTGAAGGTGTATGTGTGTACGGGGCGCGGTAGTGCAGTGATTACAGCACTGCGCTGCAAACCAAGTGACCACAGTTTGATTCCCATTCACGAAATAAATCGGTGACTGTCATCTTAACCATTTCTGGGATTCGCCTAGGTTGACTCAGGTTGACTCAGCCTTAAATAAGTGCCCAGTGCATTATGTAAACTTCTCCACCCGGGTGTTGTGCTGACCACTCACCCACTCGTGTACCGTGCCAGGCTTCATAGGTGCTCACAGTCTGTGTGTGCTGCCACGGTCGTAACGACGGTCGTGCAAGACTGTCGCGGCACGGTGGAATAAAAAAATAAAATTAGCGTACGAAACGAGAAACGAAAAACAAAAAAAAGAGACGTGTTTTGTTTTGAGAGTCACCCTACACGCAAGCGAGCGAGCAAGCGCTCGTTTGGGGCAGCAGTGGGGGACACGGGGCGACGAGCAGCCGGAGCGAGCCGCGGCTGAAAAAAGCTTTAGGTTAAATAAGATTACGGCCCCTTCCTCCCGGGTCACATGAGCCGGGCTCGGGCTGCAGACATGCAGACTCCACGGTAATAAGCGATAAATTAAATTACACCGCCGAGGGCTACAACACGCCACTCGCGCGGCAAGGAGCGGGGCCGCTCTGCGCCCACATCCCCGCCGAACAAACCCTCCTCCGCGCACCGCCCCAGCCGAGGGCCCGCAGGAGGGGCCGGCGCGTGCCGGCGTGCACAGGCCGGGCTGTTGTGGCCGGCGCTCCTCCTCCGCCGCCGCCTTTCGGTGGTGGTGACAGCCCATTTACTTTGCATGCGTGCTCCGACTACAAACATTGTAAGCTGGACGAGCCGCATAACCTAATTATATCAGTTGTGTAAAACAATTAGGTTAATAGATTCATAAAAATTAAAGTTACTTTCTTTCGTTACTAGAACGATTAACTTTTGTATTGTTAAAAGGAGCTGATATTTAATTAACCCCTATTTTTATCATTAATCCAGGGGGGGGGGGGGGGGGGCTTGAGCTGTGGTGTCACCGTTACCGCCACCAGTAGAAGCACAGCCTGGCAATTGCTCCAGCGACGCAGCCGGGCGGGCCCAGCGTTGGGCGCCGGGAGGCAGCCCGATCGGCGCAACCGTGCGAGCGACCGGCGACCGGCGGCCGGCGCCTGCCCGTGCCACGCCGCTCGTTTGCGAACCCCGGGCCGGCAGGCGATGTAATTCACCCCTCTAATGATAATGAGCAGGAAATGGTTTCGTTCCTCAGATTATTTTCCCCGTTGTGCGAGCCATTGCCGAAGGGCCGAGACCCGGGAGCAGGAAATGCCGTAATTAATCTGGTGTGTTCCACGTTTTCAGCGTTTAAGGGCTTAAAATAAAGGAAAGGACTTCATGACGCCGTGACAACATCAGCGGAGGCCGTTTGCATTTTTTGCGTAAATGCAGCGAAAGTAAAAACGTGCTTTCTGAAGCGGTTTCATTTGGGAAACGGGAGCGCTCGCCGCAATCTGGGCGCCCTTCGTCCGGATTCCGCTTCTGTAGGAAAGTCTCTCGCCCTCCCGGCGAAAAGCGGTGCCATCCGCCGAACGAGTCACGCAAACGCCACGATCCCTGCAGGGGAGCTTGACTCACAATCGCGAGGCGTGAGTTCACACCCCGGTCGGGAGTCGACCCGGCCGTTCGTAATCACTTCGGCTTGCTAAGCGAGTGACACTTTTTGTGGAGATGCCAGAGGTTAGATGCCTTTTCGGTCCTCGTCGCAGCCATGTGGAACATCCACCGCTGGTCTGGACTCAAGGGTGGTGGGTAAAGAGCCACCCGATGCTTGTTTGAGTGGAGGGAGAGCCAGACGCATTGGCTTCGGCCTTGGGGAGAATTCGCGAGCGCAAAGCTAGGGGTCATGGAGCCGGGAGGAGCCGGGCGCCTCGCCTTGCGGTCGGCGTGCCCAGGCAGGTTTAACGATCGGCGCGGGAGATCGAGCAACTCCAGAATCCTCCGAGGGAGCGCGCGGGGGTGCGGGAGAACGGGCGCGAACAAAAACAGCAGCTAACCCAAGACGACCTAAACGTTAAACGTGTTCTTCCTGGCCAACTTAATCCTGAAAGGGCAATTATCTTCTTTTTTTTGCGCCACTTTTCCAAGCGTTTAACGCACGGCTCCGGCGCGGCTCAGAGCCCGCGGTCAGGCGCCGTCTCCCCCTCTAGCGGAAAGCGTCGATGCTGCAGCAGGGAGGTTACGACGCCGCGGCAGCGCCGCGGGGAAGAGAGAAGGAGCAACTCCTCGCGTCTGCACCTGCGACAGGGTGGCTGGTACGGCAGCACGAGGAGGGGGGGTGGCGGCGGTGTGGGGGAGAGCGTCGGCGATGGCCTCGGAGGCGAGACGGAGGTGTGGGGAGCGGTGCACCCTGGGAAGAATGTGGCAACTGAACCACGCGTCCGCCCTGACCAGCCAACCCACCCACCCAACTCCGCTCACCCCCCCCCACCCCCGTCAAAAGATCACAGCGGGCACAACTCAACTCACGCGCGCCGAGCCGCGGCGGCGTTCCTCGATGCACGCAAGCAGCGCGTCCTCAACCTCGGCACGCAGCGCGGGGGGCGGGGGGCGGGGGGCGGGGGCGGGCGCTCGCACCCCGCTGGACTCATCGTCCGCATCATAATTGTTGTTACTCTGCTTGTTTACTCCACGTAGGCCCCATTACTGGTTTTCAGGAGGGTCCTGCCAAATTGTTAACAAGTTGCAAGATGTTAACTACCTCGCCTGGTATGCAGGAGGTCGTGGGTTTGATCCCGACCCTCAGGCCTGATGCATGTCTCTCTCCCCGTGGTGGCGTGGACTTCTCTCCGGTGTTTCCCTCCACATTTAGAACCGTGCCCTATTTGGCTGCGAGAAATTTCCACGTGATAAGCTACTTCGTTATCATTTGTGGCCTGGTGGCTTCTGAAGAATAGCTATATACAGCTCAGTGGGCCTTGCCTGTTAAAATAAAATAAAAAATGTTTAATCGTTTTTAAAACGGCGAGAACGGCGGTGGCAGTGGCGGCGCCACGGAGGAGAAAAATCATCGCGACAGGGCGGGGGGGGGCGAGGGGGGGCGGGGGGGGAGGATTGCAAGGAGGGGCGAGGAAGGGCTAGGAGGGGGAAAGGGGGGGGTGAGGGGGGCAGGGGGCACCGTGGGGCGACCGACCCCCCGGGGCGGGCAGACGCCACCGCCACCAAACCGCCCCCTTGCTGGCGCGAGCGCTCGCTGGCAAGGGGGCGGCGCATTCCTCTCCGGGAGAGAGAAACGGACGCCAGAGTCGTGGCGGCCGCCCGTGACGGCGCTCAAAACAAGCGCGCGCGCTCGTTAATCGGTGAAAGGCGTCTCCGGAGACTTACTTATTTAATTACTTATTTATCCCAGAGAGTCGTAGGACTCTTTTTCAGAAGGCTTCCTGCTACATTGGGTTTGATTTTAAGATGTTTTCAGTCAATTTATGACCGGCGTATATTATACACGTGGGAGGAAACCGGAGCACCCCGGAGAAAACCCGTATGCGCAAGGGGGCAACACTCTATCCACGTACAGGTGAAATAAGCTGATGGCGATTAGTCCACTTGCTGTACCGCCTTCTCCTGGTGAGCCACGGTATGGCATCTCCACGATGCGCACGAAATAAGGATTTACACACCACATATCTGTGTGATTCACCAACTCTCGCCACTGCCTCCACGGTGCTGGATTAATAAGGCTGCCACGTGCAGCGTAGCCACCGCCACTGCCCGGCTAGAAACTCAATGGAGGAGCCACCAATTTTGACGTCCGGTCATTCCCCGTCCGCGGGGTTTGTAGCCGGGGAGGGGGGGGGCAACGACTCCCCTGGCGAAACCTCACCCACGGCGCCCCCGTCACCGTCTGCACCCTCTACGATGGACCGAGCAAGTGGCACCGGTGGCCACGATCTTAATTGGCACCGGTCGCCGATGCGTCCGAGGCCGAGAATCGCAGAGAGGGAAGGCCAACGTACGCTGCACCGCGGAGCCTCGCTCGCGCGTCTCCCGGAGCTGCTTTTCATTTAGCCGATTCGCGGCACGCACATGACGCCGGCGCTCCCTCGCTCTCTCACCCCACCCACCCCTCCCCCCTCCCAGCTCGCCCGCCCCCGCAACCCGCCATCCCCCAAACGCACGCCCCATAATGCGCGAGCCGGAGCCGTTTTGGAGTTATTAGGCCAATAAGCGCTCTCCACGGCCAAACCCCAACCGCTCCCAACTGCTCCCCCCCAAACCCCCCCCACCCACCGCTCCTCCTCCCCACGCCCACCCAGACCCCATGGGGAAAGCGGCATCAAAGCCAGGAGCCGCCGAGGTTAAGAGCTAATAATCGGCTATTAGGGGCAAAAAACGTTAGAGGCCTTTTCCGATTTCAGCAGAGGGAGACGTAAAAAAAACGCCAAGCAATGATTTTACAAGGGGATGCAGGAGGACAACAGGAGGAAGTGCGCTCGTGTTGGGCTCCCACAAACGCACCGTGGGCTGCCCGGGGGTCCGAGCTGAACCCTGCACTGCCGTGCAGGTGGCCTTGCCGCGTGGGTCAAAACTCCTCGGACCACGGAGAGGAGGGGGGAGGGAGAGGAAGGCAGGGGGGGAGGGTGAGCGGCACGTTGCTCCACATCGACCGCAGCTCCGCGTCCCGGTAAACTTTTCCGAAAAACCGCAAAAGCCTTCTCAAGTTCCGCAAAATCTTCCCCGCATTGCTCGGACAGCGCGACGCCGAGCGGGGGCCCGGCGAGAGGGAGCCGCCGCGGAGAGAGCCCGCACGCAAGGGCACCCGCTCGGCGCGGCCCATGACGAGGAGCGGCCTCGGGATTCGCGGCATGCCGAACGACGCGCCGACGGGGATTATCGGCGAGCCCCATATCGCGATGCCGCTCGATTCCGCCGGACTCCTCTGACGGTTGCCAGCTTGCCTGAACGGGCCGCCACCATCCTTTGATCTTCCCTTCACCACAGAGCGCCAGCCACCCGCCCCCACCCCAACCCCCGCCCCCCCCATCTCCCCACCCCGGCCGTGCCCCCTGTCCACACCCAGCCCCGTCCCATCCCAGCCTCTCGGCAGGCAAAATTCAGCAGCCTCCGCCTTTCCACCCCTACTCCCACCCCTACCCCCACCCCTACCCCACCCCTACCCCCACCCACCCGGCCGGGCCCAGGACAACTCCCTCCCTCCCTCTCTCTCACGCACAACGGCCCCTTGCCCAAAGCGATGCTTAAACAAAGAGGCCGATGATTTTCTGCCACGGCTGTGCACAGACGCACTGAGAGGCTCCATATGAATAAAATAAAGCATAGCAGCCTCCGCTCCTCCCCCTCCACCCCCCCACCGCCCCCCCACCCCACCCCCACGCTGTTTTGATGTGCAGCAGCAGCAGCTCCCCTTTCAAGCACGATCCCTCCCATCCCCTCCCCTGCCACTGTTGTTTTTTCCGTTTACATACAGGCAGTTCATTACAGCGACGGGGACCACGATGGCCACTGGCAGCAGCTGTGTTTATCCAGGACTTGATAACAACTTGTAAAAAACAAGTATTGCCATGCGAGTGGGTGCCCGTGCGCGTGTCTCGGGAGTGGTAGTGCAGTGGTTAGCGCACTGCGCTACGAACCTGGCGAACCCCTGGATACAATTGTCGGTGAATAGATTAAACTGGTCTTGGGCCTTCTCTAGGTCAACTCAGCCTTAAATGAAAACCTGTTGCGGCGTGCAAAACATCAGCACTGAAGAGACAAAGGCGTCCAGGCGAGGTGTTGGCCACACCACTCCCTCGTGCGCTGTGCCGTCTATCAGAGGTGCTCGCTATCACGGCACTTGCTCCAACAGCCTGTGGAGCGCAATACGGGGGCATCTTTGTCTTTGCGTGTTCCTGTAAATTTTAGTGTAGATGCACGCGCGTGCATCAGCAAGCGCGTGCGAGCGGGCCTGTGTGCGTCAATGTGTCTGTGCGCATGCGTTAAATGCAGCATCTGTCTTAAGAGGCGTTTGTTCCCTTCTCGTAGCCAAATATGACAAATTAGCTCTGGGATGTAAAGCCAAGATTTGACAGTTCCAGTTAGAGGGTATAATCTCTGATGAATCATTTGGATCCATTTCACGTCAAATGTTTTAGATTAAGAAACTCAAGACACCCGGGTGGCGCGTGTGGTTTCTTTGCAGTTTTTTTACGGCCTTTTTTCCGCTTCCTTTAAGTAATTTAAAACCTCAGGACACAAAAGACACTCAAACGATTGGGTATTTTAAAAACTAATATGTAAAAAAAACAATAGCCAATCATGTTTTCTTACATGCATATATATGTGATTTACAGTGAACGTCCCAAGGCTTTGTTAGAGGGATCCTGCATTGGCACGTTCCGCCAATCCCACGTGGCTTCACGTGGGAGGAATCCGGAACACCCAGAGAAAACCCAGGCGCACGATGGGCTAACGCTCAAAACTCGGCACAGACGTTTTCAACGATCCTCCACTTCTCCGGCCATCTGCCCACCTCATCGCCAAAGCCTACGACAGCCGGCCTTCTCAAGCAGTCTCCCATCCAAGTTCTAGCCAGGTTAAAAAATCCTGCTGAGATTTCCAAACGTCTGATGAGACGGGGCGCATTCTGGGTTCACTAGGTGCCAGACGCACGGGAGAGTCAGCGTGGTTCATACGCGAGCAGTGGAGTAGATCAGCGCAGCGTGTGAACCTCACTCACACCGGGGCTTTTCATCTGCATCGGTGGCAGCCTGTGGGCACCCTGGGGCCACTTGTGCCCAGGGGCAGTGAGAGAATGGGGCCGGCATGGGGTGAGGAAGGCCTCTTTAAAGAGTTTGACCCGGGGGCCGCGGGGTTGCGGCGGTGGCGGCGGCGGCAGTGGTGGTGGTGGGGGTGAGGGTTGGTTGGCCAGGGAGGAGGGACGGATGGGATGGGGGCAGGAGGGGGCGGGGTGGTCGGGGGGGGGCTGTCAAGGACTCCACTGTGAGGTTGTTAAAGACTGAAGGATGAATGGGGCCGAGCAGCTCATCATTGGGCACTCGTAAATGTCCTCGCTGCTGCCCTGCTGCCGCCGCCGCCGCTTCACAAAGCAGCGCTGGAGAAACCAACACTTTGTTTAACAGGGAAAATATTTGCTCGGGCGCACAAGGGGTGCGTGGCACGATCGCTCAACGGGGCAGATCGTCGGCGCCGCTCTCCGTACGGCCACCGACAAGGGGCCTCGCCACGGCTTGTGTTTCTCACCGGATAACTTTGCCGGACCGCCGCCAGACCGGAGTAGGTGGTGCGTGCCGAGTATTCGCAGTAGCCGCGGTCGTAGCGAGAGGTCAATGGTGGATGTGGTGTGCCGGGTGTGTATTTTATCCGGCCGGCTCGCTGACCCAGACGGAACCGGCTGAGTTGGAGCCGGCTACTGCTGTGAGAGACAACGGAGCTTCACGCTCCCTTCAACAGCTAATTAATTAATCATGTCATTCATTCGACTCGAAACAGCCTGTTATCATTCCACCGCTGAATGGAGGCCTCCCCGTGCCTTGCCATTCGTGGGGGTTGTTTGACCATACTTCACCGCTAACTCACAAGTGCAATTTAATTTAGACGTGAAAGGTGGACAATTGTGTGAAACAGGGGCCGAGATCGATTCCGGGACGAGCAATCTCTGCACCGATCGTGGGGCCACTCCCTTCGCCAACCGGCACTGCCAGCGTGGTGAAGTGCGTCCAAACAACTCCCGTTCCTGCGCGAGTCGATCGACCTCGAGCTCTGACCTATTTATCACATTTCATCTTGATTTGAAGCTTTCGTGACTGCAGGAATCTATACTCTTTGGTTCTTTCGGTAAAGTCACGTAGGTAGAAAAATACACAAAAAATAATACCTACGTTTACAGAAGTATTAATGCGCACAAAATGACGTTGTGAAAATATACATTTTAACGATATTTTTTAAGTAATAAAAAAAATCTCGAGACGTGATTAAAGTTCATCAATGGAGGCGTCCAGTAATCAGCACCCGGGCTCGTGTTTGGCGAACAGAGCAACGCGATGGCGTTTTGGCTGCAACGTGATGCGGAACCGCGACAGAGAGTCGTGAGCGGCATGCCCTTCAGCCCGCTAAACAAACACGCAGATTGTGTTTACGCTCATCAGCAATACTGACACGACACGAGCAATTAACCAATCTTCTCCAACGTAAACTTCATTAGGGATCATCTCCACACACGGCGTTTATCCACCGCACTGCGATAATTAACATTTAAATGCACGCGTAATGAGATGCCGTCGCGTTTAAACGATTTATAAACACGTAGAGTAATAACAATAATAACGGGAAATAATCCAGGGAGAGAGTGAGCTGCTCAATCGAGTTCCTGAAAAAGCTCGCTGTGGCAGGCACCGGGTCATTCACCGTGGCAGCTTCTGGCTCATTCAGTCGCGGGCACCGCAGTGTTCACTGTAGTCATGAAGCTGCTGCATGAGCCGCCGTGTGCCGCCGTGGTACTGGGCCACCCCTCGCCTCTGCCGTCCCTGCGCAGCACGTGGACACCACGAGCGTGCGCCAGCGTTTCCGCCTCGCAAAGCCCGGCCTGGCGACGGCGGCACCGGCACGTGGTTCTGGTTTCGCCCCGGCGATGCCCTCGCACGATAGCTAACACGCCAGCGCCACCCGGCACCAGCCCCTTCCCCCGCGCACGCCCCGTTCTACAGCGGCGAGTCTTGTGCCCGTGCGCCTGTGCCCGCTCCGAGCCCGGGCGGACTAATCCGCTGTCGTGGTGCCTGCTGCCGGTCAGCCGGCGCTAAACGCTCGGCATGACGCGAGGCGGAAGGAGCGTTATTGGAAGCAGATGCGCGGCAGCGTCGGAGCGCGCCGGCGTCCTGTCGGACCGATCGGGCGCGGTACGGTGCGGAACAGCATCGTCCCGGCACGATCGCCGGTCGTGATCAGCAGCGCCAGCGAGACTTTGGAATTAGTAACGTTAGAAGGAACGAAGTTGCGGCCCACCTCCACTGGCCGCCCCGAGCCGGTGGTGCGATCCTCAACGTTTCAAGCATCTAGGATGGTGCCCGGACCTCCCATAGGACAGCCACTGTTGGTTGGCGTCTCACAAAGCGGTAGTCATTTCACGAGCCCGAGAGAGATGATAGGCCCCTGGAACGAAACACCAACTCACGATCTGCCCCTGGGAAATTCTCCGTAGCCACCACGCGCGTGGGCGGCGAGAGCTACAGGACAGCAAACGCTGAGGAGAAAGGGTAAGGGAATGGCCCCCCAACCCCCCCAACCCCCCCTGTTGGGGGTTGGGGGGGTTGGGGAGGTTGGGGGTGAAGGTGAGGGGCACTGCCAGCCACGGTATCTGTGGCGGAGTTACGGGCGGCACGTAGGCGAGCGGGGATTACCTTCTCACATCGCATCTGCGTAATCCGCACCGGCCGGCAGGCGCGCGCGAGCGAGGGAGGACGTGGGGGGGGAGGGAGGGAGGGATAGCCCCCAGCCCGTGCAAATTACCCCAGCGCCTCGTACTTTTAAAGGGAGGGGAGCCAATTACGCTTCATTAAAGGCTTTGTCACCAAGCAGGGAGCGGAAAGAAGCAGCCACGACCGGCAGCCCCAGGGAGGAGGAGGGGGTGATGGGCACGGGAAGCGGTGGGGGTGGTGTTTAAGGATGGTGGGGGGGGTGTTCTCGTTCCGTGTTGACGACACTAATCCCGTGTTGTATCTGCTAAGCCGGCGCTGGACACCGGGAGCCGGGCCCCAAAGTCGAAGGCGTCGCGCGGCTCCCGCACGTTTTACCCTCGCCGCCGTCATCGTCGTCGTCGTCATCGTCATCATCGTCGTCGTCGCGGTCTTGAGCCTTCCACAGTCGCGCCGGCACATGCTGACACCCGTGCTCTCTGAGTCATCGCAACTCGAGGCCAGGGAGGCACCGAATTAAATTTTGCTCGCTCGCAGAGTTGCGTAGAAGCAGGAGGGAAGTGGCCCGCGGTCGTCACGCTGCCCCCTGTCTCCGGAGATCAACTCTCGAGCCATATCAGGAACGATGCTGGTGCTATTGGTTCTTTAAAATCCAATTTTATTACATATTTCTCAGAGCGAGCTTGTAATAGGGGAGGAACTAAAACACATGTTATTTGTACGTGGAGCCAGAGCATTGATTGGCGAGCGCATTTTTTTTATTTGCTTTGAGAGCAATGGGCGACGCGCTGCCCTGCGCGAATCTAACGCACGGCAGGTAAAACAAAACGGGAGTCGATTACTGGGCCCTTAACTCAAGTGATTGTTTAATACTCACATTAAGCGATTTCCTCGATAATCTCAAAACTGCCGATGACATCACTCTCCCCCGAGCGCGGAATGAGTCGAGGACCATAGCGGCGCTGCAGTCGTCGCCGTACAGTGAGTTTGTGCGCGTGCTCGTACGAGGGGCCATGACGCCCTGGGCTCTCTCGCTCACGTGTCTCCCCGTTCGCTCGTCGACTGCAGCAGGCACGTGACTCGGAGGAGCCACAGCCAGAGTGAGAGGTGTACAGTGGACGTGGTGAGCCGGGTGCGGAAATATTTTCTTCTATATGGCCGACCCCGCTGAAATGACGCCCAGGGAAACACTGTTGAGCAGTGCCAAAATTTGCGCAACTTCGCAAACTTCAATAATCGTCCGGAGAGTCATTTTGAGGGTAATTATCTCGAGTTTAAGAATCTGCGTCAAAGGTTTGACACGTACATGGTAATGAATGCACCGTCACCATCCCGGTCTGAATTCTCCGTCCGCATACTTCCGACACCGTGGGATTTTATGAGCCCTATTTACTTTTGATTTATTTAGACTTACAGATCTCCTGAAACACTCAGGTAACGAAGAACACTTCACAATGATATTAATGGGTGTCCAACATCTGAAGGGTGTTTGACACTGACGTCGAAAATCGTGGAAATGCCCCTCCGTCGCCTCTCACCCTGACCA
The DNA here is from genome assembly GCF_015708825.2 of Lethenteron reissneri. NCBI lineage: Eukaryota > Metazoa > Chordata > Hyperoartia > Petromyzontiformes > Petromyzontidae > Lethenteron > Lethenteron reissneri. Next base: position 14,408,258 of record NC_083795.1, on the reverse strand, counting down.
ACTGCCCTCTCAGAGTCTGCCTCTCACACAGAACATTTGCTGAACTGCACTCACTTCGGAGTGATCACGCACGAATTCTGCCTAAAACTACAGGCAACGCCGCAACACTTCTTTAACAGGACACACAGCCTGCTGATGAGACTCGGGGAAGTCAAAACTATACTCTTTGGTTCTTTAGGTAAAGTCACGTAGGTTAAAAAAAAGTGAAAACAACTAAATTAACTTTTTTCTTTTTATTATATTTTATTATTATTTTCACCTACGTGACTTTACCGAAAGAACCAAAGAGTATGAGATTGCAGTCACGAAAACTTCAAATCTAGAAGTCAAAACTAGCTGGAATATTTTGCGACCCAAACGAGCGATGTTGACCGACAGCGCTGGCCCACTCGGGCTGACGGAGTGCAAGAGCATCGTCGGCGATGGAGACACTGGAAAGTTTTAGACAAAAAAATCGGACGATGCAAGACAACAAAATCAGACGCTGGGTATCCACGCACAAGGGCTGAGGGAGCGTCGCCGATAGCGGCACGGGCGCGTTGGAGAATAACCCCCCCCCTGCGACCCACCAACGCTCAGCAGCTACTCCAAGAAACCCTTCACTTGTAAGCGGGCGAGAGCCCACGGAGGCAATGGTTTATTATCGTTTTACTTTTTAAGTGGAGAGTTGGGAAAAATGTAAAGCGCACGAGCAAACAATGACTGATTTATACAATGGGTGACACATAAATCACGTGCGTGTGTGTAGTGGGATGACTCGCGCGGTAAGATCGCAACTCCTTGGTGATGGGACTTCAAAAGCACATTAGGCGTGCGCCACTTCCTTAAGTGTCTCCTCAAACTGCATGTCCGCCCCTCCTCCGAGCGTGCGTGCGCGCACGTGCGTGTGTGCGTGTGTACATGTGAGTGTGCGTACGTGAGTGTGTGTGTTAACATCTAAACTAAACTATTTGTATTTTACCAGGTAAGGCCCACTGAGCCACATGGATCTTCTTCAGAGGCGACCTGGCCTTCACAGATGACAGCTCAACGAAGTGGCTCATCATCGTGTAGAAATTTGTAGTAGCAGCCAAACACTCTGAACGCACGTTTCTAAACGTGGAGAGAAAAACTAGGTCAACCCCTAGGTCAACTCAGCCTCAAACGAAGTACATGGTGCCGCGAGTAAAACCTCGGCACTGGGATGCGCGTGGTGCTGACCACACCGCCCCATCGTGTGCCATGCGGGCTTTAATAGGTGCTCGCCAACAACCCTTGCCCCAAGAGTCTACTTGGCTACACGGGGGATGTTTGTCTGTATCTATATATAGTCTGTGGGAGCGGTGGGGCAGTGGTTTTCACAACGCATTAGGAGAAGCGAGTTCAATTCCCGTCCGTGACTAACCTATCAAGTGATACCAAAACCCCTTCTCCGGTGCTCCCCTGGGTCGACTGGGGCCTGTAGACGAGCGCGCCGTGCCGACCTTAATAGGTGCTCGCTAACACCACTCTCCCCGGCGATCCGCACGACTACATGGGGTTGGGGAGTCTTTGTCTCTGTTTACGTTGCGATCCACGTCGACACACGAGCCGGGCTGTCAGGCGCGCTCATGGGCGGAGGGGGGGGCGGTGGGCGGCGGCAGGGGGGGCAGCGTCGTGGCGTCAGCGCGACGCGAGAGGACCGGTTCCATCGCTGTGGGCCCCCACGTGCGATCGCGCCGCGTCTCCGCTGTCACAGCCTCCCCGGGATCAGCTCGACCACCGCAAGAATGCTTTTAACACAATAATTGGGCTCGTTCTGCGCAGGGCCGCGCGGTGCAGTGACGGCTTTTAATCTCCCGTCACAAAAATAAAAAAATGGATAATGAAGAGACCGTTTGTGCGTTTAGCACACCGCGATGTTTGTGCACGGCGGTAATAACAGGCCGCGATGAATAAAATATCCAGACTCCTTCCCTAAAACATTACACGTCTCGGCAGCCGTCCAGCCGGAGCAGATGCCGGAGCAGGGGGGGGGGGGGCCTGAAGGGGGGGAGAAGGGGGGGCCAGGGAGGGGTGCTTCAAAGCAGCCGCAGTCAGTGGGTTCAATCACGGCAGCATCGTTTAGGAGGAGCTGTCAGATAAATGCCGCCTGCCTGTGTTTAATAAAGCACTTACCCAGGGCGGCCTCCAGGCAGATCAGCAGCAGCAGCAGCGTAAGACGTCCTTAGGCACACAGTGATGACTTGCGTAGGGGCGGGGCGGGGGAGACGTGATGCAGTCGGTGGGGGGGCAGGGGAGCGGAGAGTTGGGGGGGGGGCAGCGTCGGGAGCGAGCGGGGTCGGTCGCTGTGACGAGTTGGCCGGCGCAACGACGCTCCGAGAGGTCATCACCTGCCCGGACGTTCAAGGGGTTGGGGCAGGGTGGGTGGGGGGGGCTGCGATCTGCTGGCAGAGAGGGAGGAAGGGGGGTTGGGGGCGGTCAGCCACCGTGATTAGAGAATGCTCGAGTAAATAAATAAATAACGAGCGTGTAAAATAGGGACAGCTGCCTTGCGAGACAGCGGCTCCCAACACCTGTTGGGCGGCAGAATGGCCATAGTCCCTCACTGATTGATCGCGCAAATCTCGGGCGGGCCGCGCCGGGTACGCCGGGCGGCTTCGTCCCGCCCCGCTTGCTCGTGCGCTCGCTCGCTCGGCTCGGACCGCTCGCGCCGCCCCCCCGCCCTCGCTCTCCTCCCGCCTGCCCGCCCGCTCGCCCGCCCGCTCGCCCGCCCCACGCTGCCTCTCTGGCGCCCAGGCAATAAAAGCGCAGAATAAGATAAAGGAGAGAAATGAAGCGAGTGTGGAGCTATTCAGAGATGAGCGGCAGAAACAGAGGCGAGAATGTAATGACACGTAATCCCATCTGCTGCCGGCCACGTCTAAAGCCCAGCGCGAATCCCCCGTGGCCAAAGGAAATGGCCCTTTAAAGAATAGCGCTCACAATCAGGGGGCCGCGCGAGCAACGGAGAGGGCCGCCGGAGGGATGAACTTACATCGCCGCTTGGTTAGGTTCATCGCGGACGCGGGGGCGAGCGCTGGCGGGCAGGCGGGCGGGCGGGCGCTGGACTGAGGGGGTTCCAAGCTGCCCTTGTAAAGGAAGCCGTGGGGGAGTGTCGCGCGAAGCCGTGGAGCGCTGCTGACCCTCGCTCCCCACCCGCATGGCTCAACGCTCTGCGGCGGCGGCGGCGGCAGTGGCGGCGTGATGCGGTGCAACGCCTGCGAGCACCAATTCGACTCCACGCATGGGGAGGATCGGTAGCACAGTGGTTAGCGCGATGAGCTTGTGAAACCGGCAATCCGAGTTCGATTCCTGGCAGGTGGCTAACACCGCTGGCGAGTGGAATCGGAACCGGTCTTGGGCCACAACCTTCACCAACCCGCACTGACCAGTGTGGTGAAGTATGGTGAAACAAACCCCATGACTGACACGAGATAGGAAGGCCTTTATCTAGAAGTGCAATGACGAAGGAATGTAAAAGATGACATTAATTAGAATTTACAGTGAATGCAGTAATAGGATTACAGAAATAAACAGAAGGAACTTTAGCGCTGGTCTCCATGGCAAAAGGAGACTTATGGGGCTCTCAGCTGACGCAGAACAACGCCGCATTTCTCTTGGTTGCTGCGTTTTTAATAAAAATTCGCGTGGGCCTTGGCGCAAGCTGAGCCCGGCGACGTGCCACCGGTTCAGAGCTGCCGCGTAAATGCGCGTCGCCGCAATACCACCAGTGGGATCTCCGCGCTTTGTATTTAGCGACTCTCTTTACACGATTAAGAGCAGCGGATCCCGCACCTCCGATTAGCACGGTCGGCTACGTACGGCGCGAACGAAGTTCAAGATACGTACACAAGAAAATGTAATAAATAAATGGATGTGTGTCGATGCTATGTGAAGTGTAACTGCAGTCACGCGTTGGCCGGGGTCGTGACGATTCGGCCAGCGAGCTGCAGCTTTGGTCTCCCCAGACTTGGTTGACATGGCCGGGTACTTGCAAGGGACAGGACGAGGACGTAGCTGCATTTGTCCCCCCGCCCCCTCTCCCCTACGGTGAAACAAAGAAATGCGTCGTCAATGTGGGTTCTGGGAAGAGAGCAGAGGGGACCCGACCGATCGATTGCTGCTCGGTGATTGAGAAACGGAAGAGCGCTGAATTCCTCGCCTCTTGATGACGCAAGCACCGACTTTGCCAACCAGTGACCAGCAAACTCAGCAACCGGTAAAACTCAGCAAGCAGCAAACTCTGCAACCAGCAAACTCAGCAACCGGTAAAACTCAGCAACCGGCGAAGTCAGTAACCAGCAAAGTCAGCAACCACCAAAGTCAGTAACCAGCAAAGTCAGCAACCAGAAAAGTCAGCAACCAGCAAACTCAGTAACCAGCAAACTCACCAACCAGAAAACTCAGCAACTAGCAAACTCAGTAACCAGCAAACTCAGTAACCAGCAAACTCAGCAACCAGCAAACTCAGTAACCGGCAAAGTCAGCAACCAGCAAACTCAGTAACCGGCAACTGGCAACCAGCAAACCCAGCAAGCAAAAGCATGTGAACAATAGGCACATAGCGGTGCACTGCTTTGATTGTTATGCCAACAGTATACGTATCAATGCGTGAAGATCGATTAGTGATTATCAGTGCTTGTAAAGAGATCAGAAAAGAATCAGACGACGAGAATCACTGCATCGTGATAGCTCATCAAATCACGTTGGGGGGGGGGGGTGGCGAAGTGAGGGTGGGGATCGTTACCCTCGGAGAAGTAGCCAATTAAAAGTATTTTTTTACGAAGCGCTACGTTTAAATATGGTGTCAAAACACGGAAATGTCGGGGCGGTGGCCACAGCTGCCGCTCGTGGCGTGGGCTGTAACGTTCTCTTCCGACAGCACCAGACACGGCCTCTTGCAACTCTACGGCCCGGTCGGCCACGGCGCTCGGCGCGACGTCCGACGTTTCGCTAGAAGCAGCCCTCAGCACGAGGAGTGAAACGACGAGGCGCGTAGCGGCGCCACCCAAAGCCGCGTTGGGAGATCCGTGGCAGCGAGCACGGCCGCTCCCCCCCACCCCACCCACCAGGCTCGGGCCGCTTCGGCATGCCGGCCGGCTCGCTCTCACGCCGAGCGGTCGTTCGTGCGCCTCCCCCGCGAACCCCGGCACCCGGGGGGGGGGGGAGGTAACGTGGGGGATGGGGGGTGGAAGGGGACACGGAGCCCCCCGCACTCCCCCCCCCTCCCCTTGCAGCCTTCTCGCCGCCGAGCCCTTCCTCGGCCGGCTAATCCTATTAGCCAGAAATAAAGAGCGGCACAGCGCCAGTCCATTCAGCAGCGTCGCTACCAAAAAAATCCTCCAGCTCCCTGCGGTCAGAGAGACACAAAGCGCCGGCACGTTAATCTCAAAGAGAGAGGGTACGGGCATAATGATCCTTACGCACAGTTTATTGCGCACACAAAGAGCGGGCAAGCGAGAAGCCAAAGATGACTAACTGTGGCTCCAGTTTTTATTGCAAAGCGATGGGGGGGGGGGGGTTAAGGAGGTGGGGGGCAGAGGGGGGAGGTGGAGGGGGGAGCTGGGTTCTCTTAGGAGGATGGGGGTGTGGATGAAGGATGGAGACAGAGAGAGAGGAGTCCCGAGTCCTGCTTCTGTGTGGATTACTACAAAGGGTGGGCGTGACAATCCCAGAACGAGTAGGTACACAAACAGCGCTCGCGCCCGCGGAGACAAAGGCTGTTGTTGTGCCGCGGCGCGCTCCTTATCCGCGATCCCTCCCACCGCCCGGCGAAACCGGGTGACATCACGGAGGCCCGGGCAGCAGCAGCAGCAGCAGTCGGGCAACGAGAGACGAGAAATTCCCGCTCTCGCCGAGCAGTGCTCCGAGCCGTGAAGGAGCGCGCTCTGCCGCGGTGCCGCAGGGGCCGCAGTAATTGATGAATAGCGACGTCGGCCGGGTTTGCCGGCACCGGTTAACGGCCGCAACTGTGAGCGAGGTCGCGACTCTCGCCCGGGAACACCGTGCCGTGCCGTGGCCGCGACGGCACGTCGGCGCGCGCGCTGGCGATCAAACCACAACTTGTCGGCATCGTTTTGCCGATGACGGATCACACCGTTTAGCCAAATGCACATTTTAACCGTGATAGTGACAAAACTATTTAATTATAAACTCAAAGCACCAAATACAACATCAGTTTCAGGATCAAGGCCTGAGGTGTAACACCGAAGCAGCTGTAATAAACTCATCGTAACATCTTCTTTATTTTACAGCGCTTTGACTATCCACTCTCATGTTGATCAGAGAGTGTTTGACCATACTTCACCACGGTAGTCACCGGGAGGGGGGGTCGGCGAAGGGTTTTCGTAAATTGGTTTACAGCAAATTTCAAACTTAACACGTTGGGGCTGTGACACTAACGCAAGGCGACCCGTGCTTACTCGCCGAGTCTTTAACGTCCACTCCAAAGCCCGCACGCTACAGGGGCGGGGGAGGAAACTTTATTTAAACCAGGTGAGAGCCTGCTGAGAATAAGGGGGTCACTTTCAAGGGAGGCCCCGGGGTAACCAAAACAACGGAGTGCACGTGTGACGGGAAGGTCAGCTCCAACCGCGGTGCGGGCGAGGAGACGAAGAAGCAACGCGGCAGTCCGCGAGAGGCCGTAAATCACGGAGACGGCGCCCGCCCCCGCGGGGGAACCCTCGCCGCCGCCGCCGCCACCGCGCCGGACCGTCCGCCCCGCGGCGCGAGCCGAGCCGGCGGTGGCGGCGTTCCTCGGTGCACGCAAGCGGCGCGTCCTCGACCTCGGCACGCAGCAAGGGGGGCGGGCGCTCGCACCCCGCCGGACTCATCGTCCGCATCATCATTGCTGTTACTCCGCTTGTTTACCCCACGTAGGCCCCATTACTCGTTGTCAGGAGGGTCCTGCCAAATTGTTAACAAGTTGCAAGATGTTAACTACCTCGCCTGGTATGCAGGACGTGGGTCGATCCCGACCCTGATACCTGTCTGTTTGGAGTTTGCGTGTCTCTCTCCCCGTGGTCGCGTGGATATTCCTCCAGGTCCTCTGGTTTTTCCTTCCACATTTAGAAATACGCGTTTAAGAGTGTTTGGCTCCACATGACAAGCCACTTCGTTGAGCTATCATTTGCGGCCAGATCACTGCTGAAAAAGAGCTTTATAGCTCAGTGAACCTTACCAGGTAAAATCTAAATAGCTTAGTCTTAGTTTTTTGTTTGAAGGTAGGGGGGCGATGATTGCTACATAGCTTCCAATTGACCCTGACACTGGCACACGATGGGTTACTCTTGCCAATGACATCACATGGATCTTTAACGTCCACCGTGATGCACACGACGCGTGTATTTGTGCGGTTGACGCATCCGTGGTATTAACCAGGGCAGCCGCTGGATTGTAACCGTGAACAAGTGGTGCACATAAAACGGCTAGGCGATGTCCTTCCCCACCTCCCATCATCATGATCATCATGAGCCACGGTAAATCCACTGCTCCATCAGCCTGCGCAGGTCACACGAAGGCAGGGCACGTTGATGATACTCCTGATGATGATGAAATATGAACGTGGTGATGCCATTGCTGGGCACGTTACTACAATGCGGAGATCCTTCGATTGAAACGAAACCTAATGCTCCCGTTTCACGCGTCGACGGATCACACGAGTGAGAAATTACGTCTCACGACACATGCAAAGCGCATTCAAAGCGCATGCTCATTTTACACTTGAGCTAATGGTGCAAACGAGACAGTACAAACGCGATGGGAGGGAATGAGAAACGATACAAATGAGAGGGGAAAAAACGACACAAATTTGACTCGGTTATTGACTCCAACAATGACTCCTAGTCGTGACAATCCATCGAACCGATTGTTGACATTGCGCATTGGCGGCTCGTTGCAGAGGCTTACGGTTCGATCCAAAGCAGCCATGATTAATACCGCGAGTGTGACAAGACCACGTGCCGTTCAAGATCCCCCATTCGCAAGAGTGGACCATCGGGTGCTTGGCTCCACATTTGAAAAATGACACCGCAAAATTGCTCACTTGGGATTATACACACGAGCAGCGCTTGCAAGGTTACTCTTGCAAATGAGCCTCCTCTGCCGTGGTCTCTTGAATTCCCATCTGCTTGAACGAGACAAACTTGAGCTTGATGATGATGCTTGGGAAACATATTCGAGGCAAGGACTCCGTGCCAGGTTTTGTTTTCACTCCTTCTCTCGACGCAAAACCGCTTAACAATAACACAAATCTCTCACTGTGTAATTTACATAATTTGCACGATCGGTAAAGTCGGAGGACTGGCCTGGAAACGACGTTGACGTAACATCGCGCTGGGCCGAGTTCCCCCCTCGCTCAGTGAGCCCCGCGGCCGCCCTCGGTGTGCGAACGCGCCGCGCACCGTGCTGGCGCTCTCTCTCTCTCTCATTATTTATAATTTGAGGGATTAAGAGGCGGGACCGCGTTGGCTTCGCAGGGCCGCGCATCCTCTCTTGACACTGCCGAGAGTAAAAAAAAACCGTCGCTTAAATCACCGTAATTTATTTGTTATTTTTCTTGCGAATAAATATTAGCTTAGAAAATTGGACACAAATCAGCGGCGGCGGCAGCGGCAGCGGAGCGGCGGGGCCCGGGATGTGCGGCCGTGTAGGCCCGGCCGCCCCGCCAGCTTCCCACCGCTTTCATAACAAAGCAGGAATAAATTGCAGTGACATCCTTAATTAAATCAGGCATCCGTTAATGATGGCTGAAGGTAATTAAGCATCCCCGCAGTAATTAAATAGTTAACCACTTGACCCGTTTCCCAGCGAGTGGCTTGGGATGATAGGCCACGCTCTCAAACGGATTATTTTCTCTCCCCCAGAGGGCATGTGTCGCTGGCTGCGACTGCCGCCCGCCCTCCCTCCCTCCCTCGCTCTCCCTCCCTCTCTCTCCCTCTCCCAACTCACGCACCCCTTCTTCCTGCACACATTTTCTCCTCTCTTTCCCCGCCACCCTCTCTCCTCTCCTCCCTCCCTCTCTTGAACTCTCCTCGTGCCTTCATAATTTTCCACATTTACTTTTTTTGGGACCATCGCTTGATCTGCGACCCCCCCCCTCCCCTTCCATTTTTCCCCCTCATAAATTTATTTCTAACAACATAATTCTCCCTTGCCGCCCCAGATCCCCGGCGCGATGTAAACAGCCGCGCGCTCCCCGCTTTGTGTGTTTGTGTGCGCGTGTTTGCGTGTTTGTGTTTCCAGACTCTTAGCGCGTAACCATCCGTAACAGGGTGAGGTCCCCTCTTTAAATGTCTCCCCTCGGCCTCCACCCCCCCCCCACAACCCTGGCTCCTTCCTCTCCCCATGCGCTGCCCCCCCCCCATCCCGAAGGATCAAAGGGCAGCGATTAACGCGAGTCGCCACCGTGCATCTTGCCCGAGCGAAGGGACCCAAACGCGATGTTTATTGCAAAACATTTTATATAATCTCTCCATTTCACAAGCCATTTACTCCCAATCTACTGCTCTCCCCTGTTGGGTCAAAGCACGGAACGCGAGATAAAAATCGGGGGCTGCGTATCCGAGTCGCCCTCCGGTCCCCCCCCCACCACCACCCCCTCACCAGCGCCCCGGCTCCACGGCAGCGCTGGCACCGGACTGGAGGCATCATCCCACCAGGACTGCAGCTCCAGACAGCACCGGCCGGCTGCCCCCGGCATCAGCATTCACGGCTGGGCCAAGACTAAGCCGAGTGAATAAGAACTTGAGTACAAAACTCATTTGAAAGCGCCGTCTTCAAACTCACAGTCGTTCAATCTCTCTCTCTGTGCCCACTCTCACAACTCTGCTCCGGGGAGGGAGGGACAACTGCTTGAAACGTCAGACTGCTGTCCATATGTTTGCGCTGCGAGGCTCCCTTTGTAATCCGAGCGGCGCTTATTGGTTATGCCGACTGGGATCGATCGTCGCACCGATCCCTTGAGACGACGTAAACGGTGCAAGGCCATTGTGGGTTGGCACGGTCTCTGCTTTGAGACAACAGAAGCAGCAGCAGCAGCAGCCAGTGCGCTAGATTTAACAAACTACTGAGGAAACCCCGGGTCTCCTTGCAAAAAAGATGTTAAAAAATTATCGGTGAGATAATGGAGTCACAATACACGAGCAAACGTATCAATGAGGTCGCAAAGTTCGTGTAAAAGGTAAAGGAGCTGCAGTTCAACTGCCGGCCCACGCCACCGCTGGCAGAAGGGCCACCAAAAGAGGCAGCACGGTTGTCGGCATAAATGAGCACGAGGGATCTCAAAATACCAATTCCTGCAAACCAGGACGCGCCGCTCGTTGGCATCAGAAGCTTCCACTGTCGTGTCCTCGACTCGTGACAGCGCGGCGTTATTGTCCACCGGACGAGGTCTCAACAACCACCGCCTCGCGGTAAACATTTCAAATCCATGCCAACAAAGTGCTCGAAAACATGGGTGACTTCGGGAGTAAGTCAGCGGTTTGACGAATACACGAAACGTGGCAGTCGGCCCTTGGTGATTCCCACCCTCCCCCCCACGCCCCCCCCCCCGACCCCCCAGTGATCCGATGAATTGTTACGATTTGTGGCAGTGTCTCGATGGAATGTTCGATCACTTTCGCCCACTTACCAACTCTCAACCCGTACACGTCGCTGTTTCGTGTCGAAACATCCTTTGGCTGCCGCCCCCCTCCCCCCGCGCGCCACCACCCCGAACGTAACCTCACCGTATTCTGAACGACACGAATCGGCGCAAGCGAAAAGATCATCGGTTCGCCACGCGCGCGACACCCCACGGGCACCGCGGTTGCGCGCGACGGGCTCAGCGCGCCGTTACCCCGGGGCCACCGGTGCGCCACGGCTCGGCGGGCACGACCGCGGCCCGGCTTGGGCGCCCTCTGCCAGGGCTCCGGGTTTTGATCTCCCCTCCAACTTTCCGACGCGGCCGACGTGGCCGGCTCTGGCGGCGGTGGCGGCGTGGGGACGACTTGACATCGCTCGCTCTCTGGAGCAAGGGCCGCAGATTAGATCGGCTCAGCGCCAGCGAGCAAATAGCTGCAGCAGAGGCGCACGCGGAGAGACGCACGCAGTTCAAAAAAAGAGGCAAATGTCAACACAGCGGCTCTCCAGACAGCATTTAAAGTGGTTAAACTGATCGGGTAACTGGAGGGAATTCTCCTGTGAGGGAAGTCTGTAGCCGTAGAGACTGGCCTGGGGAGGTCGGATGTGCGCAATCGGGGGTGCGGTGGGGAGGGGGAGAGGGGAAGGTTGGCACGAGGGAGGGGGAGATGGCACCGGGGCCTCTTTCCCCCACGATCATCACGACCCTCGCACTCTCACAGCCCCCCACGATCATCACGACCCCCGCACTCTCACAGCCCCCCACGATCATCACGACCCCCGCACTCTCACAACCCCCCACGATCATCATGACCCCCGCACTCTCACAACCCCCCACGATCATCACGACCCCCGCACTCTCACAGCCCCCCACGATCATCACGACCCCCGCACTCTCACAACCCCCACGATCATCACGACCCCCGCACTCTCACAGCCCCCCACGATCATCACGACCCCCGCACTCTCACAACCCCCCACGATCATCACGACCCCCGCACTCTCACAGCCCCCCACGATCATCATGACCCCCGCACTCTCACAACCCCCCACGATCATCACGACCCCCGCACTCTCACAGCCCCCCACGATCATCACGACCCCCGCACTCTCACAACCCCCCACGATCATCACGACCCCCGCACTCTCACAACCCCCCACGATCATCACGACCCCCGCACTCTCACAGCCCCCCACGATCATCACGACCCCCGCACTCTCACAACCCCCCACGATCATCACGACCCCCGCACTCTCACAGCCCCCCACGATCATCACGACCCCCAGCACTCTCACAACCCCCCACGATCATCACGACCCCCGCACTCTCACAGCCCCCCCACGATCATCACGACCCCCGCACTCTCACAACCCCCCACGATCACACGACCCCCGCCACTCTCACAGCCCCCCACGATCATCACGACCCCCGCACTCTCACAACCCCCCCACGATCATCACGACCCCCGCACTCTCACACCCCCCACGTCATCACGACCCCCGCACTCATCACAGACCCCCACGATCATCACGACCCCCGCACTCTCACAACCCCCACATCATCACGACCCCCGCACTCTCACAGCCCCCCACGATCATCACGACCCCCGCACTCTCACAACCCCCCACGATCATCACGACCCCCGCACTCTCACAGCCCCCCACGATCATCAACGACCCCCGCACTCTCACAACCCCCCACGATCATCACGACCCCCGCACTCTCACAGCCCCCCACGATCATCACGACCCCCGCACCTCTCACAACCCCCCACGATCATCACGACCCCCGCACTCTCCCAACCCCCCACGATCATCACGACCCCCGCACTCTCACAGCCCCCCACGATTAATCACGGACCCCCGCACTCTCACAACCCCCCACGATCATCACGACCCCCGCACTCTCACAGCCCCCACGATCATCACGACCCCCGCACTCTCACAACCCCCCACGATCATCACGACCCCCGCACTCTCACAGCCCCCCACGATCATCACGACCCCGCACTCTCACAGCCCCCCACGATCATCATGACCCCCGCACTCTCACAACCCCCCACGATCATCATGACCCCCGCACTCTCACAGCCCCCCACGATCATCACGACCCCCGCACTCTCACAACCCCCCACGATCATCACGACCCCCGCACTCTCACAGCCCCCCACGATCATCACGACCCCCGCACTCTCACAACCCCCCACGATCATCACGACCCCCGCACTCTCACAGCCCCCCACGATCATCACGACCCCCACGATCATCACGACCCCCGCACTCTCACAGCCCCCCACGATCATCACGACCCCCGCACTCTCACAGCCCCCCACGATCATCACGACCCCCGCACTCTCACAGCCCCCCACGATCATCACGACCCCCGCACTCTCACAACCCCCCACGATCATCACGACCCCCGCACTCTCACAGCCCCCACGATCATCACGACCCCCGCACTCTCACAGCCCCCCACGATCATCACGACCCCCGCACTCTCACAGCCCCCCACGATCATCACGACCCCCGCACTCTCACAGCCCCCCACGATCATCACGACCCCCCGCACTCTCACAGCCCCCCACGATCATCACGACCCTCGCACTCTCACAGCCCCCCACGATCATCACGACCCCCGCACTCTCACAGCCCCCCACGATCATCACGACCCCCGCACTCTCACAGCCCCCCACTCCCCCCCCGGCCCACCACCGACCCCGAGGACCCCGCTGCCCCGCCGTGCGGCACGGTGGAGGGAGACGGGGACAGCGGAGGATGCGAGAGTCACGCCGCGGCACGCGGCACGGCTCCGCGACGCCGCCAGGGTGCGAACACGGCCAGAGGATGCCAGCGACCACCGGAAACAACGTTGACTCGAGGACACCTCGAGGAAAGGCTGCCCACTCGGACATTCGCCGCCAAACTTAGAGGCCGTGGGCACCCAGGGATACCCCGAGGAGGCGCTCCGACAATGCAAGAGGAGGCATCGCCAACTCGGAGGCGCTCGCCAGCGCGGAGGACGGACGGCTGGGGGCACCGCCGGATCCAGGCACCACTCGCGGCCAGACGCGGCGAGCACAAGGCAGCTCCCCGTTCCTTTGTTGTTGCTTTCAGTTATTTGGTGGCTCCGTATCTTTTTTTGCATCCTCAACATTTTCCACAATTTAAAGTTTACACTTTGAAATTGTTTAAAACAAGAAACCCAAACCCTCGCACCGCTCCCCCGCCTCGGCACATTACCCTCGCGTGATTAGGGTTAGTGCGACGATTACGATTTTGTTTACGATGATGCAGAGATTACGCTTCTTTACGATGCCTTTTATTTGTAGCAATAATCTCAGCATTATTTTTTAGCCTCCAGTTGAGGTTTTTTCGACGCTACTTTTTACAAACGAACGCGGAATAAAGTTGCAATGACCAAAAATCACTCGGCGTGACACTCCTGAATTGCTCGTATAATGACATATTGTCGTTGTGGGTAACAACACAAGTAATATATCGCTGCCATCGAACACGATGCATCTCACGTCACAGAAATTAACACGGCAGTTCATCAGTCCCCAGCAGCACGTGCAAGTGTGTGTGTGTGTGTGTGCGTGCGATCGTGTGTGCGTGCGATCGTGTATGCGTGCATGTGTGTGATCGTGTGTACGTGCGATCGTGTGTTTGTGCGATCGTGTGTGCGTGTGTGATCGTGCGAGCGATTGTGTGTACGTGTAATCTTGTGTATGTGCGATCGTGTGTATGTGCGATCGTATGTGTGCGTGTGTGCATTCGTGGTTCTGAGCGTATTCGATCGTATGAATGCACAATTGTGTATGTGCAAGATCGTGTGTGCACTGGTGTGTGCGTGCGATCGTCTGCTCGTGTGTGCAATCGTCTGTGTGTGTGCGCGCTCGCGCATGCGTGTGTGCGTGCGTGCCAACTGCCAGGAGCCCCTGGCCATGATAAGGGGCCTCGTTTGGCGGCGCCGAGGCGGTGGCCGGAGCAGGGAGGCGGAGCGGTGGCGTGGCCCCATCTGCCCGAGCGGTGACGGCGGGGCTAGCGGGGCTGGCGGTTTGGAGGAGATAGCGTCGGCCGATCGCGCACGCGTGGGTAGGAAGGGGATGGAACTCTGGCCGCGGGTGGGCGAGGGCGCACGGATGGGTGCTCTGGAGAAAAAAAAAGCCTTATCATCGCCGTCATCTGAGCGGATCGGAGACAGCAGGATCCCGCGCTGGGTTGCGACGCGCCCACGCGTCGAGCGGCACCATCCACGAATGACAATAAAAGTTAATCGCAGCCGTTGTCAATCCACTGCTGGATGACGGTCTCTCCAAGCTGGTCGGTGTGGGATGGCGATGGAGGTCCCCAGGACCGGTTTCGGATTGTCACTCGCCACTGATGGTAGCCGCAGCCGGGAATCAAACTCGGGTGGCCGGATTCACCGCGCAGCGTGCTAACCACTGTGCCTCCGCTCTGCCAACAGACAAAGTGGTGACCTTTGCATAAAGCGATGAGGCAGCCTATTCCAGAGTCAGTCTCTTTTGCAGGGGTGGCGTTGGGGGGGGGGGGAGTCACACAAACAGACGATGTGAGAGATGAGCACGCAACACGGGGGTTGCACCAAATTCAGAATGATGGTGCCTGGCAAACGAACGTTCAAACTGAGCAGACACCCACACCAACACAGGGAGCTGCCCATCCGTCCACTGTGGCGGAATAACGTCTATTCGCTTAAACACACACACACAAGGCTTGGTTAAACCTGCACGCAGTGAGCCCAATTACATCAAGGGCTGTATACCAAACAGGGCCCTTCAGATTGCACATTGTTCCCAACAGCACTTATCTGCTGCCGCTACTTCTGCCCTTTGATGTCTGCAAGGCTCGGATTCCTGGGCTAGGGCACAGAACCTACTTCATCAGGGGACAAATTAACTGCTTATACCATCCACCAGGCACCACCCCACCCACCCAGCCACCGCCTCCCACACAACCTCAAAACAACCACCCACCCCCACAACCACCGCCCCCCCTCCCCCATCTCACCGTCCGCTCTGTTCTAACGGTGGGTCTGAATTGTAGCAGTGGGGGGGTGAGAAGGGGGGGGCAGGTGTGTGGTGGTTGGGGGGGGTGGGGGTTGCTCATGAGTTCGGCATCACGGCAGAGAGAGGAGCCAGGAAGCTAAGCAGGAACGAGGCTGGCATTGGCCCGCCATGGCATTCGGGGAGCGGGCAAGATTGCAGAGTTAGCGAGCGAGTTGGCAGATGGACGAGCAACTTTACAAATGGGCCAGCGAGTTTACAAATGAGCAAGTGAGTTTACAAATAAGCAAGCGAGTGAGTTTACTGGAGCAGCAGTGAGCGAGTTTAGAGAAGAGGGACCACGTGAATTTAAAGAAGAGGCATTGAGCGAGTGAATTCATGGGGGGAATGAGCGAGTTTTAGAGGGGAGTGAGTGAGTGAGTGAGCGAGCGAGTGATTAAGTGGGTTAACATAAGAGCGAGCGTACCACAGAGCGAACGAGTGAGTTAACAGAAGAAGCAGTGACCGAGCGAGTGACTTTACGGGAGGAGCGAGTGAGCGAGTTAAAGGAGAGCGGGCGAGCAGGAAGCAGTGGGGGTAAGAGCGTGGTGGTGGAGGAGAGAGAGACTGGTGGCCGGCTGCAGACCCGTGGCTCTGGGCAATAAACATCAAAGGCTGCGGCTCCCAGAGGAGGCAGCGGCGGCCTCAGACGGGAGGCAGCTCCATTCCGAGCTGGCGTCAGGACGGCTCCGCGGCTCCGTCTGGGGAGAGGGCGTGGCCGGCGGCACGGAGAGGGGCGCGGGGGCAGAGGGAGGTGACGAGGAGGAGGGTGGTGGGGGGGTGCTGGGGGTTGCGGGCACGGGGAGATGTTTAGTTGTGTTCGGAGTCGGGCGTAGGAGGGGGGCAGACTTGAGGTGGTGCGTGAAGGAGGCTGGAGCTGTGCGGGATGAATAAACAGTTCCAGTTTGTGTTTGTTTACGAGCACGGGTCCGGGCACAACGATGCATGCCGCCGCCCCACTCACTGTACGCTCGTCGGCGCGACTGCGGTTCTGTGGGGTCAACACACGGCACTACAGCGTGCCGCCTCGGCGGCTCGCGATAACCTTGCGGCGTTGTCGCGTCGTGTGGCTGCGAGGCTTCGCGAAAGCGAGCGCGTAGCCGCGAGTGCTCGGAAACAAATCTCCTTGAGAAACGTGCGACTCAACCGTCGGCGAGACCCGGCAGAGCTCCGCACGTTGGCTCGTGATGTCCTGATCGACTTGACCGGAGCACGGCACGCCTGGCTCCAGGTCTGGCAGGCGATCCCGGGCAGCGCACCTCGTAGTTTATTCACTTATTTACTTACCGATTTATTTTTCATGAGGAAAGGCCCACTGAGCTATAAAGCTCTTTTTCAGAAGCGACCTGGCCACAAATGATAGCTCAACGAAGTGGCTTATCGTGTGGGATTTTATAGCAGCCAAATACTCTGAATGTGAGTTGATTCTGAATGTGAGACAACACCGAAGGGCCCAGACAGGGTCGGAATGGAACCCACGACCTCCTGCGTACCAGGCGAGGGAGATGACATCTCGCCGTGGAATGATGGGATGGAACCGTCACCTTGTCACCCGCGCATACCTGGCTGCCCGGTGACCATGCGTGCGGCCGGCACACCTGGTGCCCTGAGCCACCTGCGTGGTCACGGCGACTGGAACGCGGCTCCTCGGCAACGTGGTCGTGATAGGGGATGTCCGCCGTGGTTGCGAGCCGGATAAAAGAAGTTCGATTTTGTCAAAAAGATCATTTATGGAAGTGATATTCACCTGTAGGTTGGTAAAAAAACGGAAAACAATTCGTTTCTTTTTCAGAGGCAGTTATCATTGCATCGTCGCAAGAGAAAAAAAATATAAACTCTACGATCGGATGTCAGCGATAGATTCAGGGAGCGGAGTAACCGAGCACCCGCGACATTCGATGCCAAACACAGAGCTGCAGTTTGAAGAGGATCATTTCAAACGCTCACTGCGGAGTACAAACACGCGCGATGTTTAATGCAGTGCCAAAGTAAAAAAAAAAAGAGAATGAACTCCGAACAAACCACACACTAAAGAGCAAATTTCTCTTCAGCGAAAATATTTTAAAATGTGGTTCTCATTTGCCGAGGCCAACACATCTGCCAGCGAACGCATAACCCTCGCCCCGTCACATCTCTCCAAGATTCCCACGTTGTAACTTACCGTCATTCTCCGCCAATGATTCAGCTATGGAAAAAAAACGAGCGCGGTCGTCCGATCCAAGCCCCTCCTCTCCCAGCGAACCTACCAGTCGTCACAATTCCAACGTTCGATCCGAGAGCAGATTCTAATTCTGTCTCGTGTACCCCGTCCCGTGTCCGTTCCCGTCGCTCCGTCCCGTCTGCCCCATGAGCATCAATGTCAACGTTGCAAATAATTGCACATGATTTGCATGAATGGTAAAGATTTAAACATTGCACGCGTGATTGGACGCACTCGATCGTGAGTGGGGGAATCGAAATGGCTCGGGAAAGCACACATTGGCGCAAGTCGGAAAAGAGCTTACGGAAGGGAAATGCCCTTCCTCGAGTCATGTGACCTCTCCCACAATCACACGTGGGTCCCCACTCCCTCTACCCGTGGGTCCCCTCACCTTCTACCCGTGGATCCCCTCGCCCCCTAACCGTGTGCCTTCCCGGCACTCACACTGCCAATCACAGCAATGAGTAAGGACCGATTCTGCTGCTTTCTGTGAACGTAGAGAAACTCGCATTTGCGGGCTGTAAACAAATAAAGCGTAACAACACCAAAGGCACAAAGTGACTTCGGAGACCAAAAGGTGCAACTGTGGCCACAGGCTCGAGCCGCCCATCATGCCTTGTATGTCGTGTGACATCGCAACGCCGCTTGAGACCAGCGACCCAGAAGAGTGGCCCCGCTCTTCTGGGTCGCGGCCATACCGCGCGGCTCCGCGCCACGCGCTCTCGCAGTACGACCCGAACGCACGGGGAGAGCGCAAAGCAGCCGTGATGGGAGCACGAATCCCATCATTTCCGTCTCAACACGCGATGTTTTTAATGCACTAATTTAAAAAACATTTCACTCAAATCATCCCTTCAGATGGGACGTCTCAAATGTAACGATGGGACGTCTCAAATGTAACGAGGGCATGAACGCGTCACCGTGCCGCACGGGCCCCGGACGGTTCCCAATCGTGCCGAGACATTTTCAGCGCTCCGTCCTCATCCGTGCACCGCCGCACCTCCTCTGCTCCCCTCTCCCGAACCCCTCCAACCGACCCCGAGACACACAACCCACCCCTCCACCCCCACCCCATCGCCCGACCGTACCCCGCGGGCCGGGCCGTGTTGCCGGCGTGCAGGAAGTCGCTACAAAAGGGGTCGCGTATCCCTGTGAGAGGGCGACTGTTTTCGCTCCATAAGCGCCTAATTTATAACACGTGTGGGGCCAGCCGGGCCGCGCCTCGCCAGCCAGCGCGCTCTCCAGGGGCCGGCCCAGAGAAACGCGACGCCTCGACGCTGTGCGCGAGTGTCCACTCGTGCTGCGGCCGTTCGGTGAAAACCCGACGTGCGCGCTTACGAAGCGACGCGATTCGGATCGCGTCGCAGCGTCCCGAGACGCTGTGCGGATACGGGGGAAGAGGGGCGGTGGGGGGCGTGCTTATTTTAGGGAGGGAGACGCAAGTCGGTCATGGTGATGCCCGGTGAGTCAATGAGTCCATTTGAGTTATTAGATTAGATTCAGAGTCTATGAATCTCTGCACGAGTCGATACAATACAATTGTTACATCAACGTTGTACATAAACAGTGAGGTTAATAGTTTTTATTGAGTCGGTCAAAGGTCCCTATGCGAGTCTACGGGTCTCTATGCGAGTCAATACAAACGATGATTTATATCGTGTCTAAATGCGACCATGCCTCAAGGCGCAGTAGAGAAACAGCAGGCGTATTCACTTTATAGAGAAAGGGAAGCAGTCGGTCACAGGCAGAGGAAGCAGAGGAAGGCGTTGAACTGGGGCCGGCAGGGAGTCCACAGCACGGGCAGCTGGGGGGAGGGAGTTATAGGCGATGGGAGCAGCAGAGGAGAATGGGCGACCTCACACTGAGCAAGCCTGGCCCGGGGGGAGGTTCGGCAGGCAGCGTTGGAATCATTTTAAACAAATCTCTTGCGCGATACTGTGCACCCTCCTGACTAATCGGAGAAATCCCTGTGCAGGTGATGCATGGGGGTTGGGGGGGAGGTGGTGTGGGCAATTCACCCTCAACCCCTCACCCCAGGATCGTTAAAAACATTGCCACCCCAAACCGTTGCTCTCGCACCAAGCGGATATTTTTTAAAAGACATTCTTGAATCAAGCGAAGAGATCTCAATAACAATTCGATTGTCGTCCTGTGAATGTGAACTTCCTTTCGATGCCGCTCAGCGATTTCAAAAATGTTGTCGCGGATTATTTTGGGATTTGTGCTGCAGCACCGGCATGCAGTGGGCAAGGTTGTGTAACTCGAGCAGCTGTGCCCTGTGGACGTCGCTGGCGAGTGCGTGCGTTTGTGTGTGTGTGTGTATATACACGTCGGCCTTCATAGGTGCTTGCTAAGAGCACTTGCCCCAATAGTATTTTAAAGCTATATGGCGGATATATGTCTGTGTGTATGTGTAGCGGTTAGCGCGCTGAGCTACAAACCCCGCTACCCGAGTTTGATTCCCGCTCCCGGCTAACACCAGTGACAATTATCTGAACCGATCAAGGGCAACCCCTAGGTCGACTCAGCCTCAAATGAGTAGCTATTGCATATTGCAGTGTGTAAACATCTCCACGAGGGAGACAAAGGTGGTTGAGCATGGTGCAGGCCACTTAACTCCCTCGTGTACCGTGTAGACTTTCATAGGCACTCGCTAACAACACGTGTCCTAGCAGTCTGTTAAGGCGAGGAACTCGCTAACCCAGGTGTGATTGCTAACCATGTCCATCATCGGTGGCAAGTCATATCTGAATGGGTGTTGGAATTTACTTTACCCTTTCCAGCAATAATACAAGTTTTAAGATGTTCAAACACCAAATAGACACCTATTGCAAGGCATAAAGTTTGCTGTAACCACACGTGCTTGTGGTAAAACATACAAACGTGCTTTTATAATGTATGCATTATTTGATTCGCCTACACCGGAGGCATCCTCCTTAATGGGTTTGTCTCTCCTGTATTAGACCAGAGAACGCCAAAATGTGAACAGTACTAATGCAATGTAAATATCAAATTATTAATAGATCGGGTTGAGCATGGTACCTTTTCTACCGATATCAAGATGATTATAATTGTTTTTTCATCATCTTGATACCGGCAAAAAGGAACCCATAGATATCAACCTTAAATAAGTTCCTGGTACGATCAGCACTCGGGAAATAAGAGACGGCTGGGTCTCTCTGTCGCTAGGCACACCACCGCCTCGTGCGTCATACTGGCCTCAACAGGTGCTCGCTAACAGCATCATTCCTTACCTTGCTGATCTCGTCAAGGAGGATAAACCACCACATGAACTCCGGTCATCATCGCAGCAGCTTTTGGCGAACCATTGAACAAAGACAGTCACTGCATTGCGTGCTTTCAGATGCGCTTCTGCAGCTATCTGGAAAGCTTTTTCTTCCGATATTAGAAAGCAGCTGGACCTAAGCACTTTTAAATCAACTAGATTTAAAACTCATTTCTTTATAACTGCTTTATGTGTTTAGTTTGTTGTCCTTATCCCGCACCTCCGATCAGCTGGGTTGGCTACGCACAGTACGAAATAAGTTAATTATACATACTCTTTGCTTCTTTCGGTAAAGTCACGTAGGTATAAAATAAAACAAAATAAAGCACGCCGTTTCGGGCGCAACACAAGCGTCCGTCATCAGGTGGGAAAGCATGGTCTGCTGCAGAGGCAGACTGTTTTAAAAAGGTTTGAAATGGGTGTAGCCCAAGGGTCAATGTACTTACATCTATTGAACTGTTAACTGTTACTCAATCCCAGGAAACATCTCGAATAATGAGATACACTCCGCATCTGCCAAAGCTCTTGACCAGACGTAATCAAGACTTAACGCCACCCTGTTGCTAATCCTCCACACGATACCGTCGCCATCAGTGCTTGCCCCCCCCCCGTCCCGTCGAGTCTGGCAAGGCCTAAACTATTTTGATTTTACCAGGTAAGGCCCACTGAGCTATATAGCTCTTTTTCAGCAGCGACCTGGCCACAATTGAAAGCTCAACGAAGTGGCTTGTCACGTGGAAATTTAGAGCAGCGTGTTTCTAAATGTGGAAGGAAAAACCAGAGGACCTGGAGGAATATCCATGCGACCACGGGAAGACACCGCAAACTCCAAATATACAGGCATCAGGGTCAGGATCGAGCCCACGACCTCCTGGAAATCAGGCGAGGGAGTTAACATCTCGCCACCGTGGCGCCCAGTACACGATGGGGGGGGGGCGTATGTGTGTGTGCGGGGAGGCCGAGCCGTGCCGTGTCCGCGTTACTCACCTGCAGAGCGTGCAGCAGCTCAGCGAGTGCCGCACCTGGGCATCCCCCACCCCCTCCCACCGTGGCGTCCGGGGGTCGGCGTCGACGCGTGACCCCCGCGTCCTCTCGGGTCGACCGGAGCTGTGGGCTGGGGGTCCCTCGGCCGCCTGATAACGGGAACACGGCACATGGTCGTCTCGCGTATGAGCCCTTTAGCGATTGCAGCCTTCAGCGGTGCTGTTTATTGGTGGCCGCTTGGCGTTTTCTAGCCTTCGGGGCTCCAAGCTCGACACCTCGCTCTGACCACGGCACACGGGGAGGGAGGCCCCTCATCTCTGTTTATTCACTGCTAGATGAGGGCCTGGCCGCGCCGTGCGGGTCACTCGCGTTCTCTGACCGTACTTCACCACGCTGATCGGTCAAAAAACAAACAAAAATAAATTCTACTTTCCTGCTCAAATGAGAATTGAGACGGTGCTCATCTCCTGTGTACGGCCCTGAGCCAGCGGTGGAAATTCCACATTCCTATGGCGGGTTGAGTCTATACGTAGAACAGCCACTTTTGACTACCCCACAAAGTGGGACCCATTTCATTGACCCCGGAGAAATGATCGGTTGAGTCAACCCCCATCCAGGATTAGAAATTGATCAGTAACTACTCTGTGTCTCGTTCTCCCGCCCTACCCCCTCCTAATTGTATCCCAGCTGTGCTGTCGCCCGTTGTGTCACGGGACGAGGAACTTTCAATTTGTAACTCTCAAAGTGAGTGGTGAACCCACGGTGTGTCAGAGAATGGCCCTAGAAGATGAGGTGAGTGCTCAAAGACTCTGAGCAATGACAACAAGCCGCCCTGAGCCCTCAGATTCTATTTAAATTCAGGTCAATTGACGAAGAAATTCCCATTCGTAACTGTCGCAGCCAGCGGCGCATCATCCATCACTCGTGTGTCAGAAAACGGCCCCTCGGAGGATGACTCCACAGAGTACAGAGCTACTGCTGAAGTCACTGCAGCACACCGCTTTGCCACGTGGGGCAACGTCTTGTATAAGCCCTGTAGAGTATTGGTCGCACACTAAATCAACGTGTGTAACACACACACACAGCTGGAATAACCTGTTACTGTGAAGCATCTACACGAACAAGCTTATGTTGTGCCATCATTGGTAATGTGTCCGTGAGCTCCAACTCGCTTAACCAGAGAGAGAAGCCCACCTACCTGGGGTCGAACCCAGCCTTGCGGAAGTTGCCGGCTCAAGGGGCCGTCCATAAATGACGTCACGCTATTTTTGACGATTTTTGACCCCCCTCCCTTCATCACACGAAGGGGGGAGGTCAAAAAGGACAACAAATATGACGTCACAAAGCTCTGCGCCCCCCCCCCCCCAAAAAAAATAAAACGTGCTTCAAATCGCTTTAAACTATTGTCATTGTAGTGCGTATTTAATGTAGCGCTGCACCCTGATGTTGTAGGAGAAAACATTTATTAAAATGTCTATTTAATTAAGTAGAACGTGTTGTCTATATTTATTTAAAGTTGCGCATTTTGATGTGACGTCACATTTCTCACCCCCGCCCTTCGTCACACATCGTCACAAATGTCTGACCCCCCCCCTCCCCTAGGTACGTGACGTTATTTATGGACGGCCCCCAATAATCGATTCTCTTTGTCGAGTTGTAACCGAGTAGTTTTATATACGTGGTTAACTTTATCATCTTAAATGACATTCGCAGCAGTATCATCATCATCAGCCGTGGCCAATTCACTGCTGGATGACAGTATAACAGCATATCTGCTTAAATCGTAAACACAGAGCAGTTACAGGTCTTCCGTGAAACAACAATGGCGTGTCATTGCGCGTGTGCTCATCGATCTTAAACGAGTAATCGATGATGCATCGTTAAAGGATTGCTGCGGAAACACACGAATTACAGACGTGGCGGTGGTTGGTGTTGTTCAAGTCGCACGCGCGCTACTCGTGAGCACAATTCCTGCACAGTTGTCAAAGCGAATTCACTTTGACTGTAATTTACATAATTACCCTCCATTTAAAACAGTTACATTCACGTACAGTGCCGTGTTCATGTCCAACTCTCATTTAAATCTCCGCCGGAGAGACGGGAGAGTCGGGGGCGGGGGGGGTAGCCAGTTCGCAATTACGAGACCCCAAGGCAGCCGGGCCTAGACCCAACCCCGGGCCACCCCAACCCCGGGCCACCCAGCGGGCCACTTCGGCCACTGGTGCGGGTGGGCCAATTCCCTCCCGTCTGTCTCTTTCCCTCCCTCCAACTTCTGTCGACAACCTCGCTCAATTCATCACCGAGGTATCTGGGGCACACCTTCAACAGTGGCTACTTCTAGCTGGGACGCGTGGCGTTCTTAGGCCTTGAGCTCGGCAACCGAGATATGTTTGTGTTGTTAATTACAACTCGGCCACAGTGAGGTCACATTGGTGGGCCTCCACGGGCCGCACTCTCCACCCTGGGCCACACCGAGCCTCCCTGCCCCCTCTGCACCAGGCACGCCGATCCCCTGTAGGCCGAGGCCGCCAGAGGCTGAGCTCGCTTGGTCAACGCGTCCTGGTCTTCCCAGCATCGTGCCCACAGCCGTTGCACTGGAGGACCTTGAATAAGGCCTTGCCCAGGTCATGAATAAGAATACGCGCACACACGCGACTCGAGCCAACGAAGGCGTGTTTAGCTGTACAGCAGTTATCCCGCTTCTCTCTGGATGTGTGCCCGGTCAGTGTTTTGTACCTCAGGAGGTTGCAGCCCCCTGGCAGGGCCCTCTTGCTGCGCCATCGTGAGTCGCCCCGAGACCTCCACCCCGAGACCAGGGCCACGCCACTGCTTGGGCCCTGGCTATTCGCCATTTCATCCACCACTCGCTGGGCCACTGCCAACATCATTCAAGGGTAGAGGACGACGGGGTGAAAATCGATGATGTGGTGGGGTGGGTCCTGTATATTAAAATAAACTATGTTTGAGCATAAACGTAGACATACCCACACACACAAAACTGTTGAAACGTTGCGCAGAAGTTCGACGGCTTCCTAGTCTGATGACGCACCGGGAAGACGTGGGGGGGGACCCTACACCGTACGGCGATGCCGATTATAAGACGCAGAATGCCGTGTCACTGAAGAGACGGCTGGGGGATAATCCGGTGGACGTGTGTGTGTGTGCGTGGGGAGCGGTACAATGCAGCGAGTTGGCGCGGTAGGGGGTACAGCTGGTGGTGCATCTACCGGTCATCTCGGTCAGCCGAACCATGCTGGTTGTCCCGAGACCTCCTCCTGCCAGCAGCGAGCCTTCGGCACTTCACGTGGCAGCCTCAAAGTGCACCTAGCCTGGCACAGGCGTCGTGGTGGCGTCGCCGTAATTGAGGAGCGGTGGTGCAAAGGTTAGCGCTACGCTGCGCTACGAACACAGCTGCTGCACGAGTTCGATTCCCGCTCAAGGCAACCAACACCAGTGACGATTATCTGAACCGGTCCTGGGCCTCCCCCTGAGGTCGACTCAGCTTCAAATGAGCACCTGGTGCGGTGTGTTAGGCACCGGCACTGGGGAGACAAAGGCGGTCGGGCGTAGCGGTGCTGGGGCGACCCAACAAGCCCGCCTCGTGTGCCGTTCGGGACTTCATCGGTGCTCGCTAACAGCACTTGCCTCAGCAGTGTGTTAGGGCTACACGCGGGGGGGGGGGGTGTTGTGTACGTGTGTGGGCAGATTTGAAAACCTTTATTGGGTGCGTCTTATAATCCGATAGGTTCAAGATTAATATAGATATTTTTTTTATTTAACCAGGGTGAGAACTTTAAGAGACCAGGGGCGGGTGTCGTTTGCAAGAGGGTCACCAACATTACAAAAGCAAAACAAACATACAACAAAGAAAGGTGCGCGTGTGCTCATTCCTGAATGTGTTTATTGACACGTTTGGGGCGCATCTTACTTCCCGGAGCGTCTTAGAATCCCGAATAGACGCAGTACCGGATTGTCCGAGTAACAAAATTGGCATATGACCGGTCGTGAAAGCCGTGCGCATTGACAAGGGTAGTGGTGTGCGACATGTCGAAGTACCAATGCACACGGAGAGACAGAGGGGGGGGGGGCTGGGCACGTGGGTCAGGGTAATGAACGCGCACATTGGAGGCATCGTTGACCTACAAACACCTTGCATTGGATCGTAATTAATTGTAATAAAACGCTTCACGGTTTATGCAAATCGCGTGCGAATGGTGCATTGAGGCGAGCGAAGCGAACACTGCCGGGCAGAGAGCGTGGCCGGAATAGCGAAAAAACAACGAGAAAAGGGAGCCGCTGGAGACGAGGCCGTTGCAAACTAATAATCGGAATTCGTCGAATCGCTCAATCGATGTATGAAAAACAAGACGAGGTTTTACCCTGTCTGGCAATAAAACAGGAGGTGGTGAGATGTGCAAACACCAAACAGAAACCTTTTGCAAGGAATCAGGTCTGATGCGTTGACCGCACGCGCTTGTGGTGACCATCCCACAAACATTCAACAAACATGCTCTGATTTCATTTTTCTCACTTTGATAGTGGCCGAAAAAGGAAACGTTATATGCATAATCGATGTTTACACTCACGATGAGATGCACGTGAAGTCGTGGGTGGGCGAAATCGATTTGAATCGAATATTCGTAAGGTCACAAACGGCGTGTTAACAACACGGGGATCTCTAAATAATAATGTATACTCTTTGGTTCTTTCGGTAAAGTCACGGAGGTATAAAAAAAAATATCACGACGTTTCGGGCACAACACGAGTATCTGTCATCAGGTGGGAAGGCGTGATGACGGACGCTGGTGTTGCGCCCGAAACGTCGTGATTTATTTTATTTTATACCTACGTGACTTTACCGAAAGAACCAAAGAGTTTGGATTCCTGCAGTCACGAAAGCTTCAAATCAATAATAATATGTTCATTGAGACGTCGTTGCCCGCTTCAGTGGTGTTCCATACTAAACAATCAGATACCACGTTTAAACTACGTGATTAGGAATTCAACATTGACACGGGCCACCGGATGGAGCGGTGGTGCTGTGGTTAGCGCACCGCTTATGCGAACCCGGCCGACTGAGTTTAATTCCCGGCCATGGCTCGTATCATTAGTATAGGTCCTCTCTCTCTCCCACCCTCCCTCGCCCGCCTCCATCAGCTCACTAAACTCACATAGACCTGTAAATCATTACTACCACTGGAACAATGTAACACGCGGTACAGCATCCCCTGCTGTTTCATCGCAATTCAACTCGTGATTTGTATTCATTCATTAGGCATTGAACTATTTTCATCGTCAATTAAAAGCAATGACGACACTCTCTACTTGCACGTATCTTATGTCGCGTGAAATAATCGATTTGTGTAACGGACACAACTGGAAGCAGCAGAATGTGTATGCATAAAGCAAGTACTGTATGTATATTGAACTTCTTTCGCACCGTACGTAACCAACCGTGCTAATCTGTACTGTATTTATGCGTAAATCAAGCACCGTACAGTATTTAAGACGAGTCGGGATAAAACTGAAACGAAACTTTTTTTATTTTCTAAAAAAGAGAGCTATACACCTCTTTTTCAGAAGCGACCTGACCCAAAATGACAGCTCAACGAAGTGGCTTATCACGTGGAAATGTAGAGCAGCAGCCAAATACTCTAAACGCGTGTTTCTAAATGTGGAGGGAAAAACCGGAGGACCCGGAGCAAAATCCACGCGACCACGGGGAGAGGGACGTGCAAACTACAAATATACAGCAGCAGGCGTCAGGGTCGGGATCGAACC
Organism: Lethenteron reissneri; assembly: GCF_015708825.2. NCBI lineage: Eukaryota > Metazoa > Chordata > Hyperoartia > Petromyzontiformes > Petromyzontidae > Lethenteron > Lethenteron reissneri. Next base: position 14,380,321 of record NC_083795.1, on the reverse strand, counting down.
CACGACCACCCGTATACCAAGCGTGCAGGTAGTTAACATCTGGCCTCCGCGGCGCCTAAAACTGATAACGAGGGGACCAAAATCAGAGCGAAGTGTTTTTAGAGACGCTGAATTTGATCTTTTAAAAAAGCAACAAATCAGAAGGGAAATGTTTTCTTTCTTTCCAATCAGTGCGCATTGCCCTGCACCAGAGAGAGAGAGAGAAACAGAGAGAGAGACACAGAGAGAGACAGAGAGAGAGACAGAGATAACGACCACCGCGGAGATCAAGCCACAAGATCGGCTCAAGCGCAGCAGCAGCAGCAGCATGACACATTGGGGCATCGGTGAGGGATGGGGAGGCCTTCATCCAGCAGTAGATAGACACTGGCTCGTGATCATTACAGCGGTGATGATGGTGACGGTGAGAAAGTTGCGCGACAATGTACCGGTGGAGGCAGAGACCAAAACACTCAGCCGGAGCATCACAGGCAGCAGACAATGCACTCGAGAGGGTGCAACGGTTACGAACAAAACGAATTATTCACTCTAATCGGGACGATTAATCCCCCTGGCCGAGAGAGTGAATCGTGAGTGATCCCGACCGCTTGGCCCTCGTCAAATGTCACGATTCTAATTACTCCACTCACACTGCCCCGGGCGACACGTGTCCCGCCGTGGTCAATAACGCGGAGGCATCTCTGTGCGAATGCTGTCCGGTACAGTGCTGAATTCCACCTCTGCATCCACCAACGCCGCACGGACACACTCACTCACACACACACAGGGCACCTACGTACTACCGCCGTATATCATTTGCCGCGTAATTATATCGCTCTCGTTATCCCTTAAGTCAAAAATTACCCGCCGGAGAGGCACTAGAGACGTAATTGCACGCGTGTGGAGGTGGTGCCGACTCGACTCTCACGGCCAGAGGCCCACACGCTCCCTCGCCCGTGTTGGGCTTGGTGGTGGGGGGGGGGGCACGTTTGTGTTTTTTGTTGGGGGGCCCCACGTGTGTTTAATCGTGAGATGATCGAAGTAAAGTACGGTACTCAACTAATTCATTGACTACCGTATTCCCCGAACTTTAAGATCATCCGGACAGTAATCCGGACAGTTCGAGATGCGTGCCCCGCTGTCAATAAAGTTGCGGAAATCTGTTCCCGCACGCACGGGGTGCGTCTTATAATCCGGAAAAGGGACATTTTCTTCGGAGATAAGTGATTGGTTGTTCTGTTGCAGTTCAGCTCATTAGTTTTTAGTTCAGTTTCATTTATTAGGTATGGCCCTGTGAGCCATTCGGCTCTTGGATCGGGTGCAACCGCAACAAACAAAAACATGAACAAGAAAACATCTTAAAGTGACGACGCGCAACAGAAAAATCCAGGAAAAAAACAGCAAAGTCTTCCAGAAGAAGCACCGTATATCAATGCTGTGTGCAAAAATCCCAGTGGGATGCAAGTCAAACAATAACAACCATAAGACAATTTAGATTAAAGTTATCGGTCTAACTCTGTACAACAACAACCAAATATGGCTAATCCAAAACGTTTTCGAAATGACCAAACTAAAGCTATAAAACAACGTAACAGTGATAATAGGAACTGTGATTCAAATTTAATAATAAACGATATACATAACATGTACGACCAAACTGTGCAGCCATAGCTGGCAGCATGAGGCACTCCATAACAGCGGGAGTTTCAGTAAACTCCAGAAGATGGTACAGTATCCTACAAAATCTTAACTAGAACTGTTGACAACCAGTAACTAAGATGGCATGACTCGTGAGATTTGGAAACACGTACAATAATGTAAATATAGTGTAAAACCAGATATTAAATGGGCCATAGAGATAAAGCAGGAGATGTTTCATGTGTGTCGTCTTTTGTCATCAACTGCTGGATGAAGGCCTGCTGCCCACACTGTGTCGGTCGTGGGAGTCGTTAAACCATACTTCACCACGCCGGTCAGTGTGGTTTGTGGAGAGGGAGGGTGGCCCAGAACCGGTCCAGAGTTCACTCGCCACGAATGAGAGCCGGGGAATCGAGATGAAGAGGTCCGGGGTCTTACAGCGCAGTGCGCTAACCACTGCGCCACCGCTCCACCCCACCCTACGTATTTGAGCCAACTACAGTATTTAAATTAGTCATAATCAGGAACACGGTGTGCACGACATAAACATATAAACAACATTTAAAATCAAATGCTATTATTTAATAGCAACTCGCTGACCCCCCTCCCACCTCCCCCGCAGGTAAAAACCCGTGTGGCGTCAGTCTCTGAATAAAGGCCCCCCACCCCTCCCCCACAGTCTCACCCCCATCCCCCCACCACGCCCCCGGGCCCCCCACGAGCTGCGCGTGACTGACGACGAGACTGGGGAACACTTCCCAGGATCCAGAGGGAGGCGACAGGCGGTGACGTCACACCGGCGGGAGTTGTCACGTGTGAGTGTCGTCACGTCGAACGAGCGGTTGTACCCGTGACTGCCCCTTTGTTTTGCCTTTGTGTGCGCGCCACATCAGTGGAAATTGCACGTTCCAATCTCGCGGCCCGCACACTATTGAGGTCGAAATAATACAAATGGGAATGTACGTAATTGATTTGTGAGATAATTGTATTTTTATTTCCGTTATAATTTGTGTTTATATTTACAAATTATTTTTTTAACTCTTGCTGCCGTGTTTGCCGTTGAGTCACCCTTGAAAAAGAGCTGCAAAGCTCAGTTGGCAAATCACTCGGATAATAAACTTCTGAAACGTCCGATTCTAATCTATAACATTCCTTGACCTCCGATTAGCACGGCTGGCTACGTACGGCGCGAAAAAAGTTCAACATTCGTACGTACAAACGGGTTCTTGTTGTTTTAGCGGCACAGAGAGGCGGCGACGAGATGAGTCCCGACAGCCGAGACCCGAACTGTAACGCATTCAAACTACCGGATCGCGAGGTGGGCGCGCGTGTGGTTGTGGTGACGCAGAGGAATTTAATTGCAAACGCTTCTCGTGCCAGCAAAGAGGCTGCTCGACATTCGTAATTCACGATGGCACCACGCCTTCCCGCACGAGCGAGATCTATTCCCTCGTGATGTATCACGAATGACGGCGGCCAGATGCTTAACTTTATTGCGTTTTTTTAAATAACAATAGTAAGTGCAAGGACGAGTGTTTACCTGAGGGTGAGTTGGACGTCCGCAGCGATACAGTGTGAGCTCGTGCACACGAGGAGCCAGGCGGATTGTTGACGTCGCGCGACGGCTTGCGGAGAAGTGGGCCTTCATCCAGCAGTGGATAGGTCATAGCTGATGGTGAGGATTTAGCTCGGCGAGGAAGCCTTCCCCGAGTCTCCAGACTGGCCAAAGCCCCGTGGAGGATTGTATCTTTTCGTGTTGGAGGCAGCCAGAAATACAATCGCGAGTCATTGTATTTTTACCAACGTTTTACTCACGCTAAGAATATCTATGTTGAGCTATATGCTTCGTCCGCTTAAAGTTACCCACTTCCTCTTCACAGCCGGTAGAGTAAATAATACATGTGTAAGGTACAGATTGAATCGTTACGGGCCGCTGGCCTGCGGGAGTCGAACTGTGACTACAATCATCAACGGCCCAGTGGCTAACAGGGCGGCAGTGAAACGAGGGGTTTGGAGCCGTTCGGACCACGTCGCCTCTGTCTGCGTATTCATGCAAAGACTTGTACCTAGTGTGTTTTTTTATGGACGATAGAGGGAAAATGTTGTTAGCTAGTACCTATAAAAACCAGCGTGGCACACGGAGGGACTGATGTGGCCTGCACCGCGCAGCGCAGACCGGACGTCACGTAGGTATAAAATAAATCACGACGTTTCGGGCGCAACACAAACGTCCATCATCAGGTGGGAAAGCATGGTCCGCTGTTGAGACAGACTTTTAAAAAACAGCCTGCCTCGGCAGCAGACCATGCTTTCCCACCCGATGACGGACGCATGTGTTGCGCCCGAAACGTCGTAATTTATTTTTATTTTATACCTACGTGACTTTTCCGAAAGAACCAAATAGTATGGATTCCTGCAGTCACGAAAGCTTCAAATCAAAATCAGACCGGACGTGTTTGTACCCCCCCACGCTGACCTTCATGAGCACACCACAACACCGGGTACTCATTCACGTCTGAGTCGACCTAGAGGATAAACAGCCCCACTTTCAGACACCAGTTGCCATCGGTTTTAATAAATGCGGCATCACGGCCAGCACTCGAACCGCGGTTGGCCGCGTTCGAAACACAGCGCGCGGCACGACGGCGGTGTCGACAGCCCGACAGAGGAGGCAAGCGGAGTTAGCGAGCGCCTATTACACTCCCCATGCACGGGGTGCGGGGACCCTGAGCGCCGCTCGGGAGAGAACCGGGCCCTCATTCTCGCGATGGTCACGCCCATTATGCTAATTGCCGCATTAGATCGCTAATTGAGCAACAGAGCGCGCAGGCGCCGCTCCCCGCTGGCCGAGGGCGGGGCCGACGTCTCCTCAATCCCCCACCCCCCCGAGCTTCGCCTGTACCCCCACCCCGTCTCCTCCCACCCTGGGCCCCAGTCTCCTCTATCCCATGGAGCCGGTCTTCTCCACCTCTCAGCGTCTCCTCCTCCTACTATGACCCCCCCCCCGTGCCGCCGTCTTCTCCTCTACTCCCTCCCCCCCCTGACACAGACCCCGCTGATGCTTTCGATCACTTATCTCTCTGCCCCTCTCTCTTCTTGTCCTTTCCTCCCTCTTCCCCTCGTCTCTCGCGCTCTCCATTCCCGTGCATGAACATCGTCCCCCCACCACCACCACCGCACTCTATAGGGATGCGATCAGGAGCGGTGCGCTGAGCGTGATCCGTGCAGTTGCGCCGGAGCGCAAAGGGCGGCGATTCCAGCACGGGCGGAGCGCGGGGCGGGCGGGCGGGGGAGGCGGGGAGGAGGAGGCGGGGAGGCAGGGAGGAGGGCGGGAGGAGGGAGGGACCCTTGCCCATTCACCCCGAGGTTACGCGCTTTGATCCCGCCGACGCTGGCGCCTAAAAACAACCCACTCGTCTGCCTTATTAAACCATCCGCCTAATAGTGACAGAGGGGGTTAGACTCGCAATTAGCCCGTCCGGGGCTGCCTCCAGGCAACCAATCGATCCCGCGGGACCATTTAAGGCTTCTTGGGGTCCACCACTTCCACCATCCTCCACCCCCCTCCCTCCACCAGCACCGCGCGTTCGAGAATTTAAAAACTGGCGGATTCATTTAGCGACGGCGCACGTTCGGAACGCGTTAAGCGCGGCGTACTTAACTAAACACCGCCAATACCCACGGCCCATCATCATCATCATCGACGCTACCATATGATGCGAGTAATTGCGTGTGGCGGGGTTGAGTCGGCGCGACTCCCCCAGACCAGAGACAATTTTGGGCTAAAAATTACTCCACCGGCGCTCCTGCTCGGCGGAGATTAGAGGGGCCCGGGGCCATCAATAAACCCGGCTCGCCGCGAGTGGTCCGGGTGATTACAGACTAATTTACTCGCAATGATTATTGATAGCCGGCCCACGAGGGCAGCCAATGGTTGCGGCCCGGCGGGCCAACGTCAGCCGGGGCGCGCCGCCTCCGTGGGCGGACCCCCCCCCCCCCCCTCCTTTAAAACCTCCTCGCCGAGATGGGAGCCCGACTTCCCGGCGCGGTAGCTCGATGCCCCCCCTCCTACTCCTCCTCTCTGTCGTTCGCTCCACCCCGCCTCACCTCACCACTTCGCCACCTCCCCCGGCCATGAGAACGACAGCGGCTCCCAGATCCGTGTCATCACCGCACTGCGCTCCCTGCTGCCCGGCTGCGCAGCGCTGAGAGCAGTCGCCAGGTGGACGCGGCGAGGCGCACACGCAGCGAGGCGCGGGAGTTCGCAACCCGGAGACCCTGCTGCTGCTTGCCTGCTGCTGCTGCTGGTGGCAGTTGTCGTTGTTGTTGGATTTGTAGAACAGTGAAGGTTGCGGTGGAGTGGCTTTTAGTCGCGAGGACATGAACGCATTTCGCTTCGCGGTCGAGGAGGACGCGAAGTCGCATAAACTTTCCCCGACTCCAGATTCGTTTGCGTCGGACGCGGAACACAGCCCCGCCGCGATGCAGGACGGCAAGGCCGCCCGGGAAGAGCTCTCGTCGTCACATTCGCCGTCGTCTTCGTCGTCGTCGTCCACAACATCATCGTCGGCGTCGTTGTCATCGTCACCGTCGGGCCTCGATGTGGCCGCGAAGAGCGCGCGGAGTGTTTGCGCGCTGCCCTTCAGCGTGGAGTCGCTCATGTCCGACCGGCGACCGAGCAGGGACTTGGCGCTCCGCTCGGCCAGCGACGGCACGGCCGGCGATCGCTCCCCGGGCCCGCTGCCCGCAAGCTCCCCCTACTCCGTCAAGAGCCTCCTGCACCGCGGGCCCGCGGGCCCCGGGCCCCAGAGCCACTGCGCCGACGGCGGGGAGCCGTGCGCGGAAGGCGACCCCCAGGACGGCCTGGCCGGGTGGATGCACGGAGCTGCCTACTCCCCGCCGCCGAGTACGTATCGCCGATACACTCACCTGTTGTATCTGATGCCCGCTCACCTGTGCCGTGTGTGTTGGGGCAGTGGTGCTCCCGGCCGCAGGAGACTCGGAATAGATTCGCGATGTCGAGAACCCACTCGTTTGTTTTTAGGGAGAACGACCCTATTAAGCGTGTCAGTTAGCTGTTGGGCGGTGATCGTGCCGTCGGGTGGACATGATGCTGTAGGGTGGGCATGTTTAGACTCGTACACTACAAACGGATCCTAAAGCCGAACTGAAAGAACTGCGATTGCGTTTTCGGAAGTAACTTTTCAAACTCGGAACCGACTTTGACTTGAGCCGAAATGTTGCGCGCCGGTGCCAACCCGATACGTCCGCGCACACGCAACTCGAGCTGCTGCTGCTGTTGTTGTTATGCCGGATGTTTATTGTGGCGTTATGTAAATTAGACTAGATTCTAGAGACGGTAGATATCATCGACACGTCCAAGCCGAGTGAACTTCTCTCTCTATTTTTTGTACCGATGTTATCCAGCTCAGTTGTGTTGTGTTCTCGATTTTCATCGCGGGCTGGTAGCGCGTAATGGCCTCTACGACTTGGCTTCGCATGCCATCGGAATCTCTGGGAGAGAAACCCTTTTTTCACGATCCCTTAAGCAGTTTCATTGAGTTGCGCCGCCGATTTGAGCGTTTTTATTACAACGAAAAATACGAGGACGAAGTTTAAGACTCTCGTCGGTGGCTCCCGAGTTTCGAATTCAACGTGGCCATTAAAAACATTAAATAACTTCACCCGAATCCGCCGAAACGTGCTCGTCCATAATTACACGCGTTTATATCTCGTGTTCTGTATACTGTATATATGTACACACAGTTGTATTAATTTGAATATTGTTTAAACACAGTTTGTGTTTTTAATTATATTACGTTTCTCGTAAGAGAATTGTATCGGTAAACGTAGTTGCATCTTTTAATGTTTTCCCGATCTCCTTGGTGAACGCTAGCCAGGGCGAGCGGTTGTTGTGCCTGCCGCGTGCTCACCGACACCGATCTGTCGCTGAATGAGTGGCACAAACTGCACGCGCGCGGGACGCGTTATTTATATTGCACTCGGTAAACATGCTCGCGATATTGTGTCAACTTTATCGAGACGAGCGGTGTTTGTTTCCCATTGTCCCAAGTCTTTTAACTTATTCCCCGATTTAGATAGGTTAATGAATGCTCGCGCGTGGGTGTGTGTTTTACAGTCTATTTTATTAGCCCATTGCCGCAAAGGGGCTCGTTCACGTTGCGTTGGTCACACGTCGTTCTTGACCATACCTCACGCTAATTGAAAACGCGCAGCAAATTCGTCGCGAAAGAGCGCTCCTGTGGCTTGCAGCGGAAACGCGAGGCCGTCGTTTCTGGCAACGGCTCTTCATCAGATGTAACGATGCTTTCTGGCGTTGTATCTTTGCCGCTGTCCAACAGCCGTTGTCTATAAGGTGACGTTGTGTCACGAATGTCGCGCGCGATTAGGTCATGCTTGCACACGACTTGTCAACACAAGTCCGTACATTTGTTTGCGCAATTATAACAATTATCAACGATAATTAAGACTCGGCTTTTCTTTCAGGTGAATCCTCTTTTAATAATAATGCGTTTCATTTATTTTATATTAAGCGAGTTAATTGGCGAGTTGCGCGTGGCGTGAAAAGTTGGGCCGCGTTTTTCCTTCCACGCACCACGGGCGCTCCTTCATCCAAAACTCCAGCCTCACTCCCCCCTCGCCCCCCCAGCTCCCCCCTAACTCTCCATCTCTCCCGTCATTCCACCCCCGACTCGCAGGACGGCTGAGCCCCCCCGCGTGCACGCTGCGCAAGCACAAGGCGTCCCGCAAGCCGCGCACGCCGTTCACCACGTCGCAGCTGCTGGCGCTGGAGCGCAAGTTCCGGCAGAAGCAGTATCTGTCCATCGCGGAGCGTGCCGAGTTCTCCAACTCGCTGAACCTCACCGAGACCCAGGTCAAGATCTGGTTCCAGAACCGGCGCGCCAAGGCCAAGCGCCTCCAGGAGGCCGAGCTCGAGAAGCTGAAGATGGCTGCGGCGGCCAAGCCCCTGCTGACGCCCGCTGGGTTCGGGCTACCGTTCCAGTTCGGGGCCCCGCTGTACGCCACGGCCAGCGTGTCCCCCGCCTTCCCGCGGGCAGCGCTGCCCATGGGCCACCTGGGACTCTACTCGGCGCCCATGGGCTACGGCATGTACCCGCTGTCGTGAGGACCCCGGTGGCCCGTGTGGCCGCTTGTTGGACCGTGGGGCCGTCGTTATCGCCATCGTCGCCGCAGCTGCCACCATCGTCGCGACCTCGAGAGCGGCGATGGCGTCACGAGTGGCCACGGCTGCGACTGGCACCTGGGCTACGTGTGGCGCAGGGTCCGGCACCAGCCTGGGCGTGTGAGTGCGCGTGGGAGTGTCCGAGGAATCTGTGTACTTGTGCGCGAGTCTGTGTGCCCGTGTATCCGTCTCAATGTCTTATGTGTGTGGCTGTCTATGCGTTTGTATGCATATGTTTCCACATTCATGTCTGTCTGCGTATCAGTATGCATGTTTCCGTGTGTCTCTGCGTATACGCCCGTCTCTGCGTATATATACGAATGTGTGTGTGTCTATTTGTCTCTATCTGTGTCTCTTGTTTTATTCTTTGTCTGTTCATGTGTACGTGTGTGTGTGTGTGTCCGATTCGCTCACCCCGGTACGAGTTACGTACTCGTGGGCCCCCCACGCAGACCGAAAAACTGAAGTCCACGCGGTGCTGCGCGCAGTGAGTGCGCGGGGCACGAGGCGGGCTGAAGACCTCCCAGCCCTCCACCATGGCCCGTGAACGTCCCTCTCCGTATTTAGGCCTACTGTAGCAGCGCCACCGTCCCCAGTCTTAAGAACTATTTTCCGGAAGCAGTTCGTTTCGATAAAGGAACCCAGAAGGGGACTCCAGTCCAGGACGCCCCCCTGCGGTGCCGTTTGAGGGGGTCCCCCTTGCTGTGCGGGGACTGACCACGTGAGCGGCACCACGGCGCCGGGACGGCCGCCACGGACTGTGAGCTCGCAAAAGGGACCTCCTCCTTGTACCATAGTGTAAATTATATCATATATAGGTTATTATATTATGCATTTTCAATGATCTATACGTTTTTTGTATAATTATTACTGTACTACGAAACATCGACAATAAAATACTTGGTGTGAGTTATACGCACTTTGTGGATGGGTTTTTATTTGTTTCCCCCGGACGAGCGCGAGGTTTTGCCCTGGGCGCGCAAGGCGATAGAACACCGCCCGCGGCCTCCACCGCCCGCGGCCTCCACCGCGCGGCGATGTCACGAACGCCGCCGCCGCCTCGCCAGCGTTCACGCGACACAATGCATCGACGCCAATGCAGCTCTTCGCGCGGTGTGTTTTTATTTTTAAGCGGTCTTGTGGTGTTTTTCCAAGCGAGCTGTCGCTGGTAGTAATTTAGGATGAATGTTACTTGAAAAACAACTCGGTCGACGCGAGATAATTTGGCGAGATTTTTTATTATTAAACTTTGATCATTACTACAGGTTGCGTGCAACAGGGTGCGGGTTTGGTAAATGCGACAGCTTGGACTACAAAGATCCCCCGTATAGCCTTAACAGACTGTTGGGACAAGTGCTGTTAGCGAGCACCGAATGAAGGCCGGCACGGCACACGAGGGGGTGGGTGGCCAGCACGACGCCCGGCCGCCTTTGTTTGTCTCGAGTCGTGATGTTTATACACCGCACCAGGTACTCATTTGAGGCTGAGTCGACTTATAGGAGGCCCAGGAATGGATTAGTTATTGTCTCCGGTGTTGGCCGGTGAGCGGGATTCTAATTCTGCTCGCTGGGTGTTTGGAGCACTGCGCACCATCCGCTGCGCTACCGGTCCCCACAGGCTACACGCAGACAACCCACACGGTGCATACACTGTGTTTGTAAGTACATGGTCTACGTCCTTGTATTTAGATGTGTGCGCGTGTAATTTTCGTGTGGCGCGTTGCAGAGATAAGCCACTGCATATTTGGAGCCGCATAAAAAAGTTGTAAATCAATGGACAGGTTCTGTAGCCATACAACGGCGCTGGCTGTGAGCGGCAATATCGAGGTGTGTGTGTGTAAATACACCCGCGGTGTGTGTGGTTTATGTACGGCGTGTTCGTGTGTGTGGCGTAGTATAGCAGTTAGCGCTGCACTACGGACCTGGCGACCCCGGTTCGATTACCACTCACGGCCAACACCAGTGATGATTATCTGAACCTGCTCCTGGGCCTCCCCTAGGTCGATTCGGCCTCAAATTAGTACCTGGTGACGTGTGAACATATCGCCACTAGGGAGACAAAGGCGGCCGGCGTGGTGTTGGCCACCCACCTCGTGTGCCGTGCCGGCCTTTATAGGTGTGCTTACTAACAAGCACTTGCCCCAACAATCTGTTAAGGCTATACGGGGGATCTTTGTATGTGTGCCACCTTCATAAGTTCTCGCTCACAGCACTTGGGCCAACGGTCTGCAAAAGCGAGATGGCGAATCTTAATATCTGTGTACGGTTCTGTCGATTAGTCAGCGTAGGCTGGCGTTGCACGCATGGGTATGCGCCGTATGTAATTAATGTGTGTGTGTCATTGCGTAGTATATGTACGCCATGCTGTGCGTATGTGTGTTTCCTGCCACCTCTCGTCATGTGTGTACGTGTGTGCGTGTGTGTTAAGCACTCTGCGTGTATATACATCCATGTGTGTAAGTGTAGTGTATAGATATGTCCAGTTACCTCTAGAATTGCAAGCATACTTTTTCGATGTAAACGATTGTGTTCGTGCGGGCACTGCATATGCTCTGTATGCACAACATGTTGTGTCGTGTGTGTACTTCTAGATGTGTTAGATGTGCAACCGACAACCCCAACATTTATTTAATTTATGTATAAGAGACATCTGTTAAGTGTTTGTGTGCTTGATTTATCTTGGCGATATATCTGTTTAAAGTATGTTATGTGTTTATATGTGCATGGTCCAGTGTCCCGTCGTTTGTGTATCACTAGGTCGTGATAAATCTGATCAATTTTTGTATGTTTGTCAATCGATCGTTTTGTTATTAACGTATTTTATGCAAGAGGTGTGTGTGTGTGTGTTTTTGTATGTTTATTGTGTAAGGTTGATGTATGTATATTACGTATCATTGTACGTGTTTGCATTTGCGTGTGTCTCCAGTCACTCCTTGAGTGGTGTGTAATATCGTGCATGATGTGAATCCGAGTGTTTTGATTTATGTCTGCGATTCTTGGGATGTCTGCGGAGCGGTAGGGTAGCGGTCACCGCGCTGCGCTACGAACGCGACTCGGCCACAAATGAGTAGTCGGTGCGATGTAAAAACATCGCCACTGGGGAGACAAAGGCGGTCGGGCGTGGTTACTGGCCACCCACCCCCTCGTGCGCCGTGCCGGCCTTGATAGGTGCTCGCTAACAGCACTTGCTCCTACAGTCTGTTAAGGTTAAACGGGGGATCTTTGTCTTTGCATATACATATGGGTGTAGTTGGGGGTGTAGTTGTGTGCCGTCACCACCATTGTGTGTACGTGTTTGGTTCCACGTGTTTTTTTTTTTCGAATGAATAATCTGCGTTATGTACATATAGTGCATTATATCTGTTGTATGTAACGTGTATATGTACACGTAACATGATGCACGTTTGTGTTTCCGTTATGTTTGTTGTGTAATATTGGTTTGTCTTGGCAACATATCGCTTGTGTGTTTACAATGTATAAGTGTGTGTACCTGTGTGTATCAAGCCACCTAGTATTGTTTATCTGTATGTTCCTAACAATATATGTGTATGTGAATTATGTCCGCGTTACTTAAGGACTTCTTTCGCACCGTACGTTCACAATCGTGCTAATCGGAGGTGGGGGATGTGTGCATCTAGAGTATACGATACGTGTCAGTAATGTATGCTATATGTATGTGCATTAAGTATATTATATATCTGTGTGTTTATAGAGTATGACGTGTGTGTGTATATAACGTATTAAATATATCGTTGTTTATCTGGTATACTAAATGTGCATATGTATTTATAACGTACGGTATGCGTGTGTGTGTGTATAGCGTGCGTGTATGTAGCGCATATGCGTGTGCACGATGTATGTGTATAGTGTATAATGTGTATATGTCTAGTGGAATGTGTGTGTGTGGTTAGCCCACTGCGCATGAACCTGGCGACCCGAGTTCGATTCCAGCTTACGACCAATAATAGTGTCAGCGAATATCTTAACCGGTCCTGGGCCTTGCCGAGGTAGACTCCGCTTTAACGATTGCCTGGTGCTGTGTGTTCAACATCAGCACTGGGGAGACAAAGGCGGCCGGGCGTGGGGTTGACCACCCACCCTCGCGTGCGCCGTGCCGGCCATCATAGGTGCTCGCTAACAGCACTTGTCCCAACGGTCCGTTAAAAAGGCTATATGGGGGATCTTTGCCTGTTTTTGTGTTCGTCCAGACACCCGTCGCACGCGTGTACCCTGGCAGCCCCCGTGCCCCGCGCTCCAGGTGACAATAGGTGCGGCCACGTGACCCACGTCCCTGCGTGGGTCACGTGCGCCTCTCGCATCGACGCTCGTTGCTCGAACGGCCGGACACGCCGAGCGGCCAGCAACAAGCAGTCACTGTTGAGGATGTGATGCCGTGTGTTCAAGTCAAATACGTTTCTTGAATTGGGCAAAGTTATTTATTGTACGGGACTTGGAGGGGAGGGAATTACAAAGCGGAGCGGTGCATAGGAAGAAGCGGACGCGTCAGTGTTGCAGACCTGCGGAGTGGTGAGTGGGTGAGTGTTGTGGTGGCGTAGTGGTTAGCGCGCTGCGCTACGAACCCGACGAACTGAGTTCGATTCCTATTCATGGCCAACACCAATGGCGATTATCTGAACCGCTCCGGGGCTTCCCCTAGGTCGACTCAGCCTCAAATGAGTACCTGGTGCGGTGTGTAAACATCGCCATTCGGAAGACAAAGGGGGCCGGGCGTGGTGCTGGCCACCCACCCCCTCGTGTGCCGTTCCGGCCTTCATAGGTGCTCGCTAACAGCACTTGCCCCAACAGTGTGTTAAGGCTACACGGGGGATCTTTGCCTTTCTTGTGACCTGCAGTGTGGTGAGTGGGTGAGTGTTGTTGTCACCTGCAGTGCCGTGGTTGAACGCAGTGTGAATGAGGACTAAACAGTGAGTCTGATAGAGCCGCGTCCCCAACACGGCTGGACGAGTGAAGTTGGTATGTGCTGGAGTTGTTGTTTTAAATTCACCCGGCTAGGATTAATAATAATAATAATAAAGACAAACAAAAATATTTACCCCTCCTCCGAAGTTGGCGAACACGCACTGATGACGCCCATACGAGTTCGACTCCTGCCACCGGTCACGGCTTTGAGCAGCGAGTGCTGATCGCTTCTTGCCCGTTTGGGCGGATTTGTGTGTGTGGGGGGCGAGGGGGGGGGGGTCTTGCGCCTCTGTGTTTAGTTCCATTCGAGGAGCCCGGCCCTAATCTCGACATCAACCTACAGGGACACTCTCTCGCGCGCCTTGCGTCACAATTGCACGCGCTCCGTTGACACTCGGTGACTAAGCGCGGTGTTGTTTATGGAGGCGACTTCACGTGGCAAAGTTATATCGTTGACTTTCATCGATCACCGCGTGTGTAACTATAATACTTAAACGCTGCGTTGCGTCGCTGGGGAGACATGTTAAATATACAACATGCGTGGTCTGAAATTGCCACATTTCACACGCATGCGGCTATATATTACGGTGTGTTCTCTCTCTCTCTTTATATATGCATATTGTGTAGTTGTGAATCAGGCAACCCGAGATAAATTCCCAGCCACGGCTAGCATCGATGGCGAGCGGTATCTGAACCGGCTATAGCCCGCCCCCTCTATTCACTCATCAACCCGTACTGACCCAGCGTGGTCAAGTATGGTGAAACAACCCCCGCGGACCAACGCGGCTGTACATGTGCATGATCGTTCTCGTCGTGTATCGCGGCGTGGCTTTGTGTGCTACTATCTGGTGTCGCGTTAGACGCGCGTGCCGTTCTCGAGCCGCGCTGGTTCACAAACGACTTCGTCACACTCGCGCGGACGGAGAAGCGGCGTCGTTCCACGCGTGTCTCTGGTGCGGGGACTGCCTCTGCTTCGCGCATTCTTCTTCGTCGAGCGCGGACGGGGTTCGCGATTGTCTCCGCCGCAGACGTCGGCGCTGAATCCCGCGAGCCGAACGCGCTCCTTCCCCAAGAGCGCGCGCGCGCATCCGGCTCCACGCATCAACTCGCTCCCCCCTCTGCCCGTTACTAATTATCCCCCCACCCCACAACCCCGTCCCTTCTCCACCCCCACCCGTCGACACGGAGTTAATTAGGAGACATCCGACATCGTCTTCATTTGAAGCCAACATAAAACGTGCAGTTTTATATAATCGAAGCTATATGCTACAATTTTACGGTATCTTGTGAAGGCATAATCACGCGTAGCTTTCATTGGAGCCACTCATGGGCCACCAGACACCAATTCACACTGAGCCACGAGCTTCTCCTCCTCCTCTTGCTCCTGCTGCTGCTGCTCTATATTCACACTCGGCTGTGGAGGCACCACGTCCCAGGGAGAATCGCCTCTCCCCACCCAGTGGTCCCCCTTCTCCCCACGAGCTATCCTCCCTCTGCGAAGTCACCCCGCTCGCTGCCTCCAGCGTACACCACCTCTCCACACCGACTACCCCCCTATCTCATCCGAATATCCTCTCTCTACCGTGCGTCCCCTCTGCTTACTAAGTACCCCCCTGTCCACCGGGTACTCCCTCTGTCCTCTGGACACCTTTATCCACCGGTTATTCCCTTTCTCCGCCTGGCACCCCCTCTCCATCGGACCACCCCCTCCCCCTTTCCTCTTCTTCACCGGGCGCCCCTTCTACCAGGTAACCCACTTTCATCTCGGGGGGTATCAGGAGGCGTACCCCGCGAGCCGCCGAGTCTCCCGCCCGCCCTGCAGAGTTCCTCACCCCCCCCGCGCCATCATCGTCCGGCGCGGCCGTAAATCCTCTTAAAGCCGGAAGTCGGGAGCAGGAGGCGGAAAATTGCCCGGAATCCCGAATCAAAGCGCGGCCCAGGTGCTCGCGGCCCCGACCGCCACCCCCCTCCTCCCCCACCCCCGACACGGGGACCTTGCGCCGCCGAGGCCGAGCCCTCGTGTCTACGGGCCCCCCTGGGCCCCCCTGGCCCCCCTGGCCCCGCTGCCCCCCCTGGGCCCCCCTGGCCCCCCTCGCTCTCGCCAAGCTCCGGCCGGAACCTCGAGGAGCCACGCGGACCGCGTGCGAGCCGCGCCGCGTGCGGCAACTTCAGCAGCGGTGGCAGCAGTTGGAGTGGCAGCAGCGATGGTCGCAGGAGCAACTCCATCGTTATCATCATCAGCAGCAGCAGCAGCAGCGGCAGCAGCAGTAGCAGAGTTATGAGCAGCAGTAGCTGATTTCGCTGCAACAGTGGGTGTAAACTTGGCCAGTGCTGAAGAAGGGCCCTTGTACGAAACGTCGCAGCTAAAGCGTAGCCGATATACTACTAATTTGTAGTACCATCACACAATACGCACACACGGTCAGGCCAGAGTGCGTCTCCTCTCTTCACATAAGGTCAGACACAGGACCTCTGTGAACACCAAACTGTGTCTATAAACAGTTAATATTGTACATGCATTAGTGTAGAGCGGTGGCGCAGTGGTTAACACACTGCGCTCTTCACCCAACAACCCTAGTTTGATTCCCGCGTACGGTTAACATCAGTGGCGAGTGATATTTGAACCAAACCTGACCCTCCACCCCACACCACCAACCCACTTCAACAACCTACACTGAGCCAGCGTAGTGAAGTATGGTGGTCAAACAACCCCCGTTACCCTTCCTGGGAGGGGATGATTTTATCCAGAGACGCGCTTATTATGGTCAGAGTATTACTGCGATGTACTATCATATAGATAGTGTGGAGTAGGAGGCCGTCATCCAGCGGTGGATTGACACATGAATATAAATATATTTTGTAAATACATCTACTTCTCATCATTGTCAGCCATTGTCTATCTACTGCTGGATTAAGGCATCTTCACGCCGTCACCACCCCCCGCGGTCCCGGCTGTCACTTCGTTACGAGTCTCGCCCAGTCGGCACCATCCCCGTCTCTCGATGCGTCCTGCCCAAGCCCATTTACTGCCTTTACCAATCCCAAATGTCAATGTGGCACCTCTGACTCGGTGTTTGTTCCATTGACTCACGCGTTCCTCGTTCTGTCTCTCAATGTAATTCATCCAAGCGTTTATCTCTCCGTGCTAATTAACTGTAACGTAAAGGGGCTTGCTTCGTCGACATTTTCCGGAACGCTGCTTGGGTTTGGCTTACAATAGGGATTATTATTATCGGTGTAAGGCTCTGCCACGAGAGTACACGATTACACCTAGATATAATAATAATAATACTCGTGTATCACTGTACCCGATATTCCTATCCACGCGACCGCAGACAAGCATCACGAGGACATATACGGCGAGATAGATGTGTCTGGGTGCTAACATCATTCCTGGAACGTCGTTGGGAACTGCTCCGCAGCGTTTTATCTGCACGGTTGGTGACTGACGGAACCGGCGTTGGTGCAGACTCTGAGTCCCCTGGCACGCGGGGAGGGGATTTTGGAAGCGCCTTCTGGGGGCGCGTGCGTGCGTGCGCGCGCGTGCGTGCGTGCGCGCGATTCTCCCGACGGCCCGGCCTTCCTAGTTTAGCCATCAACAGATGCGAGTCATTAGCGCTCTCACGCACGCACACACACGCAGGGACTGATCATCATCACCACCACCACCGTCATCATCATCATCACCACGGCCTCGACCGCAGAGTGGAGACGACTGCTGTGCACCAGTGCGGATTGTTTGGGGTGATGGGGGAGGAGGAGGGGATGGCGACGAGAGGAGACCGTGGGGGAGTTGCGAGTGTCGGGGGGGAGCCGTGGCTTGAACCCGCGTGGAGGCGGCTTCAAGCGAACGCGAAGAGCTTCGTTCCCGAGTGCTCGTCCACGCGACAGATGTCCTCGCCTCTCCCGTCATGCCTCGCGCGGCATCGCTCCGCTCACGCGTCCGATAACGAGGGGGTGTTTCTCGCGAGCTCCGCGCGTGTGACTATCTTACTCTCCGAACTGGAATGATTGCGCCGAAAAGAAAGACGCACCCCCAAACTCATGCCCAGGTGGCTATGCAGTCGTACAGAGTCGGTCTCCCACACACACACACACGCCGATCCGATTCTAAGACGCACCCCCAAATATGCTTTAAAATCCAGAAAAATTGGTCTTTTTATCGGGAGCAAATATTATTTATCCTTTATCAACATCGTTGGGATGCTAGTAGGTGCTAAAAACCCCTTCCCCGTGATCAGCCCCCGCCCCTCCACGTTATAAGTTATTACAGTCGAACCACGAATGTTGGAACAATATATAGACGTGGGGTGACCGCCAGAGCAGAGTGTGCGAGAGACGGGGGCAGGCCACATCGTTACTCACTCTGCTGAGTGTTTAACGCGTCATACTCCACCCTCACCGCCCCAACCTCCTTAATACAAGTTTTAAGAGGGCTGCGACTCGCCCTCACCAGCACGGTGAAATATGGTTAAAACACCCCCCCCCCCCCCCCACGACTGACTCTACAGCTAGGGAGGCCTTCATCCTACAATGATATTTAATAACAAAGGGCCGTGACATTAGTATTAATATTACAGTAGTTGTGTGAATGTTTATATGCGGGACGGTAATCAATAAACAAAAGCCGTAGGGTGGGTGGTTATGTGACTAGAGGGGCCGGACATTGTTTGTTCCATTGGCGAGCGCCGATGTCTCCGCAACATATCATCAGTGATTATTCTCCACTCGATGCGCGCGTGAAACAATGGTGCATGGATGTGCAGAGCGCGTGATAGCGAGGGCATCTGGAGCCGCCGCGCTCCTGCAGCGTCTGGACATCGTCCGCGTGTCCGTTCGCAGCGAGCTCCAATCGACACTTCGTCGAATAATTTACCGCGTGCTCGGGATTGGAACACGCGCTGCCAGAAACCAGGTGTCAAGTAAAGTTATACAGATCTGGTCACGGAGACAATGATTCACCCGTATGGCCTTGATAGACTGTTGGGGCGAGGGGTAGGTGGCCAACTCCACGCCCGGCCGCCTTTGTCTCCCCAAAGATGATGTTTACACACCGCACCAGGTACTCATTTGAGGCTGAGTCGACCTAGGGTAGGCCCAGCACCGGTTCAGATCATCGTCAGTGTTGGCCATGAGCGGTAATCGAACTCTGGTGTCCGGGTTCGTGGGGTAGCGTGCTCACCGCTACACTACCGCCTTTATAGGTGCTCGCTAACAACACTTGCCCCTACAGCCTGTTGAGGCTATACGGGGGATATTTGTATTTGTGCAAGGGCGCCCGCTCGCTCACGTGGAGTTGCCAGCAACTCCACAGCCCAGACCCCAGGAATCCGTCGTCCCGTGCGCCGCCTAACTGGTGATCTGCTGTCTCTTCGCTCTGTGTTTAAGAAAGTAAAAAAAAAATGATGACACCCCCCTCCCCCCCACACAATTCACCGTGACCCCCCTCCACCCCTCCCCCCCGAAGGCTTTCTGCCCCCTTTTCAAGTTATAGAAATGAGGTTCTGTGATCTCCGCTCGCAGAAAGTCCCGACTCACGCGTTATTCACCCCCCACTCCACCACCACCACCACTCCCCCTCCCCCTGGTCGACACGAGCGCGGGGCGGCTCGTCGAGGAGGTCACGGGCCCGGAGGGGAGACGACGACGACGACGTGGGGAGACCGTGGGAGACGCAAGCGGCTCGCAAGCCCTGGGCTGTTGCATCAACAGCCTGACGACAAGCGCTTATATACTTACTAACTCGAAATGCACCGTGTGTGTGCGTTATACATTTGTATCAAGACAGAGTTTGATACTGTACGCGCGTGTGTTTTGAGACTCTGAAAGTCCGGAGAGGTGATGTACTTGTTTTTTGGAAACCAACGACGTCTCAACGTGCGTGTCAACTTGGCAGGATGCAAATCTCGCACACACAACGTGCACGGCGTCCGCACACTCTGTGGTGGAGGCCTTCATCCAGCAGTGGATTGGTCATTGTCTGTCGATCACATGACATATATATATATATTTTTTTTAAATTACAAAGATTCCCCGGAGAGCCTGTGACAGACTAAATCTTGACTTAAAGCTTTCCTGACTGCAGGAATTCTTATTCTTTGGGTCTTTCGGTAAAGTCACGTAGATAGGTTCAAAGAAAAACAAACTACGACGTTTCGATCGCAACACAAGCGTTCATCATCAGGAAGAAAAAAGAGGCGAAAAGCTGCTGAAGCAGACTGTTTTAAAGGTTTTAAAATGGGTGTACACCCAATGTGTACAACCATTTCAAACCTTTAAAAAGTCCCCCTCTTGTACTTGCGATCGAAACGTCGTTGTTTTTTGTTATTTTTTTTATTTTCTTTGAACCTGTAACAGACTGTTGGGGCAAGTGCTGTTAGCGAGCACCTATGAAGGCCAGAACGGCACACGAGGGGGTGGGTGGCCAGCACCACGCCCGGCCGCCTTTGTCTCCCCAGTGGCGATGTTTACACACCACATGAGGGACTCATTTGAGGTTTAGTCGACCTAGGGGAGGCCCAGGACCGGTTCAGATAATAGTCACTGATTTTGTCCGTGAGCGGGAATCGAACTCGGATCGCCAGGCTCGTAGGGATAACCGCTACACTACCGTGTGCGTAAATGAATGGGTACCAAGAGTCGTCATTACCACCAACCATCACCACCAACCATCACCACCAACCACCACCACCAACTCTCACGAGTCCGCTGATGCGGGTAACCGCCGCGGCTCGCCTCTTGGACAGAACGACGGCGGCGCTCGGCACTGCGTAGCCGGCACGCGCACGAGTTCACGCGCGTGCACGAGCACGCGCAGGACGACACGCGCGCGTGCACGCGTGAGCTCGCAGGCAGGAGGAGCGAGCGCCCGCGGCTCTCTATCGGCTTGCTCGTCACACTCCGGGGGGTCGTGGGCCCCTCGGCCCACTGACGGCGGCGGCGGCGCACGGGGAGCGCGGCCCGGGTGAGGAGCGGTGCCCAGACCTCGATCTGGGCTGCCCGCGGAGTGAAACCGGTCGGCTGTGTACGGTGCGAAAGAGGTTTAACATATATGCATACAAGCTACGCGTCGAGCTCTTTGTCTAGCATAATGTACATGAATAGATTACAAAGTTACAAGCCTAGACTCTAGTATATGCGTAAACATGGTGTACTGTACTTTGTAGCCGCTGTTAGAACGTTATTAAAAGTTTCATGAGTCACAATTATTGTATGTGTGTGCGTGTGTGTTAGAGTGCCTGTTGCGGTGTGTAAACATCGCCACTTGGTAGACAAAGGCGGCCGGGCGTGGTGTTGGTCACCCACCCCCTCGTGTGCCGTGCCGGCCTTCATAGGTACTACTCGCTAACAGCACTTGCCCCAACAGTCTGTCAAGGCTACACGGGGGATCTTTGTGTATCATACGAGCGATGCTTGATGACGAAGTTGACGTCTGTTCCCGTGCATTAATCATTCACCTGGCTGTCGTGTACGGCCAAGGCATCGCGCCTTATACTCGGGCAAAGTGACTTTGCGACAGCGATTTCCCCACGCACGCATAAGGAACGTAAGTCTTAACGCATATACACATTGCATTGCCACTAATACCCCCGATTTTCGTCTCCCCCTGGAACGTCGTTTCGCACATACGTCGTCACTTTATGAACACCGCCAACCCGATTTGCGTCGCCTCAATTGCTCCCCGCACACTCTCACGTCGCTGAGAGCAACGTGGTCCCTCCGTTCCCGTATCGGAAGCCTCTCAACCCTGGCCTTCACCAACCCGCAAGGTGATTGGTGTACGGGGGTACACCAACCACTTTGTGTCGCGCATACCGACATGTACTGCACTGTAGAGTACAATATATTATTTACCTACGGCGTTTTGGGGATGTTTCATAGTGTACTGCATCCTGTTGTATACTCTTTATAATGTGAGTTAAAGTTTACTTCTGTACAATCGTGTTGAGTACGGCGTTTAAAAAAATATAATTTAATGGAACGTTGCGGACACGTGATCCTTAACCATCACGCCTCCTAAGCGTGTTGTAAGTGACAAGGATGTATCTGTGGTTCAGAGGCAGCATACACGAGTTAGCTACCGTAGAAGTGAGATTAGACGTCACTGTATTCGGCGCCGGTGGTGAGACGAGACGCACGCGCGCGTGCTCTGGTGAGTGAGTGAGTTTGTGTGTGCGGATCTGTGGAAGAGTACACTTCGCCACTGGGGAGATAAAGGCGGCCGCGCGTGGTGTTGGCCACCCACCCCCTCGTGTGCTGTGCCGATCTTCATAGGTGCTCGCTAACGTCACTTGCCCCAACAGTCTATGATGTGTATGGATCTCTGATGTGTATGCCGCCACCGTCTACCCAGCAAGCGAAGCCAGCCCCAGTACGGAAGGTAAGTTTTTATTTATTTTAAATATATTTTTTTTATTTAAATGTCTGATAATGTCTATTTAATTTAGATGTGTATTTGAACATAACTGTCATTCACCAAAAAGGGCAATGCCATAGGCACAAGCGAATATAACAATAGGTGAAGTGGCGACGTTAGGAACGCATCCTCCCTTATTCCATTCATTCTTATGAGAAACAATGATTTCATTTACGTCGTTTCGCTATTCGTCGTCGCACCTTTCAGGAACGTATCCCCGACATACACCGGGATATTACTGCATATAAATAATGTTAATTAGTAACCCTTCTTTGTCAACTGACGACAGGACGAAAGCCTTCCCATGCTGTGGCGATCATAGGGTTTGTTTGACCATACTTCGCCACGCTGGTCAATGCGAATCAGCAAAAGGAACAGTAGATGACCGGGATCGGTTAAGATATCACTCGCCAATGATGTAAGCCGTGGCTGGGGAATCAACCGAGAGGGATGGGTTCGTAGCGCAGTGAGCGAACCACTGTGCCACCACTCCCATGTATAAGTACACACACGTGTATTCATGGAAACGTGTTAAATATAACGCTGACGGGACTTGATATGAACGGACGTGAGGTTTAAACACAAATTACGTTCTACATACATCATCGTTATCATCAGCCATGATCAATCCACTGCTGGGCAGAGGCCTTTCCAAGCCGTCGCCATAGTGTGGATGTAATTTCACATGTTGCTGTTTAAAATCAGAGCGCACGTGTACATGCTTTGCACGGTGTATGTACCCGTACACAGCGTCCGCGACCTTTACAAATACATTTAATAAAGGTTCCTGAACGGCGATAGATGTTCAGGGTGGAGCGGTGGCGCAGTGGTTAGCGCACCAGTGGCCCAAATTTCGACTGCGAGTGATATCCCGACCGCGGTCCCAGGTCCACCTTCCCTCCACCACCCCGCACTGGACCAGCGTGGTGAAGTATGGCCAGACCAACTCTATGACGACAGTCACGTCGTAGGAGAGCCTTCATCCAGCAGTGGATTGACAAAGGTTTACAAATTATTAATAATTATTAGTAATACACGTCTAACATTGTGCGTGACTCATGAGTATGAATTGTGCGCGCTAACCCTCGTTAAGTGGTAGTTGATGGTTAAGTGCGAATTACTATGAGAGACACGAATCCAAAAACATCTCTCACCGCGCGAGTCATTGACGCTGTCTATAACCTCATTCGAGACCCACAACATCGTTGCATCGCCCCCGGGGGATTTGATATTCCTCCTCGAAGGCACCGGCGGTGGCACACAGACCGCATCAGAACGCCAACCTGTCCGACTGCGCGCACATCTCCTGCGTCGTGAACGGGAATTCAAAGAGGCGAGCCACCGCCGTGCGATTGTGGCCATGCGACTCAAACTGTTGGCCCACGTCGTAAGCCCAAAGAGACAGACACGGAGAGACTCACAGAGATACAAAGACACTCATAGAGATACACAGATACGTATAGCGATATACAGAGACACATCGGGATACATTAAAGACAAGCCACGATCGTGTGATTGTGGCTATGCAACCAAACCTATGTATGTACGTTGAACTTCTTTCGCACCGTACGTAGCCAACCGTGCTAATCGGACACGCGGATAAGGACAACAACACGATGGGCCATATCGTAAACCCATGCATACACACAAAGATATATGGACTCGCAGAGAACCAAGTCGTCTGAAGCGCTCATGTGGCCATGAAACCCAAACTATGGGCCCATAAAGTCAACCGACTGCAGTCTGTGCTCCGTCCACGGAGGAGGAATAAGGAACTCTCTCTACCCTGAAGCCCTCTCGTCGTGGCGAGCAGACCTCGACATTGGCATTTAGCTCCAGGCCGTATTGCCATCTTACGTTAACATGGCATAGCATCAACACGTCGTATACAAGAACAATATATATAAAGTAGATTGACGTTTAGAGCAATTGTTCTTCAGAGTAGAGCAGAGACAAAGAACAAATGCACTGCTGTTATAGTTGGGCAGCGTTCGCGCAGTGACTCTCGCACTGTACTCTGAACCAGGCCACATGAGTTTGATTCCTGACCATGGCTAACATCAGTAGCGGAGGCGAGTAATACCTCAACTAGCCCTGCCTAGGACTTTACACCGTCCAACCCCCCTCCTCACATGTCACCAACTAGCACTGACCATCGTGGTGATGGTTTTATGCGTAATAAGGGGGGCAGCCTCCGCCGCTCTGCGTGCCGCACAGGTGCTATAGGCTGTAGTGAGCGCCACGAGCCTCTGGCGTGACTCCCTCCCACCGCTCTAAGCTCGCCCGGCACCACGAGGCCGCTGAGCGAATACCGAGAACACGACCGGGTCCGCTACTCTCGCCCGCCTCCACCACCGCCACCACTCAACGGCCACCACCACTGCCGCCTACCACAACGGCCAAGCCACCGCCTATGACCACGACATCTCAACCACCTTCCACCACCACAACCATCACCACCACCACACGTCATTTACCCATCACCACCGCCGTCACATCCCAGGCAGCCACAACTACCATCGCCACACCTCATCCACCATCACCAACATCTCATCCACCCACCCACCCACAAACTGTCATCACATCTCATCCACCCACCACCACCACAACAACCACCACCACCACCCCAGCCCTGCTGGACGCATTCACGAGTCCGCGGCTTCAAAGCGGCGCGTCGCTAACGAGGCACTGCGCACGGTGCTGGGGTTGGCGCCCGCCGGCCGGACACCTCCTCGCCTCGCCGTGCGCGGCGCGGGAGGGGAGGGGAGGGGGAGACGCGGGCGCTGTCGCCACACTTGGCCGCACTAATTGAATTCCTCGCGCCGCGCTCCTGTGGGTGTTTAATATAGCCGCGTGGCGGAACGAACTTGCGCTGCTATGAGAAGACGCCATTTGTTAGGCGGAGCGGCCTCCCCCCTCCCGACTCCCCCACCCCCCCGGCGACTCCCCCCAACCCCCACCCCCGGCCGGCTCCCCTCGCTCTAAACCCCTTTTGATGTGAATTGGCGATTTTGGGTTGGATTATTCGCGGCTATCAATCACGCCTAGAAAACCTTTTCTTTTTTCTCTCTTCCACTTCTTTCTCTCTTCTATCCCCCCCCCTCCTCTATCGTCTTTTTTTTACAAACCCCACCATTGTCCAGCCCTTTGACTCCTAGCATTGCTCAATTACGGCCATATGGAGACAATTAATACAGCGCTGGCCACAATGGGGTCTGGCCCGAGCGGCGCGGCGCCCGGGAGCGGCTGCGAGGCGAGGAGGAGGAGGAGGCGGCGGCGGCGGCGGCGCGGGACGGGAGACCTGGGCACCGCGACCCCCGCGTCTCCAGGTCGCCTCCACAACCCCCTCCCCGTGTCCGCGCGGGTCCCGCGTCTCCGTGTCCCCGCGACCCCCTCCCTCCGCCCGTGTCCCCGTGTGCCGAGCTCCATCCGAACGCAGGCGCGCTCATTCCACACTCGCACGCACACGCACATTCATACACGCACAGAGACAAAGATCCCCCCGTGTAGTATTGAACAGACTGTTGGGGCAAGTGCTGTTCGATAACACCTTTGAAGACTAGCATGGCGCGCACGAGTGGGTCGTGTGATCAACACCACGCCCGGCCGCCTTTGTATCCCCAGTGCTGATTGTTCATACACTCATTTAAGGCTGAGTCGACATAGGGGGACACCCAGGACCCGTTTAGATACGCCACTGATGTTAGCTGTGGCCGAAAGTCGAACTCGGGTAGCAGGAATCGTAGCGCACCACTCCTCGACTTACACACTTTAAAATGAATGTATCCAAATGACAAAGATCCCCCGTATAGTATTAACAGATGTTTGGGACAAGTGCTGTTAGCGAGCACCTATGAATGCCGGCACGGAACACGAGGGGGTCGGTATCCAGCACCACGCCCGGCGGCCTTTGTCTCCCCCCCCCCCGTGCTGATGTTTGTCTATACACCGTACCTAGTATTCGTTTAAGGCTGAGTAGACCTAGGGGAGGCCCAGCACTGGTTCAGATATTCGCCAATAATTGTTTGTCGTGACCAGGAATCGAACTCGGGTGGCCAAGTTCCTCAAACACTCTCACGAGCTTTACGGGCACACGCACGCACACTGAGACGTAACAGAACTCCCTGCACTCCACGTGCGCTTACTCACGAGTGTGTAAATAGAGGAGCGGTGGAGCAGCGGTTCGCGCACTGCGCTACGAATCCAGCTGAATACGATTTTCGGCCGTGGCTAACATGAGTGGCGAGTGATATCAGACGCGGTCCTGATCATTCTCTAGAGGTCTACATAAACATGAATTGAGTACCTGGTGCGGTCAGTAAAAACATCACCACTGGGGAGACAAAGGCGGCCCTCCGTGGTACGTGCCTGCCACATCACCCGCTCGTGCGCCCTGCCGAACTTCAGAGGTGCTCGCTATCATCACTTGCCCCAACAGTCTGGTCAAGGCTATATGAGGGGTCTTTGTCTTTGTGTGTATACCGCATTATGTGTCGAGGGTAACCCGCCCATTGCTCGTCGGGGCAGACAATTTGACTTTGCATTCACTTGACGAGTTTAAGGCCAGTGGGCCGGAACGTCGACACGCTCCCCTTTCCCTCCTTGACTGGCCACGAGACACCGCGTGTATGTGTGTGTGCATACTGTACTCAACCCCCGTGGCATCGCGTGGTTGGCACCGGCCCTGGTGCAAGGCATTAAAAATCCACTCCCCCCCCCCCCCCCGCAATTCCGCCCCCCCCCTCCTCACCAACCCTCCAGGTCACCCGGCGCCTGGCCCCTGCATGCGGCCCGTGAGTCACGGAGCTGTTGCACCGCCTGCGCACCCAGCAGCTGACGCCACTGACTGAACCCGTTATTGATTGTTGAGCGTCACGCAAGCGGCAGTGTTTACACACCGCAGCCGCAGCAGCAACAGCAGCGCACAGCCCAGAGGCGACAGGGGCGCGCGTGTGACGGACGCCTCGGCACCGGCCCAGACTCGCGCTTACACACAGACACACAAAGAGACACGGACACAGGGACAGGATGCATATATAGATACGGAGACAGATATAGGGACACAGACAGATACGCAGATAGGTAACAGACATATATATAGACAATTACATAGACAATTGTAAATAGTTACAGAGACAGATGCATAGACAAATATGCAGATAAAGATAGCTGTAAATTGATTGATACAGAGACATGGACAGATACATAGACAAATACGCGGACATATACATAGAGACTGACACACATTCAGATAAATAAATAGATACAATCGCTTGCCAGACAGGCGGAGAGATGACCTGGTAAGCGCGGTGGTGATGCGGTTAGCACAGCGTGCGCGATGAAACCGGCGACTTTAGTTCGATACCCGGCCACGGCTAAGAGCCACTTATGAACAGAACCCAGTTACCCCACTCTTCACCAAGCCGTACTGACCAGCGCGGTGAAGTATGGTTGAACACCAACTATGACCGACACGGCGTGGGGAGGTCTTCATCCAGAAGTATTTTTATTGTATTTTTATGTTATACTGTAAGCTTTCATGGTTCATAATTAAAACTTTCTACGTAATAATTTAAAGACTTTTTCTTAGGATTTTCCAGATTTGCCGGTAAACCAATCAATTGACCGACAAAGCGATCTGACCCAAAATATACTTATTTGGAATTATAGTCGTATTTTAACGTTTAAAGAGATGTCATTTGAGAGCAGAAGATACATTTTGGTAAACACAACAACAACTGTTAATATAATAGAGGTTTTTTTCGCAACAACACAGGACACAACTCACACGATGTTAACAAAACCACTCGGAATTCACGAGTGGAGGCTGCAGGACGACCCCACGTGAGGAGCGGTGGGGTAGCTATGATTTACGCGACTGCTATGAATCTATTTTACACACATTTCAGCACACCTGGGGGGGGGGGGTATTTATTTAACTCTTAAAATGTACAATCAGAACAACAGCTTTTGCTTTTAATAATCCATTCGTACGAATATTAAGGAAATATGTAAAAAAAATATAATCGTTTTTTTTGTCAACCATAATTAACGGGCAATTGTGAGCGACAGGAATAGTATCCACACTTACACACAAAGACAAAGTTTCCCGTATAAACCTACAGACTGTTGGGGGCAAGTGTGGTTAGCCACACGGTACACGGTGGGGAAGCGAGGGGGGGACCACGCCCGCCCGCCTTTTGTTTCACCTGGGCTCATTGTTGTAGACACCGCCAGGTACGGCAGGCCCAGGACCGGTTCAGATATTCGTCACTGATGTCAGCCGTGAGCCGGAATCGAACTCAAGTTGCCGGCTCTGTAGCGCAGTGCGCAAATGAGTACACTACCGCTCACTCAAGCCCCTAACGACTATATAAAGCAAAGACAAAGATCCCCCGTATAGCCTTGCGGAAAGCGATGTTAGCGAGCACATTAAATAACTGCTGAAGATTTCATTTTATTAGGTAACATATGAAGGCCGAGACGGCACACGAGGCCGTAGGTGGCAAGAGCCACGCCCCGCCGCCTTTGTCTCCCGAGTTCCGGTGTTTACACACCGCATCAGGTACGCATTTGAGGCTAAGTCGACCTAGGGGAGACAAAGGACCGGTGCAGATAATCGTCACCGGAGTTGGCTGTGAGCGGGAATCGAACTCGGGTCGCCAAGTTCGTAGCGCAGCGCGCTAACCGCTCTACTATCGCATAGACACACACACACATATATACAGACAGGCACACAGAGAAACAGATACAAGGGTTTGGTGATTTCTAGACAGCAAACAAGTTAGATTGTGACCATAAGAACGCGGATCCCGTAATGCCTTGTATGTCACGTGTAGCGATTAGCGCGCTGCGCTACGAACCCAGCAACGCCAGTTCGATTCCCGATCGTGGCCAACACTCATGACGATTGTTTTGAACCGGTCCTGGGACTTCCCTAGGTCGACTCAGCCTCAAATGCATACCTGGTGCGATATGTAAACATCGCAACTCGGGAGACAGAGGTCGTTGGTCACCCACCCCCTCGTGTGCCGTTCCGGCCTTCATAGGTGCTCGCCAACAGCACTCGCCCCAACAGTCTGTTGAGGCTACAAGGGAGATCTTTGTCTTTGTTGCTGTGTACGTACATCACGTAGCATCACCACACTGCGTGTGTAGCGCACGCAGCCTTGGATGAGATCACCGACGCAAGAGAGTTAATTTGGGCCCTCAGCATTACAGCTCCGGAGGTCGTTGATCGGTTTCACTTCCAGGACAGGCTCGGTCTGTCGGTCTCTCGCGCTAAGTAAATATATACCATCGCCAAGCGTAGAACCAGGCCATTTGGTAGCGCATTTGTTTTTGTTTGCCAGCGACCTAGTGACTATTAATACACACGCGCAATCAAACTCACATCTTGGAGCGATTTGTTGATTTTTATTTTTAATGGGAGACTTCGGCAGAGTTTTAATCCGAAAATTGGACGGGAAAAAACATGAACATTCGTCGTTGCTACGTCCATCGCGCCCGCAGCGGCAGAGCTCTCGGGGAGCGGTGCCGGCGCTAGCATCTGCACCGGAGCCCACGGACGTGCCAGACGAGCACAGACGTCGGACTACGAAGAGGAATTGGACGAGCGTGGGGGGAAGGGGAGAAGGGGGCCAATTCGATCCTGGCAGCAGGGCCCGTACCATCCTCGCTAATGCCACTGCAGAACACGTCCCATGTACACACACACGCGCGTGCACGTGTGTGGACGTGCAAAAGCGCGCCAGCTCTCCGTGCCTCTATGTCATGTCCAGTTTCCGCCGCTGTGATGATGATTCGTGATTGACTCCTTCAGCCCCCCTCCCCTGCCTCCCACCGCAACGCGATGCTCTGCCGTGTCGCCCGCCCCGTATATCAGCCGCTCCATCCGTCTTATCGGGCAGCCCTGCTGGCGTCTGCTGATTACCGGTTCGCATACCGGAGTCTGCGCTCGGCCGCGCGTCGCTCCGCCATATCTGGCGGCGGCAACGTCTCGCGCGCCTCGTAAATCCATCAGGGCGGCGCGCGGCCTACAGCCTCCACACGCGGCGGCTCTCTCTCCTCTCGTGGCCAACGTGTGGACGCGCGCGTGTGTGTGTGGGGAGCGGTAGTGTCGTGGTTAGCGCGCTGCGCTACGATTCTAGTGAACCGAGTTCGATTCCCGGCCCAACACAAGTGACGAGTATCTCCCCTATGTCGACTCAGCCTCGAATGAATATCTGTTTAAATGTGTAAACGTCGGCACGAGGTAGAAACAAGCTGCCGGGCGTGATGCTGGCCAGCCGCCCCCTCGTGTACCACGCGGACCTGACATCGTGAATCCACAAGTCTGCTAAACCTACAGGGGCGATCTTTGTGTGAGTTTGTGGTTGGGTATGTGTGTTCGTATGCGCGTGTGTCTTTGTTATTGTATGTATGTGGAACTTTTCTCGCACCGTACGTAGCCAACCGTGCTAATCGGGGGTGCGGCATTATGTTTGTATGTTTGTGATTGTGCGTGGGTGTGTGTGTGTTTACGTGTGTCCGCCTGTTCGTAGTTGGTATTTAAACATCACCACTGGGGAGACGAAGGCGGTCGGGCACGGCCATAGCCTCGCGTGGCCTTCATCGGTGCTTGCTCACATCACTTTCCCCAGCAGTCCTGTTAGAGGCTGCACGGGGATCTTCGTCTTTTTAAACTGTGTGTATACATCTCTGTGTGACCTGCACTCGTGTCTGTATCTATGCGTATGCGTGTATAATGCTGCGTGGGTAAATGTTTGCGTATGCACGCGTTTGAATGCACGTGTGAGTGAGTTAATGTGTGACGCAACGCGCTCCGAACCAGACTACCTGAGTTCGATTCCAAGCCGCGGCCAACATGAGGGGGTAAATCTATAAACTGCTCCTCGCCCCCCTCCCCTAAGTCGACTCAGACTTAAATGAGTATGTGGTGCGGTGTATGGATATCAGTACAGGGTGTAGTTTTGGCCACTTCTACCGCTAGTATCCGGTTCTGAATTGCTTAAGTGCTCGTAAACAGATATTGTCCCAACAGTCTGTAGGCCCGAAAAAGGGATCCATACGTATTCATGTGTGTGGTATGTACGCTTTTGAGTTGGTCTATCTGTATATCATTATATTCACACAATTGTAAGAACGGAGTCTCGTGATTTTCAGGATGGCCCTGCAAGACAGGATTGAACCAATGAGGATGAAGTGCGCGCACACACACGCACATACAAAAGACAAAGATTCCCCGTGTAGCCTTGATAGACTGTTGGGGCAAGTGCCGTTACCGAGCACCTATGAAGGCCAGAACGGCACACGAGGGGGTGGGTGGCCAGCACCACGCCAAACCGCCTTTGTCTCCCCCAGTAGCGATGTTTACACACCGCACCAGGTACTCATTTGAGGCTGAGTTGACCTAGGGGAGGAGGTTCAGATAATTGTCACTGGTGTTGGCCGTGAGGTGGAATCGAACTCGGGTGGCCGCGTTCGTAGCGTCGCGCTACACTACCGCTCCCCACACAGTGTGTACAAAGACAAAGATCCCCCGTATAGCCTTAACAGACTGTAGGGGTAAGTGCTGTTAGCGAGCACATATGAAGGCCGGCACGGCACACGAAGGGGTGGGTGGCCAGCACCACGCCAAACCGCCTTTGTCTCCCCCAGTAGCGATGTTTACACACCGCACCAGGTACTCATTTGAGGCTGAGTTGACCTAGGGGAGGAGGTTCAGATAATTGTCACTGGTGTTGGCCGTGAGCGGGAATCGAACTCGGGTGGCCGCGTTCGTAGCGTCGCGCTACACTACCGCTCCCCACACAGTGTGTAAAAGACAAAAATCCCCCGTATAGCCTTAACAGACTGTAGGGGCAAGTGCTGTTAGCGAGCACCTATGAAGGCCGGCACGGCACATGAGGGGGTGGGTGGCCAGCACCACGCCCGGCAGCCTTTGTCTCCCTAGTGGCGATGTTTACACATCGCACCAGGTACTCATTTGAGGCTGAGTCGACCTAGTGTGTACACACACGTAGATACACACATAGCTGAGACAAGTCTATGTACACGTAGCCTATGTCACTCGATATATGAATCAAATAATAGAATGTTTAGATTATATTCCCATAGAACCTGAATGGGAATAACTCGGTTATACGTATATATGTATGTCATTCTACTCACCTGGTTAAAACAAATATTATTATATACGATATCGCATATAGATACATTACTTGCAAAATAACAAGAAGATAAATTTTGATTTAAAGCTTTCGTTACTGCAGGGATTCATATTCTTGGTTCTTTCGGTAAAGTCACTTAGAAGGGAAATAAAATAATATACGTAGAAGGGAAATAAAATAATATATATTATAAAAATATTAAAATAATATTTATTATTTTATTTCCCTTCTACGTGACTTTACCGAAAGAACCAAGAATAAGAAGAAGATAGTTGAGCGTGCGTGAACTACAATGAGCGGAAAAGATCAGCCGCTCAGCACGCGGCATCCAAACGCCACGCGCAGGTCACGTCGATGTCACGTGCAACAATTAATTAAATTGACAAATACAGCGGTGTGAACACGTGTGTGTGTGTGTATACCATGAATAGGTGTACATATGCATACCACGATTTGTGTGTAATGTGTATAAACACACCGGCACGTGGACACTGGAAGGATGGAGATGAGAAGCGATGAAGCAAAAAAGCACTCAACATGTCCATCAATAACACCACGTATGTGTGTGTGTGTGGCCTTAATATTGGCAAAGTTTCGACTAATGGCCCTTCTTCAAAGTGCATGTAATGTGCTATGAAAATGTTAATGTCGAATGTTTTGGCGGTTTCTTCCCTCGCGTTATTCTTGTTGCTTTTGCACCACTGCCAACGCAGCAGCAGCAGCTGCCGCATGATCCCCAGATACACACCTCGAGATTCGATGAGGTCCTGGGGTAGTTAAGCAAGAGACGCTATGCATGCGAATCCGAACAACGGCGGTCACCACATCGCGACACTTTCAGATGCGCTTCTGCGGCCGTCTGGAACGCTCTTCCGTCCGATATTAAGAAGCCACTGGAGCTATGCACTTTTAAATAATCTAGATTGAAAGCGCGTTTCTTTAGAACTGCTTTTTGTGATTAGTTTGTTGTCCTTTGCCTACACCTCCGATCAGCACGTTTGGATACGTACGGTGTGAAAGAAATTCAACACAAAGCTAAGGCCTCCTGTATAGCTTAGTGGTTAAGGCCCACTGAGCTATACAGCACTCTTTCAGAAGAGATCTGGCCACAAATGAGAGCTCAACGAAGTTTATAGCAGCCAAATACTCCAAGCGCATGTTTCTAGATGTGGAGAGAAAAAAAACCGGACGACCTGTAGAAAAACCCTGTGACCACGAGGAGAACATGAAAACTCCAAATATACAGGCGTCAGGGTCGGGAACAAACCCACGACCTCCTGCATACCAGGCGAGGAAGTTAACATCTCGCCACCGCGGCACTCCAACATACACACACACACGTGCGTTATCACACCATGGGAACGTGAAAGGTAGCAGCGATCTGCGGAGGCCTTTATCCAGCAGTCGATTGACCATGGCTGCTGATGATACACGTGTACAACTAGAATATATATATAAAATCACACGTAATAGCTTGTGTACTTACATTCCAAATTACATTTACAAGACGTACATTTTCCATAATCTAAAATGACCATAACTTGTTTTAATGGTAATGTAACTCGATACGGCCATTTATATATATACACACACACACGTATATAAACTCAATGACTACGTAATTATATTCATTATAACTAAACCCAGCAAGCGGTGCCGCTGATGTCATCCACCCCGTGGTTGAGTAGACACACAGACACCGAACGTCATCATCATCATTATTAACCATAACTGCTGGATGAAGCCCCCCCCCCTCCGTCCCCCTCCACTCCCCTACCAATCTACCGCCACCTCTCACGATCCGGCCACGTAATAATTCACCGAGCACCTGGACTGGTTCCATGGCTCCGGACGAGGCACGCACCAACGAAGTTACACAGCGCGTGGGACGGACCGTGTGGGCTGGATGGCTGTGCAGTAGCTACCGGGAATAATCTCTTGGTGTTATTTCTGATGTTGTTGTTGTTTTGTGCGTGGGCGTCTTAATTCCAAAAGCCAAAGCAGTACCTCGGTCACCGATGACTCCAGAGGAGGAAAAAAATCGTCAAATTAAATGTTGGGTTTTCCTTAAAAAGGACAATTCTATCAATAAAGATTCTCAACCGCCATCTTGCCATGGGACGAATACGCCCCTTGAAGAGATATTGTTGTAGGAGGCGTGCGACTTATAATGTGGTAAAGAGGGACAGCTGCCATCGGCGGGTCCCCTAGGCTAAAAACTGCGCTCTGAGACGCCTTTGCAACAACTTTATTGTTGTTGCAAAGAGGCCGAGTAAAGTGACGTTCACGAGCAATTCATGATATCATTGGAGGCGGCAACACGGCCCGGCGGTAGCGCGATCGCCGCTTGTTGCAGAGATTCACGGCTCGAATCCAGCGGCCACCCCGCTCAGTATTGCGGGCGTGACCGTTGCCCATCCCGTGACGTCTCTCGCAAGAGTCGGTAGGCCATTGTGTGCCGGCATCAGGGTCCAAATTTGCCAATACAGCAGTCATCGCCCCCCCCCCCCTACTGGCAGACTAATGCCCCTGGGGGTCACTCTTGCGAATGAAACTATATCGGTGACTTGAGTTTTCAACTGGTTGAACAAACTAAACGTGGAACTTTAATCTTGCGAGGTCGTCGTTTGGCACAGCGTGGGCGCACTGCCTGATTGGCGGAGCTGGGACGATGGCGGCTTGCTCGACGCCGTCACGTGGCGCGGCTAGCGGTGAAATAAGTGTTGGGGTCCGATATGATGGTCGGGATAGGGGGCCGTGGGGGTGTCAAGTTGAGGGGGGCCGCCTGTAGGTGGGTGACTCCAGACAAGAACAACAACAACCAGAAACCCAAATGGTGGCCTTCACTCAGGGAAGCCCTCGCCGAGTCTCGAGACTCCTTCGCACGAGGTTCCTGCCTCGCGACGTTTGGCCGATGAATAATTGAGAAATAATGTTGGTAAATGTAATCTCCACTTGATGAGGTGTTTAATGTAACAAGATTGGTTATCTTAAACCGCTACCATGTATATTCAACAAAAAAGTGGCGGTGGTGTAGTGGTTAGAGCACTGCCCCCGTACTTTCGGCGACATGGCTGGCGAGTGATATCTAACACCTATTCTGGGCCTTTATCCCTCAGACCGCACGATAACCAGCGGGGTGAAGTATGGTCAAGCAACTCCAGCGACCAACTCGGGCGCGCAGAGACTTTCATCCAGCAGTGGAGAGACCAAGACGGATACAACGAGCTTCACTTTTTCTCCCATGTGTCGCACGTCGTTCAGCAGTTCATCAATCCACTGCTGGATGAGGGGACTTCCCTACGCCGTCCGAGTCGTGGGGGGGGGGGGTTATTTAACAATACTTCACCACGCTGGTCTGCGCGGGCTAGTGAAGGCGGGGACCGTACGCAGGCGAGTACTTGGCTGTGTACGCGCGTGTGTGCACCGTGAGAGCAGTACTCATGGGTGCTTTCACGTTTGTAAATTGAAACCGTGCCTTTCGAATATTTAATTATGCTTCCATAACAACACGAAGCAATAAATGGGAATTTTATAATCAACTAAAAATGAGCTTATTCCTTATTTACGCCACCATTTGTAATATGATGTTATATTTCATGACATTGAACTGGGAATATTGGGGGGCACGTGGGGGTGGGGCGGTTGGCGCACTGCGCCGTGAATTCGACGACCCTAAATTATATTCGTGGCCACGGCTGACATTGGTGGCGATCGATAACTCCTGCGCACTCCCAGCGCTAACAATCCCCGACACGAACTCACCAGCGTGGTGAAGTATGGTCAAACAATGACACGATGACCAAGCACTGCGTGGGGTGGCCTTCATGCAGCAGTGGGTCGTTTTTATATTTTTCAAGGGCTGAATTAAGATAGAGCATCGATCTGACTGGCAGAGTGGATTCTCCGGATTAAAGTCCCCAGGGATAGTTTATCCACTGCTGGATTGAGTACCGTGCAAATCTGACGCCGACAGAAGATGGGATGGCGGCCTACATATTGTATATCTCACAGATCCAACAATACAGACACACATACACGCGTGGAAACATACACACACACACACAAAAACACACAATCACGTGTACACACACACACAGAAACCCGGCAGCGCAGTCACACGCACACACATGTACACCCAATAAGACGCGCACACAATCGCACAAAACCGCACACACCACAAAAACACACAAACTGACGAACAACAAAACTAAGATGCCCCGTAGAGCAGTGAACACACTGCAATGAAGGCCGACACGGCACACAAGGGGGTGGGTGGCCAGCACCACGCCCGGTCGCACTTTGTCTCCCGTGTGGCGATGTTTACACATCGAAACCAGGTACTCATTTGAGGCTGAATCGACCTATGGGAGGCCCAGAACCGGCTCAGATAATCGTCACTGGTGTTAACCGTGAACAGGAATCGAACCAAGGTGGCCAGGTTTGTAGCACAGCGCGCTAACAGCTACACGACACCTTAACACACACAGTGACACACACACTGGCACACACTGACACACACACTGACACACACACACATGTACACCCAATAAGACGCGCACACAATCGCACAAAACCGCACACACCACAAAAACACCTAAACTGACGAACAACAAAACTAAGATGCCCCGTAGAGCAGTGAACACACTGCAATGAAGGCCGACACGGCACACAAGGGGGTGGGTGGCCAGCACCACGCCCGGTCGCACTTTGTCTCCCGTGTGGCGATGTTTACACATCGAAACCAGGTACTCATTTGAGGCTGAATCGACCTATGGGAGGCCCAGAACCGGCTCAGATAATCGTCACTGGTGTTAACCGTGAACAGGAATCGAACCAAGGTGGCCAGGTTTGTAGCACAGCGCGCTAACAGCTACACGACACCTTAACACACACAGTGACACACACACTGGCACACACTGACACACACACTGACACACACTGACACACACACACTGAAACACACACTGACACACACACACTGACACACACAAATAGAAGTGTGAAGTACACGATGCACAAACTCGTCCGTTTCCCCCCCACCCACCCACCCTGCGCTGCCGTGGCAGTTTGACTCCGGCCAGTGTCGCCTGCACCTCCACCACCCCAGGCCGTTGCGTGGGGGCACGAGGCTGAATGGCTCTGAAGCCCCCGGGGGCGGCGCCTGGCTCGGCCAAGCCGTGGCGGAGATGCGGGTCGGAGAAACGCGAGCCAAACACCAGAGAAACTCGACTCTTTATCTCGTGCTCAGAGGGATTGGTGTTTTTGTAAATCAAGTTTGCCGAGCACAAAACGCCAAGCCACCAGCAACACGCAGCACTTTTACATTTGTAATAAATGCGCGTTTCTGTTGTTGGTTTCTTGAAACTTTTTTGTGTAACGTCTCCATCTATGTATATGTATATTAAACTTCCTTCACACCGTACGTAGCCAACCATGCGAATCGGAGGTGCGGGAGGACAGCAAACTAAACACAAAAAGCAGTTCTAAAGACATTTGTTTTAATTTCAGGGGTTCCGAGCTCATCATCATCATTATCCATGACTTATCCACTGCTCGATGAAGCCTTCCTCAAGCTGTCACCATCTGCCACAGTCATGCGATGCAAACAAATCCATCTGGGTCCCGCGGCACACGAGGCGATCTCATCGCTCCATCTCCGTGGTGGTGGTGGTGGTGGTGGACGTCCTCTAGCGCGCGCCTCCTCCTCTGCCTCCTGGGAACTCCGTCGCGAGTCCATCATCGTGTCAGCATCAGGTCGACTCGTCATGTTTCAGCACCTTAACACCTTTGTCACGGCGCAGGTTCTTCTATAAGTTCTCGTGGCACTGTTTTCTATTTTTGCTGAGACTATGCAGAGGCGTTCTTCACTCATTTCCAGAGGGGTGGGGGCACAATCGCCGATGAGACCTCATCAGTGTGAGGGCCGCCACACATTTGAAACCATTGGGGTTTGACAGCAGCACGATGATGATGATGATGGGGAGGTGTTGTCACGCCTTGTGTATTGTCAGGGGCCGCACGTCAGGAGTTGTACTAAAGGCCACCAGGGGCTGTCAGTGGCCCGCGTGCCTGGTAATGAATCGCACCGGGGCTTCGCAGCGATGTGCGATGTAAGTCATCGTGATAGCCGCACGCTGTTTGGGCCTCGTTGCATCGTCGTCGTTGCCGTCACTTAGACGAAAAACCGCGTGAAGGTGGATGTTAATTTCAAGAAACAATGAAACACAAAATAACTTCACGAAAACGATTGTCCACACCGCGGCGTGCTCACCGATTTGCAAGTTAAGGGCCACGCAACGCGTCCCTGCGCAGGCCAAGGGCGAGGCGTCCAGGACCCGCTGGGCCACACGAGGCCCGCGACTTCATTTTCATTTCGCACGGACCGCGGCGACGAGGCGTCTACCGCTTCGAAACGGACCTCAAACGATAATTGTTATAATTCATCACTGGCCCTTCCACCCCCTCAACCATTATATATACGGAGTGGTATTTCTTGTAATCTCTCATTTACTTGATACAGCTGTCGGGCTGTGACGGTTCCACCTGAAGACGGAAGCTTGTGTTGCCTCCAAAACGTCGTGATTTTTGTTTTATTTGATTTTACTTTTATTAATTTTAATTTAAAATTTTTACCAACGTGACTTTACCGAAAAAACCTAAGAATATGAATCCTTGCAGTCACGAAAGCTTCAAATCTAGAACATCAGTCGTGGTATCTGAACCGGTGCTAGCCTGCCTCCCTCCAGCAACCCACACTGACCAGCGTGGAGAGGCCTTAACGCAGCAGTGGATTTACAGAGGGGCAGTAAATAAGATCAACAAGTGGGCGCGTGGTTGTTCTAAGTTCGCGTGTAAACAGGCGTCACTTTTGCGAGACGAGGGCTGGACATTCACAGCAAGGGTTAACATGGCTGGGGTTTGGGGGGGTAAACGGGTTGGTGGCTTTAACGCCTCGAACGGTCGAGAACCAATCACCCGTCCGGGACGCGCATTCCATCATCATCAGCAGCAGCCAGCAAGCAGCAGCAACCAAGGGAA
Source organism: Lethenteron reissneri (assembly GCF_015708825.2). Taxonomy (NCBI): domain Eukaryota; kingdom Metazoa; phylum Chordata; class Hyperoartia; order Petromyzontiformes; family Petromyzontidae; genus Lethenteron; species Lethenteron reissneri. The sequence goes on along the minus strand of NC_083795.1, from coordinate 14,340,952 downwards.
CTCTGCGTGTGAACGGGCGGGCGGTCTGTGCCGTGCCTCTGCTGTGAGACTGAGTGTGACGATCTGCTCACGCGCTGTACACTGGGCGTCTCGTTCGTGTTTTCATCGCTGTGCAAATTTATTTGACACCGAGTAAATAAATGCTGTGTGCATGTGTATGTATGTTGAACGTCTTTCGTGCCGTACGTAGCCAACCGTGCTAATCGGAGGTGCGGGGGAAGGACAACAAATTAAACACCAAAAAAGTAGTTCTAAAGAAATTAATTTTAAATCTAGATGATTTTAAGTGTATAGCTCCAGTGGCTTCCTAATATCGGATTGAAGAACGTTCCAGACGACCACAGAAGCACATCTGAAAGCGCGCGATGCACTGAACTTAATTGTTCGGTGTTTACCCAAAAACCACTGCGAATATGACCGAAGTTTGCGTGATGATGAGATTAGCAAGGTATTGTGGTTCCTTTGTGGCAAGCACTTTGTGTGTAATGAGTGCGACCTGCCAATGTTGTGTTTAGTTTGTTGTCCTTCCCCGCACCTCGGATTATGGCCGTTGATTGCGTAGAGTTCGAAAGAAGTTCAACATACATACACACGTACAAACGCGTGTGTGGGTAATGTGTGCCGTTGGCCGAGCGGTGATGGCTATGATGCACGTGGCAGCTGTGATCCCGCACTGTGGAGACAGCAGCGAGGGTTGGTGGCTCACAGCACAAATGTTGCGAAGTTCCCTTCCCGTTGGTGTCGAGGAGGTGCCACATGCCCATGGCTCGCCAGGACAAGAGGCAGTACAGCGAGTAATCTACTCGCCATTTGTTTCCATCTGTACAGGGATGGAGTGTCGATCGCTCGCGCGCATGGGTTCTCTCCAGGTGCTCCGGGTTTCTCCCACGTGATTAATAAACACAATTGAGCATTGATTGGCTGAAAACTTCTTAAAAATAAAAACCCAATGCGGGACCCTCCCCGTCCACTGTCTAGTGGACATCTGTGAAAAGGAGCTTTATAACTAATCGGATTCCTCCAGCATAAATAAATATTCTGATTCTGAAAAAAAAACCAGTCATGCGTCTCAGCGCTGCTCTCCTGGAGAGACAAGCAAAGTTACGCGTGTCGCTGTGTTGGCGCCAGTTGAAATCACTGGATACCCCTGCCAGAGACATGTTCCATTCCAAGGGGATCATGCAGTTGTAATATTATAACATATATAACATGAGAGGAAAGATCCCCACTTACGATGTCTACCCTACACCTATGCTGTGCAGTCCACGAGCCTAGAGCGGATTCTTCACTTGTTGGTACCCCACCTCATGTGGCGTGACTTTAGCGGTTCCAATTACTGCTGAACGCGGACAACAAACAGAGAATTGTGTGGCGACCACTTGAAATGAGCGGGCGTTATCAAGTAATTCACTCTTATCGGCCCTGTAAATAGATTGGCACTTGTGTGGCGGTGGCACCAGTCCCTCTGCCCCCAGCACATGGTCGAAGGGGCTCGGCTAGAACAGGGCTCGGCAACCTGCGGCTCCCGAGGCGCACGCTGCCCCCTTGCGGGCTCTTTGACTGCCCCCTGGGGGCTCTTTGGCTGCCCCCTTGTGGGCTCTTTGGCTGCCCCCTTGTGGGCTCTTTGGCTGCCCCCTGGGGACTCTTTGACTGCCCCCTGGGGGCTCTTTGGCTGCCCCCTTGGGGCTCTTTGGCTGCCCCCTTGGGGCTCTTTGACTGCCCCCTGGGGGCTCTTTGGCTGCCCCCTGGGGACTCTTTGACTGCCCCCTGGGGGCTCTTTGGCTGCCCCCTGGGGGCTCTTTGACTGCCCCCTGGGGGCTCTTTGGCTGCCCCCTGGGGGCTCTTTGACTGCCCCCTGGGGGCTCTTTGACTGCCCCCTGGGGGCTCTTTGGCTGCCCCCTGGGGGCTCTTTGGCTGCCCCCTTGCGGGCAGCCGGTAAAAAAACACGCTTAAATCTTTAACACAATTTAACGTAATGATAATTGATTAAATGTGACAGGAAATGGGTCGCTATGGAATGTCTATATGACAAAAAAATGTACAACAGTCAAACTGTATTGTTAATGAATAGCTAAGGGGAGGGGGAAGCCGAAATAGACTCAGTTTATTGCATCACATATTTTGTTTATTTAAGTCACAATGTGTGTTGTTGTTGTCATCTGCTGTATACCTGCTGCTGTGTTTGTGTACAAGTAGCTCTGCGTGCCATGCGGTTCTTTCAACTGTTTCGGTCAAAGACAAAAACAACAACAATGGCTCTTCGTCTTTGAAAGATTGACGACCCCTGGGCTAGAGGCTTCTGGCGTTGACGAGGGTGCGCACGAGGTCCGAGGCGCGAAGAGCATTCACGGGCATCGCTCTTCACTCGGCGACGCGATCGCTGTCGAGTGATTGACACCCGCGTGGCACGGCCGCGACGCAGGATCCATCTCGCCGTGTACGACCACCGACACGAACGGCGAATGCGCGTGACCTTCCATTGCCGCGCGCTGCTTACCGAGGCACTTAACAGTCCGTAACAATGGCAATCTATACCGCGGCTTACACTGCTCACCACGCCTCATACCCCCAACCAGCCCGATACTGGCTGCGTGCGTTCGCACGTAGGGCCCAGACCGGCGCGTTGCGCGCGCACGTGCCAAACGCTTCCCCGCCGTGCGACGCACCACTTCCCAGTGCCGGTGATGGGAGCGGGCGACGCGTTCCCACCAACAAAAAAGTACAAGTCGGACGTTGAGAGACTTTCTCCATCACCACGCGAATCAAGCGTCGAGCTCTGTGGACACGCAGTGCAGTACAACGCACCCCGCGCGCACGGCTAAGCGCGACGCTACACGGGCGGTGGGATGGGGTGGGGGGCGCATCTGTAGTCGGGCTTGTCCGCAACGGCTCATACCTGACAGCGAAGAGAGCGGAGGTTCCCCCCTCTCATCAGCGTCCGGCACCACAACAGCGACGCCGCAAAGCTCGCACGCTCTCGCGCAGCACTCAACTCGCCAGCTCTTAACGCACGCAGAGACACACACGCGCACGCAGAGACACACACGCGCACGCAGAGACACACACACGCACGCAGAGACACACACGCGCACGCACGCGCGCATGCGCGCCGTCGCTTTGCTGCGTGCACGCCAACTCTTGCACACTCGAGCTTACTTCGCTCTGGCCGGCTCTCTTTCTCTCAAACATTCTCTCACGCGCTCACGCGGCTCAAGGTGAGCGACGTTCCGTTGGGAAGCACTCCCCCCCCCATCGGTGACCCCCCCTACCCCGGTCGGCGCGCGCCCTCTGCCGTGAGCGCCCCGTGCCTCCATCTCTGCGCCTCGCGTCGGCCTCTGCTGCTGCGGCTGCTGCTGCCAACTGAAGTCCAACACGCACACACACGGCCCGCCTTCCTTCTCTGCAACGATGTTATTTATATTGCAGTTGTGCCGTCCACGTGTGCGTCATGTCATAAATCACGATGTTCATTGAAAATATAATCAGGGCGTGAGTTACGTAGCTCTTTTTCAGAAGTGAAATGGCCACAAATGATAGCTCAGCCAAGTGGATTATCGTGTGGACATTTCTAGTAGCCAAATACTCGAATACAGCCAAATATCCCGACACCTTGAGTCACTCCGGCCCCGATGATCCCATGGCAGTTGCACCGCCTGCACACTCAATCGCGCTGCCACTTATCCCGGTGTTCCGCTGTGGGTTATATAGTTTTGCGCAAAGTACTTTTCTATAAACATCTGGCAGTTCACCAGCATTGGTTCAAGCAGGCCTCACTGGTGATGAGACATTGAATGGCGAGACCAGTCGAATTTGCTTGTATCGACCCAATGCTGTCACGGATACACCCCCAGAAGGCCGTGCGGCTGGTGGGTGGTGTCAACCAGCGGTCCTCAACCGGCGGTTACACGCTGACCCCTGGGGATACGTGAACATGTCCCAGGGGTTTGGGTACGTGAGCCGATTTATAAATGTGTGAATTTATATCGTACAGAAAAGTCATTGGTCAATAATCATATATGAATCTGTCAATATAAAAAAACTACGATAAAAAATGTTTTATCCATATGGTAACCTAGAACGATGTTAAAAGCGAGCGCGAACAAATCACGTCACGCGTGCAGAGCGTTCCTTGGCTTTGTGTTTCTATTCGCTTGCAGCTACTGGCCAGTTAGGATACCTCACACAATGGGCAATTGGTTAAAATATTGACGTTCATTATTCATACATTTATTTCTCAGAACCATGTTGGGTCAGGCCATGCGCGGTACTCGGTTGGAACTAAATTCAACAAAGGGTACAGTAGCCAACAGTTGGAGAACCACGAGTGTAAGCGATACTTTGATGGAAATTACTGGAGAGATAACAGCTATGGGAATGAAGGAGGCATGCTTATTGTGAGCCACCTTTGTCGGGGATGACTTGGTGGCATTGCGAGCTCATAGCGCCACCTGCAGCCCGGGACTAGCGCCCATCCCTCGGTAGAGAGCGCGGTCATTCTGCACCGCAAGAGTTGGTCGCTACGGTTCGAGTCCAAGTCGTTGAACCAGGCGAGGACTCAAGAAACCAGGAGTTAGTGATGGCGCTTTGAGTGGCAGATTTGTGCCAGAAAGACGCCACGTACGTAAACAAAATGTGCTTGACTTGGGTCACCAAAATGACTAAATATTTAATAAAATTAACGAGCACAACGCTTAAGCAAAGAGCAAATGTAATTATTAGGCTATGAATGTATGTTAGGGGTCGTCCATAAATGACGTCACGCACCTAGGGGGGGGGGGTCAGACATTTGTGACGATGTGTGACGATGGGGGGGGTGATAAATGTGACGTCACATCAAAATGCGCAACTTTAAGTAAATATAGACAAAACGTTCTACTTAATTAAATAGACTTTTTAATAAATGTTTTCTCCAACAACATCAGAGTGCAGCGCCACATTAAATACGCACTACAATGACAATAGTTTAAAGCGATTTGAAGCATGTTTTATTTGGGGGGGGGGGGGGTAGAGCTTTGCGACGTCATATTTGAGGGGGGGTCTTACTTTTTGTGACGCCGTGTGACGAAGGGGGGGGGGGGGGGTTAAAAATCGTCCAAAATCGCGTGACGTCATTTATGGACGGCCCCTTAACGGGAATCAAACCCAGGTCAGCTGGGTTCGTAGCGCAGTGCTCTACACACAAAGAGCCCCCCGAGTACACCCCAGATTTGGCTTTTACGAATTGTTGTTTGCGAGCACCTATTAAGGCCGGTACGATCGCTGCCAACACACAGGCAATTTATCATTCACTCCGCAGTTTCTGAAAAATAAGTTAATAGCTCAGTAAAAGAGATTGGTTTTATTTGTGTATTCTTACCGATTTGTTTACCTTTCCTATACTTTGCACTCCTATTTTGCTTTAGTATCATTTGTTGTTGTAAAGTTTCTGACCCGCCCCTACTGGACGTCTGTGAAAAAGAGCTTGAAAGATCTTCGGATTCCTGATCCAGTCGAAATAAGCATTCTCATTCTATTTAAAGCGTTCATGACTGCAGGGATTCATATTCTTGGTTCTTTCGGTAAAGTCACTTAGAAGGGAAATAATAAAATAATAAAAAATAAAACTATAAAATTCTCACGAAGTTTAGATTGCAACACAAGAAATCATCATAAGGTGTGAAAACCACAGCAAGAAAATGATACAATTTTAAAATTAGAAAAAATAATAAAATTTAAAAAATTTAAATTTTTCTTGCTGTGGTTTTCACACCTGATGATGATTGCTTGTGTTGCAATCGAAACGTCGTGAGAATTTTATTGTTTTATCTTCATTATTTTATAATTTCCCTTCTACGTGACTTTACCGAAAGAACCAAGAATAAAACATTCTCATTCTCCCGTGCACGTGGACGGCGCCGAGTTCCCGCGCTTTCAGCGTAAGGACACGCCCCCCCTCCGCGTCACGGTCCCGCCCTCGACGCTCCCACGTGGTGGCATCGCGGCCAATAGGAGCGCTCGGGGGCCGGCATGCAGCGCGCGCTGAGCGGAGCGGCGCGGATCGGAGCGCGCATGGCGGAGGAGGCGGCGAAGCGGAGCGCGGCGCGGGCCGCGGTGGAGCAGCACGTGAGAGTGAGCGGCTCCTCACCCCTCACACAGACACACTCACCCCCTCACACAGACACACTCACCTCACCCCCTCACACAGACACACTCACCTCACCCCCTCACACAGACACACTCACCTCACCCCTCACACAGACACACTCACCCCCTCACACAGACACACTCACCTCACCCCCTCACACAGACACACTCACCTCACCCCCTCACACAGACACACTCACCTCACCCCCTCACACAGACACACTCACCTCACCCCCTCACCCCCTCACACAGACACACTCACCTCACCCCCTCACACAGACACACTCACCCCCTCACACAGACACACTCACCTCACCCCTCACACAGACACACTCACCCCCACACAACACACTCACCTCACCCCCTCACACACACTCACCTCACCCCCTCACACAGACACACTCACCTCACCCCCTCACACAGACACACTCACCTCACCCCCTCACCCCCTCACACAGACACACTCACCTCACCCCCTCACACAGACACACTCACCTCACCCCCTCACACAGACACACTCACCTCACCCCTCACACAGACACACTCACCCCCTCACACAGACACACTCACCTCACCCCCTCACACAGACACACTCACCTCACCCCCTCACACAGACACACTCACCTCACCCCCTCACAGACACACTCACCTCACCCCCACCCCCTCACACAGACACACTCACCTCACCCCCTCACACAGACACACTCACCTCACCCCCTCACACAGACACACTCACCTCACCCCTCACACAGACACACTCACCTCACCCCCCCTCACACAGACACACTCACCTCACCCCTCACACAGACACACTCACCCCCTCACACAGACACACTCACCTCACCCCCTCACACAGACACACTCACCTCACCCCCTCACACAGACACACTCACCTCCCCTCACACAGACACACTCACCTCACCCCCTCACACAGACACACTCACCTCACCCCCTCACACAGACACACTCACCTCACACCCCCTCACACAGACACACTCAGCCTCACCCCCTCACACAGACACACTCACCTCAACCCCCTCACACAGACACACTCACCTCACCCCCTCACACAGACACACTCACCCCCTCACACAGACACCTCGCCTCACCCCCTCACACAGACACACTCACCTCACCCCCTCACACAGACACACTCACCTCACCCCCTCACACAGACACACTCACCTCACCCCCTCACACAGACACACTCACCTCACCCCCTCACACAGACACACTCACCTCACCCCCTCACACAGACACACTCACCTCACCCCCTCACACAGACACACTCAACCTCACCCCCTCACACAGACACACTCACCTCACCCCCTCACACAGACACCTCACCTCACCCCCTCACACAGACACACTCGCCTCACCCCCTCACACAGACACACTCACCTCACCCCCTCCACACAGACACACTCACCTCACCCCCTCACACAGACACACTCACCTCACCCCCTCACACAGACACACTCACCTCACCCCCTCACACAGACACACTCACCTCACCCCCTCACACAGACACACTCACCTCACCCCCTCACACAGACACACTCACCTCACCCCCTCACACAGACACACTCACCTCACCCCCTCACACAGACACACTCACCTCACCCCCTCACACAGACACACTCACCTCACCCCCTCACACAGACACACTCACCTCACCCCCTCACACAGACACACTCACCTCACCCCCTCACACAGACACACTCACCTCACCCCCTCACACAGACACACTCACCTCACCCCTCACACAGACACACTCACCTCACCCCCTCACACAGACACACTCACCTCACCCCCTCACACAGACACACTCACCTCACCCCCTCACACAGACACACTCACCTCACCCCTCACACAGACACACTCACCTCACCCCCTCACACAGACACACTCACCTCACCCCCTCACACAGACACACTCACCTCACCCCTCACACAGACACACTCACCTCACCCCTCACACAGACACACTCACCCCCTCACACAGACACACTCACCCCCTCACACAGACACACTCACCTCACCCCCTCACACAGACACACTCACCTCACCCCCTCACACAGACACACTCACCCCCCCCCAACACACTCACCCCCTCACACAGACACACTCACCCCCTCACACAGACACACTCACCTCACCCCCTCACACAGACACTCACCTCACCCCCTCACACAGACACACTCACCTCACCCCCTCACACAGACACACTCACCTCACCCCCTCACACAGACACACTCACCTCACCCCCTCACACAGACACACTCACCCCCTCACACAGACACACTCACCCCCTCACACAGACACACTCACCTCACCCCCACAGACACACTCACCTCACCCCCTCACACAGACACACTCACCCCCTCACACAGACACACTCACCCCCTCACACAGACACACTCACCCCCTCACACAGACACACTCACCTCACCCCCTCACACAGACACACTCACCTCACCCCCTCACACAGACACACTCACCCCCTCACACAGACACACTCACCCCCTCACACAGACACACTCACCCCCTCACACAGACACACTCACCTCACCCCCTCACACAGACACACTCGCCTCACCCCCTCACACAGACACACTCACCTCACCCCCTCACACAGACACACTCACCTCACCCCTCACACAGACACACTCACCTCACCCCCTCACACAGACACACTACCTCACCCCTCACACAGGCACACTCACCTCACCCCCTCACACAGACACACTCACCTCACCCCCTCACACAGACACACTCACCTCACCCCCTCACACAGACACACTCACCTCACCCCCTCACACAGACACCTCACCTCACCCCTCACACGACCACTCACCCACAGACACCTCACCTCACCCCCTCACACAGACACACTCACCTCACCCCCTCACACAGACACACTCACCTCACCCCCTCACACAGACACACTCACCTCACCCCCTCACACAGACACACTCACCTCACACAGACACACTCACCTCACCCCCTCACACAGACACACTCACCTCACCCCCCTCACACAGACACACTCACCTCACCCCCTCACACAGACACACTCACCTCACCCCCTCACACAGACACACTCACCTCACCCCTCACACAGACACACTCACCTCACCCCCTCACACAGACACACTCACCTCACCCCCTCACACAGACACACTCACCTCACCCCCTCACACAGACACACTCACCTCACCCCCTCACACAGACACACTCACCTCACCCCCCTCACACAGACACACTCACCTCACCCCCTCACACAGACCATCACCTCACCCTCACACAGACATACTCACCTCACCCCCCTCACACAGACACACTCACCTCACCCCACCTCACACAGACACACTCACCTCACCCCCTCACACAGACCACTCACCTCACCCCCCTCACACAGACACACTCACCTCACCCCCTCACACAGGACACACTCACCCCCTCACACAGACACACTCACCTCACCCCCTCACACAGACACACTCACCTCACCCCCTCACACAGACACACTCACCTCACCCCCCTCACACAGAACACACTCACCTCACCCCCTCACACAGACACACTCACCTCACCCCCTCACACAGACCACACTCACCTCACCCCCTCACACAGACACACTCACCTCACCCCCCTCACACAGACACACTCACCTCACCCCCTCACACAGACACACTCACCTCACCCCCTCACACAGACACACTCACCTCACCCCCTCACACAGACACACTCAGCCTCACCCCCTCACACAGACACACTCACCTCACCCCCTCACACAGACACACTCACCTCCCCCCCTCACACAGACACACTCACCTCACCCCCTCACACAGACACACTCACCTCACCCCCTCACACAGACACACTCACCTCACCCCCTCACACAGACACACTCACCTCACCCCCTCACACAGACACACTCACCTCACCCCCTCACACAGACACACTCACCTCACCCCTCACACAGACACACTCACATCACCCCCTCACACAGACACACTCAGCCTCACCCCCTCACACAGACACACTCACCTCCTCACACAGACACACTCACCTCACCCCCTCACACAGACACACTCACCTCACCCCTCACACAGACACACTCCCTCACCCCCTCACACAGACACACTCACCTCACCCCCTCACACAGACACACTCACCTCACCCCCTCACACAGACACACTCACCTCACCCCCTCACACAGACACACTCCCTCACCCCATCACACAGACACACTCACCTCACCCCCTCACACAGACACACTCACCTCACCCCCTCACACAGACACACTCACCTCACCCCCTCACACAGACACACTCACCTCACCCCCTCACACAGACACACTCACCTCACCCCCTCACACAGACACACTCACCTCACCACCTCACACAGACACACTCACCTCACCCCCTCACACAGACACACTCACCTCACCCCCTCACACAGACACACTCACCTCACCCCCTCACACAGACACACTCACCTCACCCCCTCACACAGACACACTCACCTCACCCCCTCACCAGACACACTCACCTCACCCCCTCACACAGACACACTCACCTCACCCCCTCACACAGACACACTCACCTCCCCCTCACACAGACACACTCACCTCACCCCCTCACACAGACACACTCACCTCACCCCCTCACACAGACACACTCCCTCACCCCTCACACAGACACACTCACCTCACCCCCTCACACAGACACACTCACCTCACCCCCTCACACAGACACACTCACCCCTCACACAGACACACCCTCAACCCCCTCACACAGACACACTCACCTCACCCCTCACACAGACACACTCACCTCACCCCCCCTCACACAGACACACTCACCTCACCCCCTCACACAGACACACTCACCTCACCCCCTCACACAGACACACTCACCTCACCCCCTCACACAGACACACTCACCTCACCCCCTCACACAGACACACTCACCTCACCCCCTCACACAGACACACTCACCTCACCCCCTCACACAGACACACTCACCACCCCCTCACACAGACACACTCACCTCACCCCCTCACACAGACACACTCACCTCACCCCCTCACACAGACACACTCACCTCACCCCCCTCACACAGACACACTCACTCACCCCCTCACACAGACACACTCACCTCACCCCCTCACACAGACACACTCACCTCACCCCCTCACACAGACACACTCACCTCACCCCCTCACACAGACACACTCACCTCACCCCCTCACACAGACACACTCACCCTCACCCCCTCACACAGACACACTCACCTCACCCCTCACACAGACACACTCACCTCACCCCCTCACACAGGACACACTCATCCCTCACCCCCCTCACACAGACATCAATCACCTCACCCCCTCACACAGACACACTCACCTCACCCCTCACACAGACACACTCACCTCCCCCCCTCACCCAGACACACTCACCCCCTCACACAGACACACTCACCTCACCCCCTCACACAGACACACTCACCTCACCCCCTCACACAGACACACTCACCTCACCCCCTCACACAGACACACTCACCTCACCCCCTCACACAGACCACTACACTTCACCACCCTCACAGACTCAACTCACCCCTCACACAGACACACTCACCTCACCCCCTCACACAGACACACTCACCTCACCCCCTCACACAGACACACTCACCTCACCCCCTCACACAGACACACTCACCTCACCCCTCACACAGACACACTCACCTCACCCCCTCACACAGACACACTCACCTCACCCCCTCACCCAGACACACTCACCTCACCCCCTCACACAGACACACTCACCTCACCCCCTCACACAGACACACTCACCTCACCCCCTCACACAGACACACTCACCTCACCCCTCACACAGACACACTCACTCCCCCTCACACAGACACACTCAGCCTCACCCCCTCACACAGACACCTCGCCCTCACCCCCCTCACACAGACACACTCACCTCACCCCCTCCACACAGACACACTCACCTCACCCCCTCACACAGACACACTCACCTACCCCCCTCACACAGACACACTCACCTCACCCCTCACAATCACACTCACCCTCACCCCCTCACACAGACACACTCACCTCACCCCCTCACACAGACACACTCACTCACCCCTCACACAGACACACTCACCTCACCCCCTCACACAGACACACTCACCTCACCCCCTCACACAGACACACTCACCTCACCCCCTCACACAGGACACACTCACCTCACCCCCTCACACAGGACACACACTCACCTCACCCCCTCAACAGACCACACTCACCCTCACCCCCGTCACACAGACACCTCACCTCACCCCTCACACAGACACACTCACCTCACCCCCTCCACACAGACACACTCACCTCACCCCCTCACACAGACACACTCACCTCACCCCCTCACACAGACACACTCACCTCACCCCCTCAACACAGACACACTCACTCACCCCCTCACACAGACACACTCACCTCACCCCCTCACACAGACACACTCACCTCACCCCCTCACACAGACACACTCACCTCACCCCCTCACACAGACACACTCACCTCACCCACTCGACTCGCGCGTCAACCAGTCGCCTCACCCGCCCTCACCCACGCTCACCCCTCGACTCGCGCGTCAATCACTCACCCCACTCTCCCCCCAGCCACTCGCTCTCACCTCACCCACTCAATGCAGGTCAATCACTAACTTCATGCACTCACCCCACTCACCCACCAAACTCACACGTCAACCAGTCACCTCACTCTCAACTCACCCACTCTCAACTCACCCACTCTCAACTCACCCACTCTCATCTCACCGCCTCTCATCTCATCTCACCCCCTCTCAACTCACCCCCCCTCAACTCACCCCCCCTCAACTCACCCCCCCTCAACTCACCCCCTCTCAACTCACCCCCTCTCAACTCACCCACTCTCATCTCACCTCACCTCACCCCCTCAACTCACGCACTCTCAACTCACCCCCTCTCATCTCACCCCCTCTCATCTCACCCCCTCTCAACTCATCCCCCTCAACTCACCCCCTCTCAACTCACCCCCCCTCAACTCACCCCCTCTCAACTCACCCCCCTCAACTCACCCCCCCCTCAACTCACCCCCTCTCAACTCACCCCCCTCAACTCACCCCCCCTCAACTCACCCCCTCTCAACTCACCCCCCTCAACTCACCCCCTCTCAACTCACCCACTCTCAACTCACCCCCCTCAACTCACCCCCTCTCAACTCACCCACTCTCAACTCACCCCCCTCAACTCACCCACTCTCAACTCACCCCCCTCAAGTCACCCCCTCTCTCCACTCTCAACTCACACCTCAACCGCTTGCCTCACCACCTCGCTCACATCACCTGTGCTACTAACCTCACTTCACTTTCCCCCACTAGCCTCGTCCATTCACCTCCCACTCACCTCACTCCTCCCCCAAACAGGATCCCGTCCATCATCCCTATCACGGAGGGATTACTGTGTGGCGTTATCTTGGTGTGGACTGGGACTGTTTTGTTGTTTTGCTGCCATGCCCAATCTTGATAAAAATAATACATTTATTTTGTATTCATTTATATTTGGTGACTTGCTTAACCTTTTCGCTATTTTGCACTCCAATCGTTTTCTGCGTTTATTGTAACTTGCTGACTTGCCCCATACACCTTCATAGCTTATCGGATTCCTCCAGTCTAAATAAAGATTCTGATTCCCTCGTGATTCCTGCACCCCCCCCTCAACTCCTCCGCTCTTGAGCCCGCCACCCCACTGACCCTGATCTAACCCCCGACTCAATCTGACTGCTCCGTAGCCAGTGCTGTTCCACATATTGTATATCCCCGACGTAGCCGAATCTGGCTCCACAGCCCAGGGGCCGGCAAACAACGTAACAAAAATATATATTTTTTTCCGAATTCGGTACAGAAACTCAATATTTCAAGAGCCGCGATGCATGTGACGACATACATTATGTCACGGAGCAGTCCGGAAAGAGACACATGCGGCTTCAAAGCTGCAGGTTGCCGACCCCTGACATAGCCGATACATTACCTAACCTGAACCCTAACCTGGCTCAACTGGGCCTTAACCTGAACCGACAGATTCGGCACTCAGTCCGCTGTGCGACACTGCCAGGTTCAGTCCAATGCCTGGGACTGTCTGACCCCGTGTCCCTCCTGTGCCCCCTCTCTGTCACTTGTCTCCCATTGTTCCCCCATGTCTCCTCTCTGTGTGCCCGTGTCCCTCCTGTCCCCGTGTCTCCTGGCACCCTGCAGGGTGGACATGTGGTTGGAATTGGGAGCGGTTCCACCGTGGTGTTCGCCGTGGAGAGACTGTGTGAGGCAGCCTCGGCTCTACACCATCACCAGTGGCAACTGCACACCTTTTTTCGCTATTTAAAAAAAAGTCTCATCCCCTGGTTTTACCCAGGTGATGCTTTCGGCGTCATGAGACCAAGCGTGGGCTTGGGTCGCCCACAGAGTGGTGTCATGGTTCGTGTTTGAGAATGGGCCACAGAAGCTGATATCACAGCTACCTCCCGGGATCCCTTCAAGTGACCTCTGGTTCACACACAGTAGAGGGCAGCATTTGCCACAGACGAATGTTTATGAATTGGCACCCAAAACCGATGTTTTTTTTACTTTTACATAGCTGGAATTTATCCTCATTAAGTAAAGAATACATTTTAATGTGATGCTATTTGTATGCAGTAATTTGCTGACAACTAAGACCATCAACTCACTGCATTAAGTAACTGTAGTCACGTGTTGGTTATCGACGCGACTTGCTGTCGCGATCAAGGTGTTTTCAGGTCTTGCACATTCTGCTCATGTTATGGTGCTGTGAAACACTGGACTCGTCAGCATTGGACCCATGAACGGGGAAGCTGTAATTGCTTGCTTTAAGGCCATTGTTTTTTCTGCAGCGGAAAAGGTGAAGAGTGAAAATTTGAAAATCATATGCGTCCCTACATCCTTCCAGGTACAGTACGTGGGCTTTAACACGCATGGACACGGTAGCATTGGAGATGATGCTTTGCCAGTGGAAGAGTAGCCTGCCAGCTGGGTTCTGTTGCACAACGTTAGCTTCATGGTAGGGTTCCAAAACCAATAGAGGCAGTTCCACAAATTGGGTAACCTCACGGTCAAATTCATGCTAATAATAATATGTATGGTTATGATTTTGTAAGATGTGGCTTATTCATGGAGTACGTGAAATGGCTCTGCATGAAACTGAATGTACCAACGCCATCCCAGCGCGGATAGAAACAAGTCGGCTTGTACGAGTACTTATGGCACGGTTGTATTTTACAAACATTTCTTCATTTAATTGTTACAGCCATAATTGATTGACACTATGCCTGAGTAATAAGTCACTTCATGGTTATACAATTTATTACCCGCATATTTCAAATGTCTCAAATATACGTCCAATATCTTGGCACTGCCCATATAGTAGTCGCGAGGCCATCAATATGGGCTGTTTCGAATGTTCTTCCCAGGTGTCGACAGCGCCCTAGCCAGATATGTCCTATGCATACCAAGCAAAGTGAAACGTTAATGAGTGACTTGTACAATTATTTCACCTAGATGCTTTAGTCAATTGCCATACACAAAAGCCGGTTATTCATTGCCTAGGCTCACCAAGGCAATATATACATTACATGTTCATTCCAATATGTTAGAGCAGTGTAATGTCAATGAAAATCCTCCGCTCTGGTAACCATCTAGGCACTGGGAAACGTGTGCCGTGGTGGGCAAGATTCAGTCGGCGTGTTTCCGTTTCCGCAGGCACGACAGCTCATCCTGGAGCATGGCCTCACGCTCAGCGACCTCGACAGACACCCTGAGGTGAGTGGCTGGCATGGGGAGAATTTGTTTGAATACGATTGGATAGTGGCAAAGACGAACGTGATGACGGTAGTGGGATGGCAGCAAGGAGTTTGGTCCAGCTCCAGCTCGGGGAACATCACGAGAGCGTTTGGTGAGAGCTTGTGTTGACAGGGAGTGCTGGGAGCTTGTGCTGACAGGGAGTGCTGAAAGCTTGTGCTGAGAGGAAGTGGTGAGAGGGAGTGCTGGGAGGGAGTGCTGGGAGGGAGTGCTGGGAAGGAGTGCTGGGAGGGAGTGCTGGGAGGGAGTGCTGGGAGGGAGTGCTGGGAGGAAGTGCTGGGAAGGAGTGCTGGGAGGGAGTGCTGGGAGGGAGTGCTGAGAGGGAGTGCTGAGGGAGTGCTGAGAGGGAGTGCTGGGAAGGAGTGCTGGGAGGGAGTGCTGGGAGGGAGTGCTGGGAGGGATTGCTGGGAGGGATTGCTGGGAGGGAGTGCTGGGAGGGAGTGCTGGGAGGGAGTGCTGGGAGGGAGTGCTGAGAGGGAGTGCTGGGAGGGAGTGCTGGGAGGGAGTGCTGAGAGGGAGTGCTGGGAGGGAGTGCTGGGAGCTAGTGCTGGGAGCTAGTGCTGGGAGCTAGTGCTGGGAGCTAGTGCTGGGAGCTTGTCCTGGGAGCTTGTCCTGGGAGCTTGTCCTGGGAGCTTGTCCTGGGAGCTTGTCCTGGGAGCTTGTGCTGGGAGCTTGTGCTGGGAGCTTGTGCTGGGAGCTTGTGCTGGGAGCTTGTCCTGGGAGCTTGTCCTGGGAGCTTGTGCTGGGAGCTTGTGCTGGGAGCTTGTGCTGGGAGCTTGTGCTGCCCTCCGTTGAGGTCTGACCTTCGAACCCGGATCAGGCACTGATGGATGGGTTGTGGCACGGCCTGTATTGATGCTGCCAAATCTGCTTGTGTTAGTTTATTTTTCGCTTGGCTTTTTATACGGATGCCTTGTAGAGTGTCTTGGGAAGCTCTTGTATTTAGATGCATTACACATTTGATCTATGGTATCCATGGAGCCAAAATAATCGGCAGTTGTAATGAGTGTTCAATTACCAACGAATTGTCTTGAGCATATTACCACTCGTAGACTTGGCAGCTGAGTTCTATATCTTGCAGTGCTGGGGTTTAGTATGGAGGCATTACTAATTTGGTCGGCTGGCTTAGCGATTGAGCGAGCGACTCGCTGAGTATGAGGCCAATGTCCCATCATCATCATCCTTCCTGGTTCGATAGGCAACGAATCCCACTTTTTGCGGACATCAACAGCGGATGTCCTGTGGATAGTCTCACCCCTGCGATAGGAATGGGTAATTTCTACCACTGGCTCAGGGCTGTAAAGAGGAGATGAGCAACACTTCACTTCTCATGTGAGCAGGAAATATTTAGTAGCGCTCGAGTGAAAACTCAATATTTACCAGCAGCCATTGCTGTTATTGTGTCGCCTGCAGCTGGACGTGGCCATTGACGGTGCAGACGAAGTGGACTCCAAGCTGACCTGCATCAAGGGAGGAGGGTAATGAGCACCGCACGGCACCGCTCGCCATGGCGGGGCGTGGGAGCGGCTTGTATATGCGGCTCGCTGCCTCGGCCGTGTGTGGTAATTGCTCCTCATCCCACGCTCCAGGGGCTGCCTCACGCAGGAGAAGATCGTCGCGAGCTGTGCCAAGCGTTTCATCGTTGTTGCCGACTACAGGTAAGCAAACAAGGGGGGTTTCATGTCTCGCTGAATGTTTTCCAGGTTTATGCTAAGATTGGAATAGTGATGTGACTTGCAGCCACAGCCATAACAAGAGGTAGACTGGATGGGGTGCATTCTGGGTGCGGAAGTATTTACCGGGTCGCTGACCCATTCAGAGCTGGCTGAAATGAAGCTTGGAAGTAAACGTGATGTCCTTTGAATGTCGGGGTTTTCCGTTCTAAGGACACAGTCAGGGTGTCATGGTCGTTTTGACGCTCGTCTGCTTTGACTGCGACAGCCGAGTGATCTGACGGGAGGAAGTAATTTACAGTGGCCCCAACGGCATTGGTGAAAGTCAGCGCTGTACTCTTGCAAATCCTCATCAGATTTGATGCCTCTTTCTCTTCGAACAAAATCTCATCTGTTTTACATTTATAATATATTCCATTCGACTCTTCAATGAGTTTGAGATTTTTTTCTTGGTGCTTGGACAATGGATTTCATTTTCAAATAACCATATGAAGTACATTTTCCCATGTTTTATTTTTATTTTTAAAACATTTCTTGTAACCATAAAAAAATTCTGCCCCACGACTGCGATGATGTATACTTTGTAACATATTTTCATGCTGCGTATTTTAAACTGAAAGCCTTCCTTTGCAAACGAGCCTCTTCTTAACTGGGCACCTCACCTCGTTATGAAGCTTTTTTTATTGGAAGCGATGACCTCCAGCACCGTTCGCCATTGACTTCTGTGCAGGAAGCGATCGTCGGAGCTGGGCCAGCAGTGGAAGAAGGGCGTCCCCATCGAGGTGGTGCCCATGGCGTACGTTCCGGTCGGGCGCACCATTGCCGCCCGCTTTGGGGGCACCGCCGACCTGCGCATGGCTGTCAGCAAGGCTGTGAGCGCCCATTATTCACCGCTTATTGTAATTTTTGCTTTGTTCCATATTCATTATTTCTCAGCCCATGGTAACAGTTGGTCTGTCCGAATGATGGATGTTCTGCGGTGGAGAGCGCCGTGTTGCTCTGCTTTTTCTAGCCGCTATGCATATTCACACTTTTTTTTTGCCCCTCCACTATTATAACTCAACCAGACTCGCTTCTGAAATGGCCGTGGCATATTTTAGCGGTCGTAACGTCCTGCAATGTTCTAGGGTCCGGTGGTCACGGACAACGGGAACTTCATCCTGGACTGGAAGTTCGACCGTAAGCACGACTGGCAGGTGGTCAACACGCAGATAACGCTCATCCCAGGTATGAGACAAAACGGTCAAACAAACTTCAGTCAAACATTCCTCACTGCAAAAAAATTGGTTAACATTTGAACCCATGGACATTTGCCCATTCTTGTTATTTGTACAGATACAGCCCCATGCTGTGCGAGTTAAATGATCATACTTCACCACTCTGGTCAGTGTGGGTTGGTTATATCATAGAGTATAGATGTGGCAGTGGTACAACAAGGAATTGTGCTGCTGCCACCATAGCCACTTCGGGCTGCTATTGACTTAATATGTTAAAAGTTCGTTGAGAAGAAGTCCTCTCCCCAGGCTTGACTAGGGTTGCTGCACACGGCTATGCTTACCGTGTGTGTGTGTGAGTGTGGGGAGAGAAAGTGTAGCGATTGGCACGCTGCGCTACAAACTCAGCGACCAGAGTTTGATTCCCGTTCGCGACCAACACCAGTGATGATTATCTGAACTGGTTCTGGACCTCCCCTAGGTCTACTCAGCCTCAAATGAGTACCTGTTGCACTGTGTAAACCTTGCCATTTGAGACACAAAGGTGGCCGGGTGTGGTGCTGACCACCCACCCCATCGTGTGCCGTACTGGCCTTAATAGTTGCTTGCTAACAGCAATTGCCCCAAAAGTATGTTAAGGCTATACGGGGTATTTTTGTGCGTGTTTGTGCGGCAGGGGTCGTGGAGACGGGCTTGTTTATTGGCATGGCGGAGAAGGCCTACTTTGGGATGCAGGATGGCAGCGTGGCCACCCAAGAGCCAGGCGATCAGAAGAACTAGTTAGTGGTGGAGAGGCCGGAGGTGACGTGCCAGAGCCCTCCCAGTTCGCTCGCTCCTCGCAAGCTTCCCGCAGATTCCCTTTGCTGTACACTCACATGATCGAACGTTCATCTTGCAGCTTGCCAAATTTAAGTTTACATTTGTACGGTGCCTTCGTTTGCCATGTTGAATTGCTGGTTTCATACTGTGCACTATATTTTTGGGAATGCCAAATATCACAGCAAAATCCATTGAATGTGTCAGTTTTTTTGTTTCCCCTTGACTCTGAATTTCATACACAGCATTTGTAAAATATACGAAGAGACAATGAAAAATATATCAACCAAATCTTTGCAATCGTTGAACAGATAAAACAAATTTTGTGCATATCCACTGCTGTCGACATATTTCGACTCGGTGGTTGAGAAAAGGGTAGATAAATATTGGATGAATTTTTTATATTTTATAACCTTTGTAGCTGCGGTTGTGATTTTTCCAGGAGAGATAAAAAAAACAGGCGTAAGTAACTGGTATTGAAATCGGAGTCTGGCATAATTTGAATCACTGCAGAGTGCCTACAACAGTTTAGAAGACTTAGTCCGTATTATCAGTAGCACTGCCAGGGTCTGTCTTCTCATCTGTTTTTCTAAAAGTTTTACGACGCGTGACATCTTACCAGTGTTTGCAATGCTTCTTGGCAAGTTTGTGTCCGGTTCATTTGTGTGAATTACACTACCATAGAAACGATGATTTGAAATCAACTCTTGACCAACAGCAATAGTATGTATGTATGTTGGACTTCTTATGCATCGCACGTAGCCAACTGTGCTAATTGGATGTGTGAAACGTCTTTGAAGTTTCAGTCAATAAAAATACATTTTCTTGATTAATTACAATTTGGTGTTTCGCGTGATCTTTGTTGTTTCCCTGAGTTTGGCGCATTTTCAAGATACAAATCTCTTGGGACAGAATCGTAGAGAAGAATCTGGGCCTCATGAAGGCTTGACTTAAAACGTATGACAAAGAACTGTGTTCAATGACAATCCACGAGGATGTAAATGTTTTCAAACGAGGGTATTTTATTTTACAGATATTTACCTTTTCACAGCAATGTTGAGAGTTCAATATTTTCCCATAAAATTATAAAACAAAACATGAAAAAGGACTGCAGCAAACACCCGAGCAAGGAGACGAAATGAGCGTTAACGTTGTTGCCACATTACTGTACCTCCCAATAGCTGCAAGAGCCTCCTTTGCCAGGCCGGCATGCAGTGTGATTACACATTCCACTCTGGGGTATTCGTGTGGCATTGCGGAAGTGCGAGTCTGAAGTTGCACAGACAAATAAACTAATGTGCAAGTGTATAAATAACTTGATGTGCACAACGCTCGTTTATGAAAAGCACTCGAGATGGTGCTCGATGCGATGAATAAAAGATGCGCCCACGTGGCCGCTCTGATGTTCTTTGGTATCGGGCGTGTCTTCACAGTGGGTAAACAGATTTGTTATTTCAGCCTAAAAACGTATTGGCGGATTGGGTAAAAAAGTTTGTTGGTGTCGGGTTTTTGTCAAAGGGAAAATGTTGCCCGTGAGAACCCGTCGGCGATTGCGATGCTGCCCCCCCCCCCCCCCTGTAACGATAGCGGCGCATGTAATGATTCTATTCGACTCGGAATTCACCTGTTCCCAAGCGTACCGTTTCTGTTTTGCGTGTGTCACAACGGACGAATCTGCGACAAATTCAAGTCGGCTCCATATGCGATGATGATGGCAACGTACCTGAGAAGACCTAAGAGCGGCTTTGTTGGCGTCTCAATACCCCATTTACAAATATCGACCCATAAATACAAATAAATAAATAATTGCCTTTCTTACGCCAAATATCAACTCAATTCACAACAATAAACTAAATGAACAAAAAAAACCTGTAACAACCATTTAGACTTGTTTTCCTTCTGTCAAAAAGTACAACAGGTAAAAGGTTCAACATGTACGGTTTGGCCAATCCACTGCTGGATGAGGGACTCGCCATGCCACATTCATCGTGGGGGTTATTGACCTTATTTCACCACGCTGGTCAGTGTGGGTTTGGAAGTGGGGGAAGCAGAGTTGAGTACAACGGATTTTTCTACACTGCCCTCTGCTGACAAAACCTACACCATCCGTGATATGCATGGTGGTCGCCCATCCGAGCACTGTCCAGGCTCCAAAATCCTGCTTAGATTCCAAGCTCTGATGAAATCGGGCGCAATCCGGGGTTGATTTGGTCACACGTAGGCCGTCGGAGATCGAGTGAAATAAAGCCAAAGGATTCAACATCGAGCTGCTGGGGAGCGCACGGGATTTCTGGAAGCCTCGTCAGCAGCGTGTGATGTCCACCTGGGGTCACGACCTCAGGATGCACCACCCGGCTGTGGAGGGGAGCGAGCGTGTGGTGCTTCTCACAGCTGTGTCCGATGTCCCTCGGCGACGTGCTCGCCACACTCCGCTCCCATCGCCTCCCCCAGCCCGCTCTCCCCCAGCTCCCTCAGCCTCTGGATCAGGTACCTCTGCCGGAGCAATGGACACAAGGCAACAGTGAACAATTTTAACAACTTGGGACAACAACTGTTGGGTTTCAAGAGGTGGCTGGGTGGGTCGAGGGGCCAGAGACATTGAGATGGCATCGCTGAATATCCTGGGTTGGAATCGGAGGTTTGCTGTAATTATACCAGGCTCTCAAGTCCAGCGAGTTGACGGTTTAGAGCCGAGACTATTTAAACTAAACAATTTAAACCTTATTTTACCAGGTCAGGCCCAATGGACTATATTGATCTTTTTCAGAAGCGACCTGGCCACATGATAGCTCAACAAAGTGGCTTATGTGAAAATTTATAAGAGCCAAATACTCTAAACGTAGTCTCACAGGAGACTACTCATGTGCAATCTCTTATTACGGCAGAAGAAAGCCATAATCAAATCAGATTTTTCACTCAATCATAAAACAATTACATTTTGAATGAGCACTCAAATTGCGACTGCGTCTTATGATGCTATCTCGAAACAGTGGGGATATTCTCTAGAGGCAGTCAGGTCACGGGCAGAGGTAAGGGTGCAAGATCCTGAGCCTGCACTTGAACAGGGAGAGGAAAAAATTAACCCATAAAAACAACGTTTTTCACTATAAATCCTTTATATGCGTGGCATCGGTTTTATTTTATTATGCATTTCTGTTTTTCTTGAGTAAGAGTTTCATTTTTATCACATTGGTATTTTAAATTAAATATGAATTTTTTTTCTCCTAAAAAGTGGAAAATTTTTGAAAATTTTTTTCACGAAAATAAATTGTCACACACAACGAGTCTGTGTGCAAAATGTCAGCTCGATTGGATCACGGGAAGTGGGTTAAAAAACGACCGAAAGATTTGCACAGGTCGTTAAGTGCGCAATCAAGCAAGCAAGTGCAACTTAATATAAAGGATTTAAAAACTGGCAGCGATGACATCTCGGATTTTTGTCGTTCGCGCCAAGCAGAACACGTCACGACCCAGGAGAGCACACCGCAGAGCACCCAACAAGAGCATCACCGGGGCAACCCCTGCGGTAACGTCCCGCGGGGGCAAGGGGTTCCGTGCTCCGGGGGGGGGGCAGCCGTGGAAACGGATCGCAGTCCCGTCGCTCACCTCCACGTTGCGGTAGTGCGTGGGACTCCGGCAGTGGCCCTCCCGCGCCGAACTCTCGCACACGTAGAACAGGCGGCACAGGAGGCAGTAGAACCCCGTGCGCGGCACCACGAAGTTCACGCCTACAGGAGGAAGGGCAGCGTGAAGGGCGCTGGCCCGGCGTGCCGTGCGACAGCGGCCGGTGGCGGCCTACGTGAAGCTTCACTGCGCGGAACGTCTCGCAGAGCGGTGCTGATGGTTACAGCGGCTCCAAGGCCAATCCCCAATCAACTTTAAGATCACACTGCTCACCATCTTTAAGATCCTCTGTGGACTTGCCCCTGTCTGCCTCTCCCCTCACTCTACTCCACTCCACGCACTCTCCAACCTTTCCCCTCTCTTCTCACTCTTCTCTACTCCACGCATTCTCCACTTCAGCAACCCGTGTGAACCAGTTCAATTGCAGGGATGTCAGATGTAGTTTTGTTGCATCCACTTCCACATGTCCTTCACTAACACAGAGGCTTGCGCAACGCCGACCGCGCAATCGGGGTAACATTTGGGGGAGGGGGAAATAAAACGACGAAGAGCCAACTTCAAACGCGGCGCTACACGTGTTTGTTAGAAAGTTTCGGGGCCGTGACGGGGGGGGGGGGGGCGGAAGCGCGTGCCGCGTTTTGAAGGTGGCGCGGCCCCGCCAACCTGCGCCGGTCCAGCGGGATCCGCCGCGCTAAACAACGTCAGGGTCGCACGCTCAACGTCGCATTCGACCAAGGTTTCGGATGCACGAACGAAAGAGCGGAAGGCGTTGCCGGGAGACGTCGTCTCAACAGAGCAGCCTCTCAATTAGCCCCGGCCGCGTGCCGCGCGATCTCCGCGCGCCCGCCGGTAGTGCGCACTCAGGGCAGGCATTCCTCCCCCCAGCCGACCCCTTTAGTCGTTGACCCCTCGTACCCCTGCGAGCCCTGGGGCCCTTTTAGCGGCACCATGCATCAAAGGCGCCCGGGCCGAGAAGGCCCCCCACCGTGACCCAATGCGCTCGCCTCTCGGGACCCGGCTGGCGCGCACCCACCCCCGACCCGTGAGCGAGACCGCTCCCGACGGCAGGGAGCGAGCGTGCGGTCGCGCGGTCGGCCTGAGCGGATTGCGGCCGCGTGCGCTCTCGCTGTTGCGCCGTGGCACGGAGCTGTCGGGTCGTGGCACGCGTTGTTGCTGGGAGCTTCTCCAGGAACTGAATTCAATATTCAGCTCTTGAAGATTCTTCCAGCATGTGCAGCTATGGGTGTATCCACCCCCCCACCCCGACAGTGCCATCCCCCCTTTGTGACCCCCATTTCACTTTGTCCTGCAGTCACCATTGCCAACAAAACATTACTCACAATCTTTAAAGCTCACGATCAATTTTTACTATTTGCAGTATGCGTGCGTGTGTGTGTGCGTACGTGTGTGTCGTGGTTAGCGCAGCGCACTACAAACCCAGAGACCAGAATTCACTTGCCGTTCACAGTGAACATCATGGCAAGTAGCTGAATCGGTTCTCGGCCTCCCCTCGGTCGACTTTGCTATAAAACAGTACGCAGTGCAATGTGTAAATATCTCAGCACTGCGCAAAGATGGCCAAATATGGTTCTGGCTACACCACCCATTCGTCTGCCACATTAGCTTAAATAGGTGCTCACTAACAGCACTCCCCAATAGTCTAAGCAGGCTATACGTGTGTGTGTGTCGCTACAATGCAATCGGAGTGTGATTCCTGGCCAGTCAACATCGGTGGGGCAAGTGGTATCTGCCCCTGTCCCAGGGACATCGACTAGGTCGACTCAGCCTCAAGTAAGAATGTGGTGCAGTGGTGGACTTGCCGATAGGAGGACTGAGCGATTCCTCGCCGGCCGCCGACACGGAGACGCACGCAGGGGACTCCGTGCATCTTTTCAGGTCGCTGAGGATTTCTGCGGAGGAGCGAGAGGCACGGACGATGTTGACTAAGCTGTTTATTTTTTAATAGGTAAGGCCCACTTGAGCTACATAGCTCTTTTTCAGAAGCGACCTGGCCACGAACGATTGGTCAACGAAGTGGCTTACTATGTGCAAATGTATAGCAGAAGCCAAATACTGTAATCTAAACGCTTGTTGTTTCTACATGTGGAGGGAAAAACCTGAGGACCAGGAGAAATATCCACGCGACCACAGGGAGAGAGACATGCAAACTCCAAATATACAGCAGGCGTCGGGGTCGGGATCGAACCCCCGACCTCATGTACACCAGGCGAGGTAGTTAACATCTCGCCGCCGTAGCGCCCCTTGACACCAACTCGCGCGTGACGCACGACATGGTTGCACGGCTCACCCACGTTGAGGCCTCGGGCTCCAGAGCCATCGTTAGTGGTTGTGGCGGGCCCAATGGGGGCCCAAGCAGAATACATTTTTGGGGTTCCCCCTTTCAATTCTTAAGAGCCTAGCGAGATGACAGAAGACAAGAGAAAGAGACGTCGTGTGGGATGAGAGAAGAGGAATGAGGACAATGTCGAGGGATGAGAGATACTTCCCCTTGTTAAGGTTATTAGGGTTTTAATTTGTTGATATTTTGTTTTCATGAATCTGGGGCCTCTTCAGCTGCTTGGGGCCCTAAGCTTGAACTTGGTTGGCGTTTGTATGCCTAGTGCCACCGCTGGTCACCATCAACATCATCATCGTCGTCGTGTTGAGTAGATTCATGGGTTTTTTGGATGCGTAGTGGTTAGAATTCACCGACATCGAGATGATTTGCCAGATAGTAAACACGTACAGGCATTTCTAGGGGCCTTGTAAGCCTGTCACAAAAATCACACCAAATATTGTTATTTAAAACGGCATAGAGGGGGGAGTGGCGGAACTGCGGTTAGCGCACTGCGCCACAAACCTGGCGAAACGAATTAACGTTCCAGGCCACGGCAAGTGACATCCAAATCGGCGCTTCAACAACCCGCCGCACTCACCAGCTTTGGTGACGTACGGTCCAGAAACCCCGATGGGAGGTAATAATCCAGAAGTGGATTGATAAGGGGGCTGTTAACGTTGACGTTGCTACGAGCGGGAAGCAATTCAAGGGCAGCTGGTGTATGGAACCCGGTCGAACGCGACCAGCAGGGGGCAGCATCGAGCCGCGGATGAGAGAGATAAAATAATCGTTTAAAACGTGCCTTTCGTAGCCAGCACCACGGGGTTCCACATTTGTCTTTGGGTTAGGTCACACGTGGCGGGGGCTTTATGTCAGTGTCTTGTCATTAACCCTCCACCGCCTGACCAGATTTAAAACGTCGCACGTTGGTGTTGAACTTGGTGGGGGGAAGTCCGAAGCTGCCGGTGAGCTGCTGCAGCTCTATCGGTCAGAGTTTGATCAAAGCATCGTCACGGTACGAACAACAACAACAATAATAATGTCTGCGTTTAACCGGACAATCTCGTCGGGTGGTGGAGGGGTTGACGACGAGAATTGTGACGTAAAAACTACCAGCACGCGTCGATCGACACGAAAAAACAGATACGGATAAAGAAATAAAAGCCGTATTAAGCGCCTGGCAGAGTGGTGAAGTATGGTGAAAAGTGATGTTTGTATTGTGTAGGAGTCTCGTTTGCCAAGAGGGAGGAGCCGGCGCGTGACTCCGAGACACCTCCACAGCGGGCAGCGGGAGCGACGCAACCCGTCAGAAACAACATTTACAAATCATCACCAAAACCACCCCCGCCCACCCCCCCCCCCGCGGCAGATTCTATCGCCGCGCGTGCCCCTCGATAGCTTAAAGATTTCTATTTAGATCAACGCACGCCGCTGCAGCCGACAGCCCCCCGGACGCGTGGCAGATGCCGCCGCCTCCACCGGCGGGAGCAGCTCGGTGCCGTAAAACACGAGAGGGATGTGACTCGAGACGATGGAAGACGCGAGATGGAGATGATTTGTGGCCACGCTGACTCGATTGCCTCCCGGGCGCGCAACGATTGGATGCAGCGATTTAAAAAATCTACACCACGCACATCGTTTGAGGCGGTCACGTTCTATCCAAGCCGCCGCCCCCCACCAAGCCGTCGCACACAAGAGCCGATCTCGTCGCTCCATCTCCGCAACGGACGTCCCTCCCCGGCGTGTGCGCACACGCGTCTCTTAATTGAAGAATGAGGAACTGTGCAAATTACTCGTGAAGGCCAGGGTCAAGACGGTACGAACGTACCACGCAAATGTTGATCGATTCTTGAATAAAGTCACGACCCCAAATCTGGACAATGCCGCGTGCACTTATGGATCAGGAGTTGGCACGCACCTGGAGCGAGGGGTTGGCCCGCGGGCTTCACGACTCCGGGCAACCCGTCGCGACGGTCGTCACCGCTGCCTGCCCCCTCGTCCCCCTCCATCATCACCCTGGGCCGTGGTCCCTCGGCGTCCCGTACGTCGCCGTCGGATTCCGAGCTGCGGCTTCGCGGGAAGGACGCGGGTTCGTCCCGCGTGCCGCGAGGCTCTCGGGGGAGGGCCGGGGCTTCCGCGTCCGCGTCGGCCGTCTCCTCCGAGCGGCCATCCCCGTTGGCGGCCGGGACCGGCGCCGGCGCCGTCTCCTCCGTGTCCGCCGCGTCGCCTCCGTGGGGGGCGACGTCCGGGAGATTTGCGACCTCGTCACCCGACGGTCGATCGCCACCGCCCGGGGGTGCCCGCTCATCCACGAGCCTCGCCGCCACAGACGCCGTGGCGGCAGCGGCGGCGACCTCGTCGGCCGCCGCCTCCTCCCCGCCGCCCGATCCCTCGCCGACGACGAGGTGAACGGAGCCCTTCTCCTCCTCCCCCATCTCCTCTTCGGCTCCAACCTCATCCACGGTGACGAACCCGACGTCGCCCAGGAAGAAGTCCTGCTCCTCATCGCGATCACGGAGCGCGTGGAGCCTGCTCGGCTCCTCTGTCGCGCCGCCGCCGGCGCCGCCGCCCGTGCTCGCGCCCCCCCGCGTCTCGCCCGCTCCATCCCCCCGCCGCTCGGTGGGGTCGCGTCGCCACGCTCCTTGTGCGAGATCCTCCAGCTCGTTCGGCGCAGGGCTCAGCCTCGCCCCGTTCTCCCTCGTCGTCGTCGTCTCGCTCTCCCTCATCATCGTCTCGCCGTCATCCATCGTGGCCTCGTGCTCGCGCGGGCTCGTCGGCCTGGTCCTGCCCTGCGAGGGATTCTCCAGTGGACTCTGGGGTTGGCGGCGAGGAGAGGGGGTGGAGGGTCCAGGAGACGAGCTGGAGAGGCTCTCACGGCGCCAGGGCGACCGGCTCCGTTTCCATGGCACCGGGCTGAACGAGCGCACCGCGTTGGCAGTGGGAGACTCACGGTCGCGGGACAGGGGGCTGCGCGACCGCACACGGCTCCTGCGGCGATACAACAGCGGGCGCTGGCATCAGCAGGCAACTCGGCACCCAGCAGCGTCCAGCAGCGATCAACAGCGACCAAAAGCGACCAGCAGGAATGATAAGTGACCAGCAGCGACCAGAATCGCGACTGTAGCAGTCGGTTGTGGTTTTTCAAAAGCACTCGGACCTGCTCTCGCCCACCTCCATAGCCACATCGTTGTTTTCAGTGCATCTGGTGAACTGGGCCCCCACTAGAGGGGGGGTCTCTCCAGGTCCCTGTATTGGTGGCCCTTCCTTGAGCAGTGCCGCGAGCGAGCAATTGCAGGGCTGCGCCTTTACCTAAACCAGAGCAGTCATTAAAGGTGGAAAAATGATGGAAGAGAGAGGCTGACAAAGAGCCGATTGGACTGCTGTTGGAAAACCCCACCACGGAGGATGAGTGAGGAATCGGCTCGTGTGCGCGGGTGCGCGATGATTTGTTTGAATCGTAGGACCGCAAGAGATGATAATGGCTTGGAGAAGATCCTTCATTCAGCAGTGGATAGATGATGGCAATGGCGATGTCGATGCGATGAGTGTTGTGGTGCTGGTGAGTGCCAGTGCGGAGGAGGGTGGCCGTACTGGGCGGTGCCGGCGCGAGCTCTGGCCGAGTGCCCCGTCTCCTCCATCAGCACCTCGTCCACAGGGCGTCCCGGTTTCTACCGGCGGAGGACATCGCACGCAGCACGGGGCATGGGGCACGGGGCACGGGACAAGGGGCATGGGGCAGAGGGCAGAGGGCACGGGGCATGGGTTAGAGGACAGCGGGAAGACACCGCACAATGTACACCGGGCACTCAGTTCTCAATCAATATTTTCAGGATCGTTCCTAGGGCTGCCTTGGATTACCAGCGTAAGGCACTACCACTAGTGTGCAAGGTGTGGCTATCCATACTAACCCTATGTTACTGCACCGTATAACCGGCAGATGACTCAGCGAGCGGCTCGCAATCGGAAGGTTGCAAGTTCACATCCTGGTTGGGGTTTCAGTCAGCCCCTCATCATTCCTCTGGGGTCGATAAAATAGGCACCACTTTGTAGGGAAGTTATCAGTGGTCATCCTGTTGATAGACTCGCCCCTGCCATGGGAATGTGGAATTTCCACCATATTCTGCTCATTTAAGCAGGAAATCACTTTGACTACGCCCCTTTAATTGTATGGCAAGTAAGGCGAGATGGAGGTGCCAACGTTAATCCTGGCACAGTGTCGTTCCCGACCGTTCCGGCTGAAACTCATCACGTCCGCTCACGCAGGACAGCGATACGCTAAGTGCCCGACCCCTGCGAGTCTGCGTCGTGACCCGGATCTCCGGGTCGGCCGACCTCCTCCATCAGCACGCGAACCTGACGACCCCAGACACCACCAAATGTCACGTTTGGCCGACATCAGCAGCTGCGTCGCCGGGGCCGGGTACAACCTCCCGGGCCGGATGATCGCCGCGATGATGTTGGGAAAAGGGGGGCGTGAGGGAGGGGGGGGGGCTTGAGGGGGTCACCACGAGGGACTCTGGGTTCCGGGACGGGAGGGAAGGGCACCTTGAGCACGAGGCGCTGGTAAGAGCTGGACATCTGCACGGCGACGGGCTGCTCCTGCAGGAGTGGTGGTTGCGCCGCGTACGTCCTCACCAGCGCCCGCGCCGCCTCGGGCCTCGCCATCTCCAGGAAAGCCTGCGAGCCGCCGGGAGCAGAGCGCGCACGCCACGCCGTTTCCGGCTACCAGTGTATTTCGACCGCGCTTGCGGACGCGTAGGCTCAAAACGCCAAGCGGCCAGCGATGAACAGGAGCGGTGACGTAGTACTATGCGAGGGTGTAACGCGAGTCACGAATCGCGTGCTAATCTCACCTCCGATTGCCACGGTTGGCTAAGTACGTGCGAAAGAAGAACATACATGCATACAATTGAGCAGGGTTATTGTTGTAAGAGCTTGGGAGCAAAGAAACGATGATGGGATGGAGGGAAATGCAAAAGTGGAGCGGTGCGAGGGAAGAAGCGGAAAGAAAAATGAGCTGACCTGCAGTGTGGTGAATGAGCGGGTGAGCGAGTGAACGGGTGAGCGAGTGAACGGGTGAGCGAGTGGATGAGCGGTGAGTGAGCGGGTGAGCGAGTGAACGGGTGAGCGAGTAGATGAGCGGTGAGTGAGCGGGTGAGCGAGTGAACGGGTGAGCGAGTAGATGAGCGGTGAGTGAGCGGGTGAGCGAGTGAACGGGTGAGCGAGCGAACGGGCAAGTGAGCGGAGCAGCGTGAAGGAAAAAGCGAAGAGGCGAGCGTTTTCACCTGCAGCGTGGCGATTTGAACACACCGGTAACAAAGGCACATTTGACATTGCCTCGCCCCATGCGACGCTGCCCGCTGGGGCACGTGTTGATTGTTTTGGGCTCGCGCAAGCAAGCAAAAAAGGAAGGGGGAAAAAAATGTAAATGGGATGTCCCGTGCGCCGCGACGCACGTGATGAAGATGCCGCGCGGTGGTGCGTGGCGGCCGCCGTTGCTTTGCCGTTTGTATTCCCGGACAAACGACCTTGAGATGCTATCAGAAGCCACACTTTTTTGACAGCAGCGAAAGTTTGTACTTTCACTCAGCTGCTGCCTTATCGATCAAAAGCGTTTGCTCCTGGCAGTGTCTGTGTGTCCACATGTCGGTGCGCGTGTGCGAGGAGTTCGGGGGAGGGGGGGGTGAGGGGCTGTGATGCCGCTTCTGCTTAAGGAACTGGGGATGCAGCCAAAAGGCAGAGTGAGCGAGAGAGAGAGAGCGTGATTATTTCAAATATGGGCTGAGCAGTAGATTTCTCGGCATGAATCATAACGGTGACGCGGCTGCACAGACAGAGTCGCCCACACCACCACGCATGTGAGTCGGAAGGAAGGTCGCAACGACGTTACGTAATTACGATGTTTGTTTAACTTGGTCTCTATTTGTTAGATGAACATCTTTTTTTTACATATATACTGCGTGTCATGAAAATGTCTTCATGTCATAACCCAGGTTGGCCTTAACGTGTCACGCGTCTCTTAACCATGTGCTGGTCAAATGAAGAACACCGGCATAACGGCGCAAGTTGAGAGATTTCATTCATCGTTCGGCCAGGCATTTCGAGGATTCCCATAAAGGTTCGGCCATTGGCGATTGGCCACGCGGCGCATTGGGTTACGCTGTGCAGGGTGTATGGGGCACAATGAGACAGACACCAAGTAGCAAACCGGGCATTAATAGAACGGTCAAAAGTCAGTGGGCAGAGAGAACAAACTGCCCCCGGTGGCTCTTTAAATGGAATGATAAGCCATGACATTTGCAGTAACAGCCAAATATATTCCAGGCCGGTTAAGAAAGTCACACACCTGATCACGTTGACCGACTAAGCCAATCCACAGTGCAAATATTTTGCAAACTTGAGAACGTGGAAAAGGGTAAACCATCGCCGTGCAGCATCGGAGAGTCTGACGGGGAGCGAGCCGCTCCGTTTGTAGCCGCGTCTTTGTAAAGGATTCCAGCACGCTCAGACCAAATGGCTCGCGGGTTTTGGTACCCGCGCCATTCTCATAGTGCGGGACTATCATCGCCCCCCTGACCCACGCGCCCCCCCAACGACCCGCGCCCTCACCTGGTTTTTGGACCTCATGAGAATGTAGTTGGTGACCTTGCCGAAGGGCAGGCCCAGCCGGATGATGTCGGCCTCGGTGAAGGCCACGGGCGGAAGGTTGTGGAAGTGAACCACGCGGCCAGCGCTGTCCGGCCGGCCGGCCCCGTCCTGCGTGGAAGGCAGCGGCAGCTGTCAAGCTCGAGGCGGGTTCACAAATCGCCTGGCTGAAGTTTGTTCAGTTTGTCCGGTTTTTTAAAAAAGGACGAGCCCCCAAAATCGACGCAATGCGATACAAAAGTCACTTTTTTTACATATTTATCCACAAACGCCACACTGAATCCAAGGACTCTCTTTAGTTATTTATTTACATATATATTTTGAAATCCCACACGTGCAAAAGGGCAATACTATGAATGAGTCCACTTGCTGCACTGGCTTCTCCTGGCGAGCCGAGGTACGGAACCTCCTCGTTGCCCACGGGAAGGGAGTTTCACAGCATCTGTGCATGATCCACCAACTCTCGCTGCTGCCCCCACACAGTGCTGGATCACAGGCCACGTGCTCCGTAGCCACCACAGTGCCCCCCACCTCCAAAACTTAGAGAGCAGAGTTCAATTCCCGGCCAAGGCTAACATTGGTGGCGAGTGACATCTGAACCGATCCTCGGTAGCCCTTGCCTCACCTTTACCAAATATGGGCGCCGTGGCGGTGAAGTATGGCAAAACAAATGACGGCATGGGGAGGGCTTCATCCAGCAGTGGATTGATCAAGGAGAGGCTCGTGAATGCTAATGATTTATTATTATTGCGCGCACGCTGGCGGCCACGCCACGGGGGATTAAGTGGACATTTACGACCCCTGGCTGCACGATCGCGCCGCTCTGCCATCTCTGGGACCGCACGCACGGCCGCTTCAAAGGCAATGTATAAATAAAGCACGCGCGGTGGAGCGGCGGGCGGGCGGCCCCCTCCCTGCCCGGTTATGGCAATCGGCGCGCTCCGCTCGCGAGAGCGCCGACCGCCGACCCGAGCGACCGGATGCGTACGGACGCTCGGAGAGACGCAGAAAACGGACGGAGGCTCACAGTGTGCACGGAGAAGCGCAGAGAAAAAGCGCGGAGAGGCGCGTGATTGGAATGACACAGAGAGACGAAAGGGGGGGAGCGCGTGCACGAGAGAAAAAAACTGAGCCAATGCTCGCCAGTTAAGGGCGGCACGCTGACAGTCAAGGAAATCAAGAGGGCTCAGGGAGGTCACCTCGATAGCCCGTACGATGGCCAATGAGCGAGACTGGCGGTGGAATTGCAGCCAAAGGAGGGAACAGGCGGTCAAGAAGATGACCTCGGTGGAGATGAGATCAGTTCAGGGGCAGGATCGGGGCGGATTGTGGCAATGCGGGACACGTGAGGGATGGTGATGGTGTGGTCAGGCTTTCAGCCAGCAGTGGACGGACAATAATTCTTGAAGGTAATGATAAGGATGATGAACGAGCCATTTGTTAATGACTCTAGATTCAGTCGCTACGTGCACGTCACAGAATGAGAGCCACCAACCCCCTTGTCACACCAAACTCCCCAGCTCTGGGAGTTTATTTGGAAATGTCTCATGGGCAACACGAATTGTGGTCGAGCGGTGATCGTCCAAATACCACCACCACGAAGCCCACTCCAGGGAGGTTACATGCCCCTGGCATAACTACAATCATCAACCGAGCAACACACATCCCCTGTATAGCCTTCACAGACTGTTGGGGCAAGTGCTGTTAGCGAGCACCTTTGAAGGCCGGTACGGCACACGAGGGGGTGGGTGGCCAGCACCACACGCGGCTGCCTTTGTATCCCAAGCGGCAACGTTTACACACCGCACCAGGTACTCATTTGAAGCCGAGTCCACGTGGGGGAGGCCCAGGATCGTCACTGGTGTTGGTGGACGTGAACGATAATCCAACTCGGGTCACTGGGTTCATAGCGCCGCATGCTAACCCGCTACGCTACTGCTCCCCACCAACACCAACAACCAACACACTCCAACTATACTCCACTCCGCGTACACTCCGCTTCATGAACCAAGGATTTCAGTCGAAGTCCCCAGTCATTGCCTTCCCCCCACGC
Source organism: Lethenteron reissneri (assembly GCF_015708825.2). Classification (NCBI taxonomy): domain Eukaryota; kingdom Metazoa; phylum Chordata; class Hyperoartia; order Petromyzontiformes; family Petromyzontidae; genus Lethenteron; species Lethenteron reissneri. The sequence goes on along the minus strand of NC_083795.1, from coordinate 14,306,551 downwards.
CGCTCAGTGGGAGGTCGCGCTTCTGCTTCTGCTACCCCAGGCGTCCGTGCTGTTGACTCCCTGCCCCTTGTTCAAGTATAGGCTCAAGACCTGAGTCTCCTTTGCTTACGCAACAGATAAACAAGCCTCTCTTCCCTGGGAAGCCCACGTCCCGCTGTGTCTGCGCAGCGTCTTGAGATGCGGTGTCCGCGAGGCGCCGCGTGGATGTGGCTCGTATTGAATCGTGATGGGGACACTGTAGGGCCGATGATTCAGCTTCTGCGGCGTCGAAATGAAAAATTAACGACATTATAAATAAAGCGGAGACATTTTCCCAGAAGAACCCGCAGCATTTGGCCACCAAACAGAAAATCTGGCGCAGGAGGTCACCCCTGGAGAAGGAAAGCTCTGCGGTCACGTGACCAAAGGCAGATTTACGGCTGCAGGGGGGCGGCGCGTGGGACGAGCCGCCACGAGCGCCGTGCGGGCCGCTTCGTCCGTCCGCTAAAAACCGACGGCCCAGGGCTGGAGGCCCCCGTGGCCCCCCGCGCAAGGCAGCGGCAGGTGCCGTGGGTGTTGTGGGGGTCCCGACACCCCCCACCCCCCCCCCCCAACACGGTTAAGAGACCCACACGGAAAACACTTGGCAAAAGTTTGTGGTATTTTTGAATCTGCGTTATTCCCCCACTTTCACCGAGGCATCGTTCCACGAGTCGCCACTGACCAGGATTTCCACCTCCGGGTCAAATGAAGGGACACCGCTGGCGCCGATTGTGCCGACGGTGGGACCTGTAGTCGCATGGCAGCGCGCGAAGTCAGCTCGGCACGGAGCCGTAGCAGCCAGCAGCTGTGGTTATCCAGAAACCACAAGGAGCCATTCGCTGGTAGGGTCCCCCCCCAACTTCCACAGTGTACCCGCATCGGTGGATTGACAGGTTGCGAATTTGCCATCGTATTATCATCAGCAAATATGATCTATCCACTGCTGCATGAAGGCCTCCCCCGAAGCCAATAAGCTGATTTCATTGCATCTCCCTGAGGTGTATAAAATCAGTACCACTTTGTGGACAATTAACGGCGGTTGGCCCCCACCACAGGAATGTGGAATTTCTACCGCTGGCTCTGGGGTGTGAACGGGAGGCGAGCGTTGCCACGCGCTCGTTCGAGTGGGGAAAGCACTCTGGCCGAGCGAACGCGGCGATGACGGACCGATCGGTTTCCTTTATTTAACCCAGGTGAGAGCCCCCTGGGGGAGGGGGGGGGGGGCACGTGCGTCTATTCATAGGACCTCCTGGGTAAAAACCAGGGGCGCAGTGCGGTCGCCGTGGCCCCAGTGCTCGCTCGATGGCCACGCCGCCGCTAGCACTGTACAAACAGAGTCGTCAAACGGCACGAGGTCCCTGCCAAACTGTAGACAACTGCAGCACCAAGGTGGCCAGGGGCACGGGGGGGCAGAGGGGGGGGGGTTAGGGGAGGGTGAGGAAAGTGGCTTTGGCCAAGAGCTTAGTCCCCTGATCCTGGTCTCCCGAGATTCAGCCATTCGCAGCGGCGTAGCCATCCAGTGTGCAGGCGGTGCGACTGCGCCGGGGCTCACGGGCCCTGGCGCCGGTGGGAGGGCCCCGTTTCCTTCCTCGCACCTTGGGCCCACGTCATCCACGCTACACCACTGGCCGCTCGCATCCCGGGCCAGCGCCACGCGCACCCTCCACGCGCACGCACACGCAGCGCTCACTCTCTCCGTCTCTCTCTTTAACCCTCGCCCCAACTCCGACGTAACGACCGCGCCATAACTCACTCTTCATTAGTGGACACGACCCAAGACTTATTTAACGCAACGGGGGCCCGCGGCGCGAGGCCCGGGAATGCTCCCGGCCGCCGGCGGTTTCTGCCGCTTGCGCCGAGCGCGGCCCGGCTAATTCGGATCGCGGCGCGGGGGCCGCTCGCCGGTGGCGGAATGCGACGTATGGGTGGCAGCCTCTTAGCGGCGTCCCACGGCGGCCGCGGGGCACAGCTGTCACGCGTCAGCGGCACGCGCGGCCCGGCGACACGGGGATAATGATAGGGATGAAATACGCGGCGCGATAAGGAACCGGGTGGCTTTGCACGAGCGAGGACAAACGCGGTGATGGTTGCCTTTCCATCTGAACTTTCTATCCCTTTTATGAACCCAAGAATCAGGCTTTCAGCCAGCAGTGGACAGACAATGATTCTTGGTGGTAATGATGAGGATGATGAACGAGCTGGTTGTGAATGACTCTAGATTCAGTTGCTCCTTTCACGTCGGCGGAGACGTCACAAACTCTCAGCTCTGAGAGTTTGTTTGGAGACGTCACATGGGGGACACGAATCGTGGTCAAGTGGTGATCGTCCCAATACCACCACCACCACCAAGAAGCCCACTTGAGAGAGGTTTAATGCTCCTGGCTTAACCCCAACCATCAACCGAGCAACCAAGACCCCCCATATAGCATTAACAGACTGTTGTGGCAAGTGCTGTTAGCGAGCACTTACAAAGGCCGGCACGGCACACGAGGGGGCGGGTGGCCAGCATCACGCCCGGTCACCTTTGTCTCCCAAGCGGCGATGTTTACACACCACACCAGGAACTCATTTGAGGCTGAGTCTGCCTAGGGGAGGCCCAGGATCGCCACTGGTGATGCCCGTGACACAACGAGAGATGTTCATCGAATCAAGTAGAGCTTTGAGAACGGATTCATCGTCTCGTGAGGTGATGCCAATAGCACAATCTGGATAACATTTGGGGAACACTATATCCAACACATTTTCAAGCAAAAACTGGAAGCCTCGTAACGGTGTAGTGCGTAGCTCCAATCGTGCGCAGATGTGCATCGGTTGCCGTGCTGCAGTCCGCGAGGAGAGATGCGTCACTGGCGCGCCGCTCTCCGCACACCGCCCAATTCAGGCTGGCTCAGCAGACGTAAATTGGGGATCACGTTACTCAAATTGTTAATAAAAAAACTGCGGGATTTTAGCTCCGGTCGCAGCCCCTGAATGGCGACCGGCCGGGATCGCCGCAAGCGAGCGGATCGAGCGAGCGCCCCGGGACCCGAGGCTCCGCCAACAAGGAGACGTCAGCGTCCCGCACCGGCTCCCACAGTGCCGGCGTGACGTGTTTTCTGTTCGCTGTCATTGTTTCATTTTCACCTCCATGTAACTCATGTAAATGCCCTCTGCGCTGGGTCACATTACGCTTTATATTTAGCGATCCATCCCAGAGCCATTGAATGCACTGGGAGCTGAGCTATTTCGTGGCGGCTCAAGAATACTTTTTTCCTCCGGTGTAATTTATTAGCCTTGATACGGAATAATTAAATTATTTTTCTAATTCCGTCTCTCTCACCCTTCCCTCTCCACCCCTCCCCATCTCTCTAACTCCTCCGCAATTATTTCCATATCGCGGCTCGTAAATTATGGCCAATAGCAAACTATTCTGGCGCGACTCGTGCGTGAAAAAACCACGCCACGAGGGCGCAACGTGCCGGGCCGCTCTGAAGGCCGCGTGCAACGAGGAAAGGTCGCGGCTGCGTGGGCTTTCCTCACGTCGCATATTTGCGAGTCTGTCGCGGCCAACTATCAGCAGGGGTGAAGAGCTACGAGTCAGCGGCGTCACATCGTGCCGGCCGGCCGGCTTTTCCCCCTCCGCCGTCGGGCCGGCGATGCGAGACGTCGGGCGACGTGGAACGTGGAACCGCAACGCGGGCCGAGGGCGGCGTCGGGGAGAAGCGCGCGGAGCGACAGGAGTGCGGCAGCGTACAGCTGCCCCACGCCCCCACCGCCCCCACGGAGCAATCTTGTGGCAGCTCTCACAGACATAGCGCTCACAAAGCACAGAATGCCAGTGTATGAACATGAGAGTTAACGTACGGATTAACATCCACTGATGGGGTCTTGGTGACAATGCAAACTGCAGCTGTGCCAGTGTACGCACAATGTTGCACATTGCTGATGGGCTAAGTTCAGCGGAGGGTTGCGTGAGCTGCACATGGCCAACAATGACACTGCCGCGTGGCTCGGTGATTACGTACGAGCTGAACGAGAGTATAAACCAAATAACTTGGGGTTTGTTTAGGGTGGCCGAGTTCCACGAATTTGTATTAATTGACAACCCTCTAATGCCCCAGCACCGACGTGATACTAAACAGGTGGCTGGTCTTAAACAAAACATGACGTTTTCTTAATGTTTTGTTTAAGTTCCAGCATCTTGAGATGCGGTCACCATTGAGACGCCATGTGAGGAGAGCCGAGCCGCTGTCGATGATGTTGGACGTAATCTCCAGCGACACGACTTGGTACAATCAATGTCCAAAATCTTTCTTGGGCTTTTGAACGTTCCTCCTCCTCCTCCTGTGGTGTTGCCGATGAAACAATCAATCGGCACGTTCGCCCCCACGCCGTAACAACTCAATTCGATTAGCTCTGTCGCTGGGTGGTGGAGGGCTAGAGTTAAACATTGCCATTATACCTACACGCCAATTTAACCCCCAAAGAAACTAGTCACGAATCCAACCTCTTGTCAGATTAAGCATTTGCGAATTCTATTTTTAGGTTTTCTATTTCTCAAACGCGACAAACGGGCGTCGGGCAAAGAATAGAGCAGTGGACGTCTCAACGGCGTCGCAGCGGCAGCAGCGTCAAAGCGGGACGCGTACAGAAGCACCGCGGCAAAGGCATCACAAGACGTGGAGGGATATCACGATGGGGATCGGCGGCTTTACCACCCCCCGCCGCCCCCCGCCGCGTCGGCACGCAGGAGTACGCACGGCCAGCAGCCGTGCGCCACGGGAATGACCGCACCGGCCAGGGCGAGGCGGGGAGAGGAACAACTGCGTTCCGTTAGCCAGGGGGAGAGGCTCCTGCGGAGGAGGCATGCGTACTAATTTCCCGCAGGATGTTCCGACGCCGTGCGTTGCGTTTTCACTTTCATTTCCCAGGTTTCCCGTGAAACGGTAGACCTTTTCTCCACAGGGTCCCGTGTTCATCGTTATCAGCCACGGTCAATCCACTGCTGGATGAAGGCATCTCCCGAAGCTGCCACCGCCACCTCTTCCAACAATCCTGCGATGTAATAATCCACCTGGCACCCGCTGCTCACGAGCCGCTGGGCGGCCTCTCACCAGTCGGTTCCAAGTGAGGACCAACTGCCCCCCACATCGATCCTTGCTTTTTGTTTGTTTAGATTGTTGTCCTTCCCCCACACCTCCGATAAGCATGGTTGGCTACGTCTGGCGCAAAATAAGTCCAACATACATACATAGAATACCGCTACCTGGGCTCGCTAACCGTGCGGAGAGTGCACGTCACCTCTTCGGGAGGGCGGCAGCGACAAGGATCTTAATTTGTTTCCCCGACTCGGGCTTCTGAATTCTCAGGATTCTCCACTTTCCTCTGACAGCAAAAAAAAACACACAGACAAAATGTAACCGGTATTGGTTCAAACGTCGCAATGCTGAAATATTCCCTGCAACTTACTCGGTTCCGATTACCCACAGCAATACCAAACCCCCTCGTGTGTCTCGAGACTCAGCGAGGCTTTCCTGGGTAAACAAGCTTCGTAATAATAATAATAATCACTATTATTATAACGAAAACAACACCACCATCACCACCGCGCTGAACCCTAACCCCCACGCTCCCGCGGCACAGGGCAAAAGTCCGGTCAACGATCGCGCGCACGAGAAGAAGGCCTCTGAGATTTCAAAGGTCCACGAGAGCGAGCGAGCGAACCAGCCAGCCAGCGAGCCAGCGAGCATCACGTGCACGCGCGCGCGCGCCCTTTAAACGCCGATGGCCCATCGCCCTGTGTTATCAACAAGTCAAGTCCCCAGACGGGCAGCCGTCTATTTTGAGCGTGTTTTTCATTTCACAAATGGATGACCTACTGGACTCGCGGTTGGAGGGGGGAAAAAAGAATCGGAACAAAAATTGCAAATTGCACGTGAACCCCAGTTCTGCATTCCCCTCTGCGCCCCCCCCCCCCCGCCCTCAGTAAAAAGCACCGTACGTGGCAAAGCACGCGTCAAACAATTAGCCGCCGATCAAAAATACTTCCAATCTTCTCGGGAAATTCAGCTTCCATCTCTATAATAGAGGTTTTCTGGTTAGATTGCGTGATTATAAATGCGTCGTTAAACCCGCCACCACCCGACACAGCCACTTAATAAGGTTTGTCACGTTAACAAAACGTGCCAATTCGTGACTAGTTCAGCACACCGGTGTGTTGGACAGTAAACCCATGACGTTTCGCCGATTATTGCAACTAGCCTCATCAGGCGACAGCCAGAGTTGTGAAGACATCCTCCTGTTTCGGTCTCAGATAGAGGGATACACGTGATGTCGTCACTCGAAGAGAAGAGCCTCCATCTACATTATCATGCAACGGCATGACAACCATCCCGGCGTAACGGGCTGCATGGACGGGCGTTTAACACGCGCGCGTGAGACGACGCCCAGGAGGTTGAGACCCGTCCAGCATTTGCTCGCTCAGACAAATGCTGCACAGCATTGGTCTGGTGAGTCAGCAGGCCAAAGGCCTTGGCGTACGCCTCCCATGTGGCGATCTCACACTGCAGTGACTCAGAGACTCACACAGAGACCCACAGACTCACGTTGAGACCATTAGACTCGCACGGAGACCCAAAATCATTTGGAGACCCACAGCCTCACAAAACAACCGTTGATAATTTTTTTTTACCCTTTTATCTGGCAACAAAACTAACACCTTTTTTTAACAAGGAGTCATGTTTGCATTGACCACAATACCTGCGGTTGGAATGCAAAAAAAACACAACTCTGATAATGTATGCACTGTCCTTGAAATTGATTGGTCCACACCCAAGACAGCTTTTCTTAGAGCCGTAGTCTCACATGGTGTTGGACCAGATAACGCCAAAAGGCGCACAACTCAAAGACAATGCACCATCAGAGTATGAGAGCTCGGGGGTAAGCATTTACACCATTGGAACCTCCTTTTGCCAGTAACAAAATATGATCATTGGTTTTTTACCAATTAGGTGTCAGTTTTGTTGCCAGATAAAAGGGTAAAAACCCATTACCATATGTTGCTACTGGCCAAGGAGGTTACAATGGTGAACAACCATTGACTCAAATAGAGACCACTAGACTCGTATACAGTTCACCGTAGTCCACCGCAATGTGGCTGCACATAGACGCACACTCTCACATAGAGACCCACAGCCTCACATTGAGACCATTTGACTCAGATAGACCCCCACGAACTCATATGGAGACCATTAGATTCGCAGATACCCACGGCCTCACATTGAGACCATTAGACTCACAAAGAGACCGACAGACTAATTTGGTGACCCACAGCCCCACATAGACAACCATTGACTCTCACATAGAGACCACAGTTCACAGTAGTTCACCGCAATGTGGATGTACATAAACCCACAAAGTTCACTGCGGTACGTGATTCACGGTGCGTTCGCCGTTCTCGCGGCCGCGTGCCGGGCGCCGTGCGATCGTCAAACGCGACGTGGACGTTCGGCAGCTGCGGAGAAGCGCCGAGCCGAGCGCTCGAGTCGGAACCGACATCAAAGAATTGTGAGCGACGCGGCACAAAGAGAAGAGTCGCGGTGTCCCGACTGCCACTTATTTATATGTTTGCCAACGGCGCCCGCGCCAAAATATTAAAGTCACGCGAGAGGCGTCTCAGTGTCCCATTGGCTCCGGGGCGATGTGGCAACGATGCGACGTCCGTGCTGACGTGGCGTACGCGCGGAGCCCGGGTGGTTCAAAGGCGCGAGGATTAAAGCGGGTTCTCAAGCGTCGGCGAGTTAATGGATCACCAATGACGGATGAAATTAAACGCGCCGTGTAAATTTAGTGCGTTCCCCCCCGACGGGGCCCAGAGTGCTCGCGAGGCACAGAGGCACGCAACGGGGCTGCTCATTGGTCTAGGTTAAGGTAGGCCCTCCCGGGATGTCAGGGGGAGGCTTCTAATGTCGCTTGCGGGTCCTTTTATTTCAATTGATAGCAGCTCCCAAGAGAGGACATGCTGGCCAGCTGCCCGAATGCTGACAGCGTTGAAATATTTATCATCGGCCGTGATAAATCAACCACTGGATGAAGGGCCTCCCCAAGTTGCCGCCATCGATCACGACCTTGCGATGCGACCGTGGCCGCTGTGCGCACGAGCGGATCTCACCGGCCCCGCATCGGCGGTGGATGTCCTCTCAAACGCACTCCATCCTTCGGCTGCCACTCCGGCGTTAGTCTCGACCACGGGCCATCGTCTCTGCCCAACTCCACTTAATTTTCTTCACAGGCAATATGATTCTATCAACTTGCACATGTTCTCTCATTCACGTTTTCCTATTTCTGTCTCTCAGTGTAATTCCAGTGTCCTTGAGCTGATTCTAAATTAAACAGATGACGTGGAGGAATATTATTTGGGTCTTTCGGTAAAGCCATGTATACAGACGTTTCGATCGCAACACAAGCAATCGTCATCAGGTGATGTTAGCCTGTCGGAAATTGGGCTGAACTTGCAAATCAGGTTATCTTTGCGTTTAGCTGACATTGAGGTGGCTGAAGAAGCTGTCATGTTATCTACGTGGTCCCAATCAGATGTAGACATTTTTCTGTCAATGTTAAGTGTGATTGCAAGAGTCTTGTCTAAATTGTCTCGTTCAAATCGGAGCCATCTTATTCTCTATGAGCCGCCTCAATATCAGCTAAATGCAAAGATAACCTGATTTGCAAGTTCAACCTCCTGTCCAAGAAGAAGCCAGATCCACATATTAAAAAGTTAGACAGTGACAAGGTTGTTATCAATCAGAGCAACAGCCCAATTTCCGACAGCCTAAAATCACCTGATGACGATTGCTTGTGTTGCGATCGAAACGTCTATCTACGTGGCTTTACCGAAAGACCCAAAGAATATTAATTCCTGCAGTCACGACAGCTTTAAGTCAAGACGTGGAGGAAGAGAAGTCGTGGTGGTGGTGGTGGTGAGCGTGACTCTTGCGCCCAAACTCTTCCGCTGTACCCTTCAGAGGCCTCCTAGGGAATCCTCCACGAAATGGCTTCAAGTTTCCCGGAGATTGAACGCCAGGGACATTTTCTCCCAGCGGTCGACAGCGTCAAAACAGAAAGGGCACGTGTGAGGCCACGGGGTCAGGGGTCACGGGGAGGGGGCAGGAGTCACGTCAACAGCCGGCCATTCTCCACACGAATGTGCGCACGCACGCCGAGTCCAATCGTGGTAACGGGTCCGTGCGTGAAGACCACACACATCTCCCAGAGAGTGAAGCGTCACACATCCGTACACACCGCGTATAGATCTGTAGAGATCCTTACAACTCCTTATGAACAATAAAATGTGGAACGAGGTTATGGATGCAGTTTAAAAAAAAAACACGTCTTAAACGCCCACGAGGACTTGGCACCGCAACTCGACAGCAGCGGCACCCGCCATCCGATCCCCGCGACCGTCATGCGCTCACCGACCACTGCCCAAATATGTCCGCGTGCTGATTATGTAACGACCCGGGGATCGCCTCGCTAATAGGGGCGTGGGGCGTGTCTCGTGCAGAGCATAGGTGAGCGGCGGCATCGCGATCGGGGGGGTCGGGGGGTCACCTGCCGGTGGTGGCACAGCGTGGTTGGTTGTCATGCACCTCGGTGCTAGGAATTAAATGGGTTCCCGTCCCCCCCGCCCCGCCATCCCCGATCCAATTTCACTTCCTCTTCAGAGTTTGCCTCCAGCCCGTAGGCCCCGGTGCAGTTGCGCTGCCCGCACACGCGATGGCTTACGCCTCCGGCCTCCTCTGCACGGAGGGGAGCAGCGCAAGGGGTTCATTTGTCACTGTGAGCGGCAGGTCTTTCACATGCAAGTTTTTTTGTGTAACCGGGTCACAGCTTACGGACGGGGAAAACAACCGCCGCACCAGGTCGGGAGTGCACGTGTGCGTGAGTGCGCGTGTGCGTGAGTGCAGGTGCCGCACCTGCTGTGCCGGTGTGGGGGGAGCGCCGGGGGGGAGGCTGGGGAGCGCGGCAAAGCCACCAAACGCCGGTGAGGCGCCGCTGGGCCCGTCAACTGCAGAAGGCAACGCAAAATTACGCTCACAATCAGACAAAAAAATTACTTACGTCCGTTTGTCAATCCAGTGCTGGATGAACGCCTCATCATGCCGCATTGGTCGTGGGGGTTGTTTGACCATACTTCACCGCTTTGGTCAGGACGGGTTAGTGAAGTTTGGGTCTCAGGACCGATTCGGATATCACTGTGCCCACCGATGTTAGCCGGGAATCGAACTCAGGTGGCCGTGTTTACGGTGCGGCGCGACAACGCTGTGCCATCGGTCCCCAACCGGTTCAACGATGTAAAACATTCGCTAATTAATCTTTCCGACATTAAGTCTGCCGCGCACGAGCGCGCGTCTTCACGCGTCGTTTGTATCGCACGCGACGTGAATAACCCACGACAACAAAACGCGCACACACACACACAGGAAGGCCATAACATGTTGGGCAGCGAAACTCGCAGAGCGCATGCGGCCCTGCCCCGAGCCAACGCGTCGCTCGGGGCGTTCGCAGCACCGGTGAATCGCGGCCTCACCAGACGGGCTGGGACCGTTGCCTGGCAACCCAAACTGCGGCGGGGACCTGCCGGGAGCAGACACACCTGTTAAAGAGTCCCGCAGGGCCAGTTGGCAAAGCTTGGCACGCTACCAGCCCGTATACCACCACCACCCACCGCCGCCCTCCCAAAAAAAATTATGTTCGTCACGCGGCTGGGTCGCCACGGCCCCCAACCGCCGTCGCAAAAACATTTATGCCGCGTTGCAGCTCCAACGCTACCCGCCACCGTGCGACGGGAAATGATTCGTAAGGTTCCGCCCGTGTTAAAAGAAACGGCGCGTGTGCGCACGTACGCACAGACGCACCAACCGATAGACAGATAGAGGGACAGACAGATAGCCGGTACAGACAGAGGGAAGAGAAGGACGGAGACGCATGAACACAAGACGCACGGACGCGCACACACACACGTGACCACACGGACGGACGAACGGAGACCGACCTGTGCAAGCTGTCTGCTGCCGGCCTCCAGGTAGGGAATCTGGAACCACGAGCAACACAACGAGCATCAAGGGCAGCGGCATGTCACCGTGGTCAATGCCGTTCATGTCACCGCACCTCAACATCTCTTCCTTTCTTCTGCCAGGTTCCAACCATTGGTCACCACCCTCTCGGTTTCCGGAAATCTGTATTTAAAAAAAGGTTTGACCCTTTCTGGCAATAAAACAGGTGTTCAAATGCTCCAACACCAAATCGATATCTTTTGCAAGGCATGCAGTCTGCATTAACCACACATACTTGTGGCAAAACATGCAAACAAACATCCTCTGATAAATAGATGACATTGTCTTAAAAACTGATTGGCCTACACCAGAGACAGCCTTAAATCTTGACTTAAAGCTTTCGTGACTGCAGGAATTCATACTCTCTGGGTCTTTCGGTAAAGTCACATAGTTAGTATAGAGATAGCCTTGTTTACGGCCTTGTCTCTCCAGTGTTAGACCACAGAACGCCAAGAGGCAAACAATACAAAGACAACACTTACAGCTCAGCTCGAGCAGTTACATCTATGGGACATTTTTGCCAGTGTAGTGTCTCGAAATTACAACTACAAAAGCATCAAAAATTAATAAAAAAATATTGTTTTAAATCATGTTTAAGAATAGGTTTAACCCTTTCTGACAATAAAATAGGTGTTAAGATGTTTCAAACACAAAACATATATACCTTTTGCAAGGTATCTTCACACCTGTTTTATTGCCAGAAAGGTTTAAACATATTCTTAATTTTCATCACTTGTGACACTGGCAAAAAAAGGTCGCCGACCCCCGGGTGAACGTTCGTTCAACTTAAATGCTTCACAGGCACTTTGCACTCAGTTCTTGCTGTAACCCAGGTCTCCCTCCCTTGTGAAATACGTAATGCTGTTTTCATGCGTCTCAACGGGTTCATCTCAACTCCTGGTTAAAAAAAGGAGGTAGGAACAACAAGACCGATGCTTGTCCCAGGAACATGCCCTCCTCCTGTCTGCACATGTGCTTTGTCACAACAGAGAAATTGACACCGGTGGTGGCCGCACTGGTGGTGGTGGCAATGGTGGTGGTGACGATGGGTGGGGAGCGGTCGTGTAGCGGTTAGCGCGCTGCGCTATGAACCCAGCGACCCGGGTTCGATTCCCGCTCACGGCCAACACCAGTGACGATTATCTGAATCGGTCCTGGGCCTTCCCTAGGTCGACTCAGCCTGAAATGAGTACCCGGTGTGGTGTGTAAACATCGCCACTGGGGAGACAAAGGCGGTCTGGCGTGGTGCTGGCCACCCACCCCCTTGTGTACCGTTCCGACCTTCATAGGTGCTCGCTAAAAGCACTTGCCCCTACAGTCTGTTAAGGCTATACGGGGGATCTTTGTCTTTGGTGACGATGATCGTGATTGTAATGGATGGTGGCGGCGGTGGTGGTGGTGGCGGCGGTGGCAGTGGTGACGATGGTGGTGATTGTAGTGGATGGTGATGGTGGTGGCGGCGTCGGCGGTGGTGACGATGTTGGTCATTGTAATGGATGGTGGTGGTGACGGTGGTGGTGGTGGTGGTGACGGTGGTGGTGACGGTGGTGGTGGCTGTGGTGACGATGATGGTGGTGATTGTAGTGGATGGTGATGGTGGTGGTGGCAGTGGTGGTGGTGGTCGTGTTAGCAGTGGTGGTCGTGGTTGCAGTGGTGGCGATTGTGGTGGATGGTGGTGGTGGTGGCTGCTCCGGGACTCACCGCAAGGCGAACACACGGCACTTGCTCTTGTGCTTCTTGCCAGTGATGTGCTGCCGCCAACCCTGCCGTGGGCACACACACAAGACAACGATCCCCCACGTAGCCTACACACATGGTTAGGGCAAGTGTGGTTAGCGAGCACCTATTGAGGTCGTAGCGAACGGGGGGGGGGGAGCGGGGGGGGGGGAGCGGGGGGGGGAGCAGGGGGGGATCAAGGAGGGGGGAGCAGGGGGGGGGAGCAGGGGGGGAGGGGAGCAGGGGGGGGGAGCAGGGGGGGGTGGAGACACGCAGCGCGGATACCGCACCTTGTCGCACAGCAGCCGCACGCCGCAGACGGCACACGTGCGGGGGAAGGCGGCGGCCGGGAGGCCCAGGAAGTCCTCCGCCTCCTCCGCGGTGGGCTCCGTGCGGCCCAGCCTCTCCCAGCCGAGCGCCGCGGGCCCCCTCGCCCCTGCCGGGGGCCGCACCGCGTCGCTGCGGCCCATGCGGCTCGCGCAGCCCGAGCCGGAACCCGTGGCGGAGCCGGAGCCCGAGCCGCAGCTCTTGACCGAGTCGGTTTCGCTCGGCGGCGCGAACTCGCAGGAGCCGGGCAGGGCCCACTCGCGGGCATCCTCGTAGCCGTCGCTCGTGGGCTCCTCCGGGTTGTACACCTCCAGCAGCTCCTTGCAGGAGAACGACGAGGTGCCTGCGTACAGGACGTGGCCGAGTCCGTCTCCGTCGGGGACGTCCACGCGGTACGGCACCAGCGATCCGCTCCGACCCTCGCCGATCCTCCTCGTACGTTCGTCGTTGTGGTTGGCGATGGTGGTGGTGGCGAACCCGTTGTCTCGCTTGCGCGATTGGATTTCCTGCAGGATCCGGGGCAGGTTGTGCGGCGTGAGCTCCTCGTCAGGGTAGGCCGCCAGGTGCCCAAGGTCCTCTGACGAGAGGCCGAAGGTGGCCAGGATGTTGGATGCGCGCTCCTCCGACATGCCCTGCCGCTGGCCAGACCTGGCCCAGGTCGGGCCCTGATGCTGCTGCTGCTGCCCGTTGTGCGATGGTGGCGTCGGTTGCAACTTTGATCCTTGCGAGATCGGCTCCCTGCTGAAATGCGGCAGGTTTTGCTGCTGCCTGGAGCTGCGCCCAGACGAAGACGAATTTAGCGACATCATCATCGTCGTCGTCGTCGTCATTCTCCCGCCGGCTGCCGCCGCGGAGGATGCGGGCAGCACCGCTGAGTTCCCCGCCGGGCGGAAGTGGCTTTGAGCGTGGTGCTGGGAGTTCCATGTGCCGGGCGCGCTGCCACCACCGCCGCCGCCACCACCACCACCGCCAGCCAGCGCCGAGCGGCTGCCGGCGTCGCGCGGGAACTGCGGCGTCGCCGTGGCCGCTTCGTTGCCCACGAACGGGAACCCGGGGCCTCCCGTGTGGGCCACGTGCGGGCTGCGTGGGCCGTCGGGGCCCTGCTGGAAGAGGCCGCAGAACGGGGCGGCGGTGGGCCGCGCGGGGTGGCCTGACATGCCGATAGCCGTGAACAGCAACTGGTTGATGACGGCCAGGAGGGCGGGAGCGGCACCCGGCACGGCGGCCGCGGGGAACACGGAGGCCTGGAGCGTGCGCTGGGCCGCGAGCTGGGCCTGCACGAGGAAGAGCTGCAGGGCCAAGGGCCCGCTGGGCCCGAACGACGGGGTCAAGGAGACCGGGCCGGCACCGGCGGAGCAAGGGAACTTGTTAATCCTGCAAGGCGCCAGGGACATAGGGCGGAGGAGGAGTGGGATGGGTTGTGGTTATGGGGTGGTTAAGGGTTAGGGTTTAGAGTTGTGGTGGGTTGCAGTTACGTGGGATGATGATGATGATGGGGTCCGTGGGAGCGGTCGTGCCAGGGGACGGGTGTTAATTTAGGATGGAGGATTTGAGTCGTGTGGATTAGGGGAAAGGTTAGGGTTGGGTGGTGTTAATGAGCAGGGTCGGGAGGCAAAGCAAAAGATGAAAAGATTAGAAACAAATCTACAAATCGGGGCGTACATTTTCCATTAACGTCACCGTTTTTAAATTGGAACAAAATGGCCCAGTTGGCTTCTGGTCAACAAGAGAGCATTCATTTCCGTTGAAGAGAGATTCACCAAGCATTTTAATGTTACTTGCACGTTGGGACCTTTGTGATTCCACCACATCAGTCGTGGGCAATTCGAGAACCATTACACAGTCCCATAAACGACGTCGAGCTGGCATCACAACGACACTCGCTGGGTTTCCACGCACACGTGGGAAAAAGAACTCAACTAATATATGGATGAAATGTCCCCGATTTAACGGAACTAAGTTGGAGTGTGTTTGTTCTCCCTCAGTTCTGCGTGGGTTTGCTCCGGGTTCTCCGGTTTCCTCCCATAGCTAAACACCCACAGAGATGTAACCGGTATGGGCCAAACATCCCCATGCGGAACAAATAACAAATACCGACACGTTACTTTGCGTGGCTCTCCTGGGTGAACGAGCGTGACAGTAACGATGAGTAACGTTTAAACTAAGACTAAACAATTTTGTCATTAACCAGCTAAGGCCCACTGAGCTGTATAGCTCTTTTTCAGAAGCCACCTGGCCACAAATGATAGCTCAACGAAGCGGCTTGTCACGTGGACATTTATAGCTGCCAAATACTATGAACGCATGTTTCTAAATGTGGAGGGAAAAAAAACGGAGGCACAAGAGAGAAATCCACGTGACCACGGGGAAAGAGAGACACGCAAACTCCGAATATCTGGGCTGCGGAGACCAGAGACAAACCATGGACCACGGAGGCCGGCACTGCCCGCTATGTCTACTCGCGGGCAACATCGCAGACAACCACAACCACATCACCCGCAACATCCACAACATCACCACTGCCGCCAGCACACGGCTCAACAACCTCGACATGAACAGAGAAGCGATAAAGGCACCCCCCACTTTAAAGAACGAGGTTCGTAACTCGCCATTTTCGCGTCCTGCTTGTAACCGCGATCGGACAGAGTCCACCACCTACCGCAGCACGTTTTTGACTCAAACCTCGAATCGCTCGACCCATACTCTGCAGCACATCCATGCGCTCGCGTCGCAGACCGCGAGTGAGGCTAACGGGCGACTCTTGTCTGGAAAAATCGTACTGGTGAATTCATTCCAACGCACTGGTGTTCGAACAAATGGCACTCGCGTTCAAATACAAAACAGCAAAATAGGAAATCTGGCACCTGTGTTTTTATTCAAATCGTTAATAATGAGAAAACAATTAATTGGTACCTTCAGCACCCAGCTCCCGGCACGTGTGTGGGGCACACACATTTAGGCGACTGAGTCACGGTGAGGGGGTGCGGGGCGGGGGTGAACGGGGGGACCACTCAGAACCAGCGTCCCCAGCGGTGATCGTGGGCCGAGCACCGGGATTAGCTGTTGCTAATTTGATGGTAGGAGAGAGCGCCTTCGTCTCGCTCTGCATCTGATTCCTCTCCAGGGCGGTGTCGGCGGCGGCGGCGGCTCGCGTTTCCCCGCCTCTCCGCGCCGACTCGCGCGCCAAGAGCCGCGACGGCGACCGCGGGGGGACGAGGAGCGGCGGAGTCGGGACCCTGACCGTGCCCTGACCCGGGGCGACGGTCACCACCCGCGCTGCCAGCGCTCATTGCTTAGCTTCACCCCCCCACCCCCCCGCGCGCTAGGAGCTGCAAGACGCGACGCTCCATTCCGCGCACGCGGCGAACGGCCGAGCGATATTTGCACAACGAGCGCCAAGTACGATCAATGGACACGTAGGGCCCTTTGTCAATCCACACTGCTGGATGAAGGCTTCCACGTGACGTACGCGTCGCGGGGGCTGCTTGGCCATACTTCACCACGCTGGTCAGTGCGGACCGGTGAAAGTGAGGGGAGGGGGGCGGGAGGTGAAAACCTGGTCACAGTTCAGAGATCACGTGTCGCTGACAGCTGTATTTGAACGGAGGTCAATTGGTAAGCTTGGAAAGGATGTGCCGTGGTGGCTCTCGTGGGAGCACAGATGTCCAGTACAACTTTTGAGTTTGCTACACTGCCCACCGCATAACATCGTGAACTATGACGCTCGCGATGCGTGAGAGTTGCCCTTCCAAGCACGATCACGACCAGGTGTCAACCCTCGCTTGCTTACAAAGCTCTGACGAGGTCGGGCACATTCGAGGCAAAGTGGTCACGGGAACAAGTCACGCCCCCGCCCCCCTCCATGACAGGGTGTTCACGTACAACCGGTGCATCTCCCAACAACAACAACAACGACAAAGATCGCGAAATCTCAAATAGAAAACAACAACAAGGTGCTGCCACGGGGTTCGCTGCCGAGGGCCACCGCTCACAAACACCGCCGGGGGGAGGTGGGGGGCTCCATTGGCGATGCGATGCCGTCACCGCCGCCAAAATAAAACGCCATCGCTGCTGCTCAACAACACAAATGTCACCTCCCTTCACAGTCCTCAGCCCAATGGCAGCAGCAGATCCCTGGCTCAAGCTCCCTCCATCCCATCCAATCTTGAGCTTTCACTGCTCACCCATCACCCACCACTTCCTTTGGGACGGTAAGCAGCACTTACTCCTGCCTCTTGTCCTCCGTCCCCACATCCTGCCTTGCTCAGCCTCCTCCATCCAGCTGTCACCTCTGGGAATGTACCCGACCAACATATTTAGCCGTTTGTCTCTGTTGCCTTTAGCATCCACTGCGTCTAATCAACACACTGGTGCCATCAGCGCCACTGCACACGGCGTTGGTGTACGGTGCTTTTTCTGGAATATTTTGCTGTCTTTTCCTGGATTTTCTGTTTGCACATAGTCACATAGTCACTTTAAGATGTATTCTTGTTCATGTTTTTATTTCATGTTTTAGTTTGTTGCGGTTGCACCCGATTCAAGAGCCGAATGGCTCACAGGGCTATACCAAATAAATGAAAAACTGAAAAAAAAACTGCGATGCCATCACCCGGCACGCGTTAAAACAGCGCTCTCACTGCCGCGGAACGCCGCGATTAAATCAGCGTAGACGGTCACGGGCCCCGCAGGGTCCGCGTCTGGAAGGCCGCACCTGCCGTGCCGGGCCCCGCCGAGCTCCGAGGGCTTTGGGGCTCCTCTCGTGGCTCTGCCTTGACCGTATCAGGTGCCGCCTTTTGGCTCGAGACTTACAGCTGCCGCAGCACCAGCTTAGTCCGCGTGGCCCTTCAATCCCTGCGCCAGCAAACAGGGCCGATGTTGGTATTAGGTAACCACCCGCAGATTAGGGCCCTCAACAGATTCGACGGATTCTAAATCACCCGGCAATGTTTTTTTTTTAACTATGAGGCTGTCGCTAGCTTTCACGGTTTGAGAAGGGGGCGGCTCGCTGGATGCTCGACATTAAGATGGCAGTGCTTCCAGGGATAAAGAATTTTTTATATAACCCGAGGAAGTTCGTTGCCCGGGGTGGGGGCTTTTGTCGAGAGTTATGTGGGTTGAGTGGACGCAGTGGGTGGATCGCTAATCTCATTGTGCGGCGGCGGCCACCTGTCTTTAGATGAGACAATCGTCAACGTTGAAAATGGATAGTCCAGTAAGTGAGTCATCATCCCCCGTGTAGCCTCTTCGACTCGAGCAGCGAGTGCTGTTAGTGAGCACCTATTAAGGCTGGAATGCGTGTATGTTGAAGGTCTTTCGCACCGTGCGCAGCCAACCGTGCTCATCGGAGGCATGGTGCACAAGTGGTTGGCGTGGTCAGCACCACGCCCGGCCACCTTTGTGTCCCAAGTGGCAAGGTTTGCACAACGCAACAGGTACTCATTTCAAGCTGAGTCGACCTAAGGAAGGCCCAGGACCGGTTTAGTCAATCATCACTGGTGTTGGCTGTGAGTGGGAATCGAACTCGGTTCGCCGAGTTGGCAGCGCAGCGCGATGAATTCTGCACGACCGCTCCGCACAACTGCACAGACACAGCAATGTATGTTCATTCGATTCACAAATGTGTCTGACTTGCATTTTTTTGCAAATCATCACATCTGTAATTTCCCGAACGTCCGATTAGCACGGTTGGCTACGTACGGTGAAAAAGAAGTACAACATACATACTCTTTGGTTCTTTCGGTAAAGTCACGTAGTATGAATTCCTGCAGTCACGAAAGCTTCAAATCAAGATTCGTGGAAATCACCGAGTCCCCGCAGGTGAAATTAAACGTGTTCCCAAGTTCAACGCGAGAGAGGAAATCTGGCGGAGGGCGATATTGAAGCCCTAAAAGTAAAGAACATCTCCGAACGCTGCACACCGCGTGAATAATAATTATTAGCGCCACTCTGCAAAATAAATTCTCGCACCGCCGCCGCATTTCATTCAGAAATAACCAATCTCGCACGCAGAGGAGCTACGGCGAGTCAACTCAAGCGGCAGAGGCCACGCGGGAGCCTCTCTCCCTCCACGCGACCACGGAGAGATAAGAGGACCAATCACGAAGAGAAACAACAGCTGCGCAAAGCGGCGAGGCAGGAATGGAAATGCGGGGCAGGTGGGAGGAGTAGGAGGGGGAGGAGCGCCCAATTCACGCTCGGGACGGGGAGGGGGGCAGCGCCGGTCCATTGTGGTGGCGGTGTCGAGGCACGTGTCCGAATTCCTGCGGAGCATCGTTAGGCACCCCTCCCCCCCGTCTTGGGAGTTAATCGTTGTGTCGCCTGCGCTTCCGTCCGTCCGACCCCGGGGTTCGGTTACCACTCGCGCACGGAGGGGGAGGCGAAGTTGGTGACGATGGCGGCGCTGTGCGGGTATTGCGAGACCGGCTCTCGGTTGGCAAGGGCACCTGACGGCGATAATTGATGAGCAGATGAATGTTGGTGGTGTTTGCTTCATTGTGGCCGCACTGGCATGGAGATCTTTAATACTTCAAGATGGGCGGGTGGTGTGTGTCCCGGCATGGAGATGGGTGGTGTGTGTATCCCCAGCATGGAGATGGGTGGTGTGTGTCCCCAGCATGGAGATGGGTGGTGTGTGTGTCTCCAGCATGGAGATGGGTGGTGTGTGTCCCCAGCATGGAGATGGGTTGTGTGTGTCCCCAGCATGGAGATGGGTTGTGTGTGTCCCCAGCATGGAGATGGGTGGTGTGTGGCCCCAGCGTGGAGATGGGTGGTGTGTGTGTGTCCAGCATGGAGATGGGTGGTGTGTGTCCCCACCATGGAGATGGGTGGTGTATGTCCCCAGCATGGAGGCGGGTGGTGTGTATCCCCAGCATGGAGTCTGTTGTGAGAAAAAATAAACTCCTTAAAATAAGTGTTTTTTTAAAACTTCGTTTAACTCACGGTCGAGAAGTACGTCAATGGCGCCTGAGACTACACGTGGCGCCTGCTTCTTTGGCGAAGCGATTCGAGAGTTTAGAGACCGTGGCGTTTTTGACCCACACACAAATATGTATAAATAATAAAGCGTCCATACAAAATGTCAATTGCTTTAAAGTAGCGAATTAATTGATTTTGCTAGAGGCATGCATTATCACCGGATCTGAGTATGTGTGCAACATTTGGAATTGATTGGACAACAGGAAGTAGACACATTTTTGATTACAAAATTTGACTACGACACAGGAATCAAGTTAAGTAAAACCGTTGAAAAAGATCACTTTCCGTGGTCAATCCACTGCTGAATGAAGCCCTTCCCAAGTCACCACCAACTCTCACGAGCATGCGATGTAACAATCCGTTCAGGAACTGCACATTAACTGATTTGGAATAATTCCCTGATTGAGCCAGAAAGCGACAAGACGGGTTTTCAGGAGGATCCTGCCACATTGGGATGGTTGCCTGATTCCAGGAATGAGAGAGCATCACGCATACGAGGGTGGTGACAATGAAAAAAAAAACATTCGCACAGATTCACGAATCCACTGCTATATTTGCATCTCAATAGCCGGACTCGCAGCCCCAATGCGACATTAATGCCCGGTAGTCACAGGTAGGATCCCGTCCGGACACGGACCGGGCTCCAACCGGCTTAGCTTCCAAGCTCTAGCGAGACCCGGCATGGTCACGATCTGCTCGCCGCTGTATCTGTGAATAGTGCCGTACGTTTATTTATAATCGCAGCCCTTTGACCACCCACTACTGGATGTTATTTGCCCATGCTTGACCAAGCAGGTCGTGCTAATTCTTACCAGCGGTACGAGCGTGAGAGCGCTCTGTCGCCGGTGGCTTTGGAACTCCCTCCCATAGACTCTTCTCCCGCTGCGAGACTCTCCCCACGTTTCCCAAGTTCCCGCCACCTCGCTCAATCCAAGACGCACACTCGCTCCCGTGAGCTGCACCATCACGATAAAGCGCCCTGGGCCCATTGTCCGGCGTTCCGTGACGAGTTCCGTGACGAGTCGCGGGACGCCCTCACCTCAACTGCAGCCCGGATCGACATTTCAAAGCAGCACATTCATTTGTGCACTTTTTGTATTCTTTATATAGGTATTTTTTTGTGTATTATTTAGTTATCAAACTTGTATAATGTTGTACAGTGAACCCTCGCTATCCGCGAGTTCTGGGTTCGCGAGTTTAGCATATGATAAAATGTTTACCAATTTTTTATATTTGTAAAAAAAAAATCCATATTTGTCACCCGCCGGAGCCCCCAGTATTCGCGAGTGTGCGCAGCGCCAGATCACCACCGCCGGGGAGGAGCGCGCAGAACGCTGCTACCTGTGCAGCTGTCTGCGAAGATGAGGCACGACCCCTCGGCTGCCCGCTTCGTCCTCAAGTCTCGCAGTCGTCCCGCTCTGTACTCGCTGTCGTGCGCGTTTACTTCATGTTGTACATACTGGTAGGAACCTTCTGGTTACACCAGCCCACAGGGGATTATTGTGTCCGTCCGTCCGTCGTGCAGGGAGGGGCTGGGTGGGGAGGGGCTGGGTGGGGAGGGTGGGGCTGGGTGGGGAGGGTGGGGAGGGGCTGGGTGGGGAGGGTGGGGCTGGGTGGGGGGGTGGGAGGGTTGGGGCTGGGTGGGGAGGGGCTGGTCACCCCGTGGTGCCCTTATAAAACGCAACGTTTAACCTACTCACGCCGGCTTGTGCCCGCCCTCACAGTCGGGCATATTTGCGGAATGCACCACGCTGCCGTTGACCCTGGCCATTGACCGAGCAACCCAACGTTCCTACCAGCTCCTTCCGCAGGAATGTGTTTAATTGCCCCCTTGATCGTGGGTTGCCAAGCGTTCGACGAGGGGGGAAAGTGCGTCCGCTGAAAACAATGCGGGAGAAGGTGATGCGTTTGAGTGCGAGGGTAAAAGCGGGTCGATGGGTTAGATGCCGGTGAGGGTGCGTCGGCGGTAGGTCGACACTTTGGTGTAAACGAGTCGACTGCGAGGTCCATTTGAAAGAACGCGAATGCAATCGGGCAAAGTGTTGCGGCTCTCGCTACTGAGGGTGCTAAAATGATGACAACTGTGATGGCGTTGTTATCAAACACCTGCCCCTCCCGAGGGGTCATCCTCCTGAATTCCTCACCATCACCACCGCATCCGTCGTCGTCAGATCATTAACATCATCATCAAAGGTAATTAAAAACACATTGTTCTTCATAGTTTATTATTTATTGTAGTCATTGTTATTAAACCTTTACCATTTCCACCCAACGTTCACTCGTACCAGGAATGTAACCCCATTTTTCCCGTTGAACAAGGGTCCTGCATTCGCGAATTCTGCATTCACGAGCGTTTTCAAGAACCTAACCCTCGTGGCTTCTTTGTATTTTTTGAAATCTTAAAAAAAATGTTATCAAGTTATTAATTTTATTTAAAAAATTATATTTTACTCCTACATATTTTTTTCACGCGGTTTTTCTGTTCTACCAAGTTCCATTAAAAAAAAAGATTTACGTCAATTTCCCATACTCCCACCTGGCCAAGGGCAGCCCCAAAGATATTAATATCTTGTCTCAGCAGGCCGTGACGTTACGTAAGGCGCGCGCGCGCCGCGAGGGCCACGGGCGCTGCCGGGGGGGGGGGGGGGGAGATGGCACCAGCCGAGGGCGCGCCGCCCTCGGTCGAGCGCGACTCTCTTCGCGCTCCGTGCGCGACGCGGCGGCGTCCTCCGGGCTCCGCGAGCATCTCGGTTCGGGGCGGCCAAGCGGCTCGGCGAGGGCTACCACGAGGCACCTCGCGGTGGCCGGCGGTGGGGGGGGGGGCGCTATCGGGGCGAACGGACGCCGCTGAGTTTCTCTGCGGCCCCCGGGGTGATCGTGACCGCAGGTGGGCGCGCGGGAGGGGTGTAATGGACGGACGCAGCTGCGGGAGGTCCTGGCGACACTCCAGACGGCGCACCACGGGGCCGACGGATACGGCTCGGCGTAAGCGGCCGCGTGCGCGCGTCGCAGACAAACATCCCGCACGCCGTGACGTGCCGTTGGATAACGAGGATGGGGTCCTCGACCGTCAGTCCTGGTGGCCCCCCGCGGGAAGTTCTGCGAGGTTGCACGAGTCACCTTGGCTCGAGCGCGACGTGCGAGTGGGCGAGCGAGACCTGAGCCGGTCCTGGGTCCCCCCCCACCCCAATTCCTTCACCAACCCGCACCGACCAGCGTGGTGAGGTCGGGTGAAACGAGTCCCATGGCCTACATGGTGTGGGGAGGCCTTCGTCCAGCAGTGGATTGACAGAGGGGCCGTACATTACATTACCGATGCAATTTAAGCAGTTACAAGCTGCTGCACAAGCCTGATGATTGTCATACCGGTTGCACGTGTGGTACGTCGGTTTTCATGACCACCGTGATTCGTAATGGGTAACGATGGTTCATATGGGTTAGGTCGTGTGCGAGTATGATGCCAACTTGTGCTGTGCCCCCTCCACCACCCGATACAGGCAAACAAAGCAATATGTCACGTGGACAAACGTGCACAAATCATTTTGTGCTTGAACAAACCGGTTACGTTAAAGAAGCAACTTCTTAATTGCTAAATGTTGCTTGAACTGGAGTTGAACAAATTGAGCTTCAGGATGAGTATCGTTACTTCATCTGCAGTCATCAAACCAAAAAAAATGTAGTTTTTTTTGTCATGTTCAACTATCGTTTCATTAATTTCATGCACGTATGTTGAACTTCTTTCGCACCCTTATGTAGATACCCATGCTAATCGGAGGCGCGGAATGCGCGTTGACCGCGTTTGTCAGCGATAATCATTCTACCAATCAGTATACCGGTACCGAGGACAGCTGGTGGGAGGCTGCTTGGATTCAAAACGATGGAATGAAGAGGTCGAGGCGAGGGCAGGGTGGAGCGCTCTTAGCAAGATGGACAATAACAACGATGCTTCTGAGCAGGATCGTCTTGCCGAGTCTCAACACCACTTCAGGAAACTCGCAGTGAAGCCTTTTCCCGATTCCTGCCACACCGGACGCTCCCACGTTACCAAATATGCAACCCAGCACTTCCACAAAGCCACCGCTACAAAACGATCCACTAAAAAACGCAGCACTCTTGGCCCCGACGGTCCACGAATGAAGAGAAAATGCAAAAATCTCGAGGCAAGCGTCCGATGACAAACGACGCCATCGCGCGTCACTGACAGCAAGAAAACGCAGCAAACACACCACGGGGCAGTGGTTTGTAACATTTCACGCCTTGACGTCAATTCTTTACCAACATTCGACGCAAAAAAACATTTGCGGAAATAATTTCGCAAAGGGAACATCGACGTCAAATTCGCGGCCACGTGTCCAGCCGTCAAGCACAACATAACTTGCCATCAACGAACTGCGCTCGACGCCGCCGCTCGCTCAACGCAGTTCGGACTCCACACGCACACATTGTATCAACACCGGCTCGACTTAGCTAAACAAATCGTTTAAACACTGCCACTCGAGAAAGCCCCATCTCCCGGACACGTGAGCCCACTGCCGTCATACCTGAAGGATTAGCCCGTCGACGAGGAGGAGACGTCGGGATGGTGGCCGCCGTCACCGCGACGCGTCCTGTCACCGCACGCGCCGTCGTCACCACCCGTCACTCACGTGGCACGGCGCGAGACCGAGACGCACGGGGAGGTGCCGCCGGTGGTGGGGAGTGTCCCCTTACCGAGGGCACAGCTGCCCTCCTAAACACGGCTTAACTCGACCAGGCCCGGCTAAGCCAGGCACAGCCCGGCACAGGGAAAGCGGATAAGCGATGGTGCTAAACGCGGCGTCCGGCGGACACCGATAAAGGGTGCCACGATGCTGCCGCCGCCACCGCTGCTGCCGCCGCCGCTGCTGCTGCTCCCCACTCAAGCTGCGTCTCTCTCCTCCTTGTGCCACCACCGCGACGCTTTGAGCCCAGCTTCTATTTTTTTTCCCTGTGGCCACCCTCCTCTTCCTCCTCCCTCCTGGTTAATGAAATCCCCTGGAGGTGACCCAACTTTGCCCCCCCCCCCACTCTCTGCCGCCACCCCCCCCCCCAAGTGGACCACGTGGCGCTGCCCACTGGAGGGTCATCTAATTTAAAACGCGCTTGCTTGCGGAGGCAGCCATCTGTTTGTACATAAATTAGCGTGGCGTGGCTCGGGGGTGAGGAGGTGGTGTCCGTGGGGCTCCTGGAGCCACAGACCCCCCGTGGATTTGAGGGCTCTGCTTCCCAATAACACTAGGCAGGGGTTGAGGACGGGGAGGGGGGGTTGGTGGGGGGCACAAGGAACATTCTTTAACGATGATGGAGAAAACATCACCTCCCCGCGGTACTTTAGTTTAATGGTACGTACAGGCACGCAGACATACGCGCGTATATTTATGAGCAGGTGAGAAGAGTCTGGTTTTCAATACCGTGTGTGTGAGTAGATATTTACATACACGCGACTGGGTTCAAATAAAAGGTGAGCTCAACGTCAGTGACGGAATGACAAATATAGAACGTGCCAAGAAGGACCGGCCTTGTTGAGGCAGAGTCTGGGGTCTAACCGGTGCCCCGCGGGCTGCGTGGGTTACATGGAGTGCGAGACTTGAGTGGTGGTGCAGCGGTTATCACGCCACGCTCTGGGCCTGGGGACGCAAGTTCGATTCCAGGCCACTGATCAGTATGGTGAAGTATGGTCAAACAACCCGCATGACCGACACTGCGTGCAAAGGCCTTCATCCAGAAGTGGATTGACAACGGCTTTTAGGTACCAATATTATTATTACTATGCCACCATGGTCAACCATCACTCCAACCACGCTAAGCCATCACTGTCATAATTCTGTATTTAACCATCATAACTATAACCAAGGCTTAATGTCACCCACATCTGTCCGGTTCAGTGACCATAAACATGCACCGGCACACCACATCCAGGATACCTCGCACAATGGCTGCTGCGTCCACTGGCAATATATGTGACACGGACTCCAATCTAACAGTGACCCTGAACTCCAGTCTCCCAGTGACACTGAACTCCAGTCACCCACTGACCCTGAAACAGCTGGGTGACACATAAATCATAAAACACAACAGAAACCACCCGATCTGCACCCGATCCACAAGGCATACAGTCATTCCACACAACGTCTCAATTCACGCTTGAATAACAACACAAACAACAGGGCTGGGTGACTGGCCGGCCGGCTGGGTGCGACCCTAAGACTTGGTGCCAGCACGGCGCTGCTGGCACGGGAGCGTCCGCGCCGCTCGTGATTGTGTCAGTCTGGCCACTTTGCGCGAGTGATGGAGGAGGGTGTGACGAGGCGCGCACACGGGGAAGGCGACACCGCCGTTCGCGCCCGACAAGCGCCGCCTCGGCTCCCTCGCGGCCCCAGCAGCAGCGCGTTCGCAGCTCGTTTGCGGAGTTTTGCGGTCAGAACCCCTTGCGGCCGCCCTGGTTATCGCCGACGTGCATGTTCACCGTAAACAAACCGATTGATGTAATTCGCAAGAGGAGGCCATTTTTGTGCTATCGTCATGGCCAAAATGTAATAAATTCGAAAGACTATGGGTTTACACAGCAGCGATCATCCCCTCCCCCATCACCTACTGGCGGACTAACGTTCACTTGTAGGCCAGGCGCCGAAGAATCACCTTGTGACGCACACAGACAGCTGCCACTGGGAGTGCCCTTTTTTAATGTCTTGAAGCGTAAGTCGCTCATCGCGGGTAAAGCGCCCCGAGACGTGAAGGAGGGTGGCTCTATCGGTCACGTGACTCAAGGGCCCTTGGCCACGCGGTCTCCACGCCGTCGACGGTTCGGGGTCTCGTGGCTACGCAGCGAGCGGGGCCCCCGTGGACTCAACACGGGGATCGCTGCGCCTCGGATTTCGGGCGATCTGCCACCTCCTTCACCTCTTCCATCTCCCTGCTCGCTCTCCCCGTCCCGAGCGTTTATCGTTGCTGATTCGCAGCCAAGAAAGTGCCTCGCCGATAGCGAAAGTCTGAGCTTGGCCCAAGGGCAGAGATTCTCAATTCGCCGGGGTGAGTGATCGCGGCTCATGTTCAGCTGCGGCAAGCGGAGGTGGTGGCCAAGGGCGGGGAAAGCTGCACAGGGGAGCGGCGGCGCAGCGGTTAGCGCACTGCGCTAATCGAAGCCGATTCACGCTCACGGACAACATGGGTGACGACCGGTCTGTGCCTCTCCTAGGTCCACTCAGCCTTAAAACGAGTACCTGGTGCGTAAACATCCTCGCTGGGGAGACAAAGGCGATCGGGCGTGGTGCTGGCTACCCACCCCCCTCACGTGTCACGTGCTGACCTTCAACGGCCCTCGCGAACAGCACTTGCCCCAAGAGTCTGTCGAGGCTATACGGCAGGAGCGTGATGAGTGTGGGAGCAGGGGGTGGCCTTGGCTGGCCCTCCCTGGTGGCCAAAAGCTACGAGTTTGGGGCCCCTCTTGAGAATCACCAAGAGGGAAAGAGTTGAGGCCGACAGTTTGGAGAAAGTTTCTCTCCAAGTTTGTCAACGCAAAAGAAAGAATATTTGGAGCTGTGACTTAATCAAATATGAGCCATCCTTGTGATGTGTTAACAATATATAGTTTTTCATATATATATAGTTCCGTTGATTATTCAAAAGAAGCATTGGCATGTTACAGTTAAATGTTTGAGACGAGCATTTCTGTCGAAAGGGTTTGTAGGAGCCATGCTGTGATAATTGTGAAATAATGTATTCCTAAAGGATAGGCTCATTTGTTTTGGCTATTATTGCTAGTGTGTAACTCTAACGTAGCTATTTAGATATTTAGTTTTGGAAGTAATAGTTTCTTTTTACCTGTAAAAAAACGTTATGTAACTAAACGTAATTTGCTTTGAATGGCAGCAGTAACTTGGTGAAAAGAACATTGGACATAGCACTCCGTTTCCGGGATATTTATTTCACAAGATACACGTAAATTATATTGCAAAGAGGTACTACTACAGAGCTTTAGTGGCTATATTTTGCGAAGACGGAGCGCCCCTGCAACGTCAAATGACGTGATTAGTCAAGAGGAACCACGCTATATAATAGCCGAGGTGCCACCGTGCGAGACAAATCAAATATTGGGGCCCCACCTGACCAATTCCCGCACCCCCTGAGCTGACAATGTCGTCACTACACCACTCCTATACGGGGGGGATCTTGGTCATTGTCTCAGTGCGTGGGATCTATGTGTATGTATATGTGTAATCTACGTGTGTGTAGGTGTATGTATATGGGGAGCGGTAGTGTAGTGGTTAGCGCGCTGCGCTGCGCTACGAACCCGGCCACCCGGGTTCGATTCCTGCTCACGGCCTACACCAGTGACGATTATCTGAACCGGTCCTGGGCCTCGCCTAGGTCGACTCAGCCTCAAATTAGTACCTGGTGCGATGTGTAAACATCGCGACTAGGGAGACAAAGGCGGCCGGGCGTGGTGTTGGCCACCCATCCCGTCGTGTGCCGTGCCGGCCTTCATAGGTGTTCGCTAACAGCACTTGCCCGTACAGTCTGTTAAGGCTATATGGGGGATCTTTGTCTTGTTTTGTATATGTGTAATCTACGTGAGTGTGTGTATATAGAGGTCCCATGTTCATATTCTTGGTTCTTTGGGTAAAGTCACGTAGATAGAAATTCCTGCAGTCACGAAAGTTTTAAGTCAAAAGGTCCCATGTTGTGAGTTTGTGTCTCTGTATCGCTACGTCTGTGCGTCTGTCCCGCATAGTCTGACATCCCCCCCCCCCACCAGCCCTCCGTGCCGTCGACTCCCTGCGCAAATCCAGCCATCTGCTCTTGCCTACGATCGACTTTGCCTCTTCCCTATGAAATGAACATGACCGCTGTGGTCTGTACAGCGCCCTGAGTTCGCGCCAGATAAATCAACATTGCATCGTATTGTATAGACTCAGACACCCAAATACTCACAAAGCGACCCACAGAATCGTACCAGAGACCTAATGGACTTGCATATAGGACTCAGACTCACACAGAGGCCCATAAACTCACATAGAGATCGATGAGCTGCTGCCCCTGTTCCAGTCGAGGCTCAAGACCTTCAACATCTTGATTGAGACTGGAGGAATCCGATGAGCTATGAAGCTCTTGCTTTCGTCTCTACCTCCGGCCGTGGCTGACTAACTCCACCCTCACCACCCCCCACCCCCCATCACCACCCCCCTAGAACACACGGGCCCAGAGTCTACACAGCGCCTTGAGATGTATGCGGAACATAGAGATTGACGTGACCCCCTCTAATCACAGTGACCGCTACATCCGTTGTATACGCTATATGTACTCATGTGTAAAAAAAACCCCCATCAAATATTGAACCGAATCCCGACCCAGAATCTTGGGAATCCATCGAACCGTCGATGAGAGTGAATCGTTTCATCCATGCAGAGCATGTTACCGATGCATCGATTGGTTAAACACCCTTTACAGATATATTGCGACGCGGGGTGATGAATAGTGGGTGATAATCGATGATTTACGGCGTGAGCAATGAGGTGCTAATGCCACGTGGTGCTGTTGACGAGCAGGGCGACGCAAACGAGAGACGACTCCAAGCAGCCGATACAAATAAAATAACAAAAATCATCGATTTTTAAATCGAAACGCAACGCCACCGACAGTCACGTTTAATCGATTGTTTTGTCCCACCAGTCACTCCAACTCATTATTTTCAAAATCTCAGCACATTCGTCGATAACACCGTGGCCTAAAAGGGAACACCATATATTTATGTATGTAAAAAAACATTGGCGACGTTTCGGGCAATGAGCCTACTTCACAACGCCACTTGCCAACGTCGTGTCACCTATCCGTTCCCATTCTACTCAAGACAGAACGCCAGACACGTGGTCCATTGTGCGAGCTAGGTTTGACCGACGTAAACATCAACCCCATAGGCGTGTACCGTTGTGTACATACACAGACGGGTTACCAGCAACATGTAAATATATCTCAGCTGAGCCCTCGAGCAGAGAGGGCAATGGGAACCCCTGCTGGGGTGGAGGCAGAGTTGACACGGTGGCGCAGTGTTCACACGGCAAGGGACGCTGCTCCGATGTTCGCTCCAACATTCATACAAATCGAGACGACAGCTACTGCTCGTCTGGTTCATATGCACCAGAGGTTCATATGAATCAGGAAGTTCGTATGAATCAGAGGTTCATATGCACCAGAGGTTCATATTGGTCGTGAGAGTCTACGCATGAAGTCACAGAGAGGTCTTACTACGTAACTATTGGGGAGCAGAGTGGCGCAGTGGACTCAACTGGAAACTTGGTTTACCGCCCTGCCCTAATCACGGCGACCCGAGTTCGATTCCCGGCCACGGCTGACGTGAAGTGGCGAGTGACATCCGAACCGGTCCTGAGCCCTCCCAGGCGAACTTCCACCAACCCGCGCCGCAGCAGCGTGCAGTATGGTCAAGCGACCTCCGTGGTGGACACCGCGTGGGGATAGCGAGCTCCATCCGGCAGCTCATGGAGCTGTCTGCTCTCTTCAGGCGGTGCAATAATAAGGCGCGTCAAGGAGGCTGTTAAATACAACTTAGCGTTTAAAATGACACGTGTGCCTCGCTACATGCGGGTTCAGATAGCTGCCAACCCATACGGTTTACCCCGTATTCTTGTACAGGGAAATTGAGTTTTTAAGTCCAGAGGCGTACAGCAGTTTCAATACGGGCAACAACACAGACGCGTCTATTTGTGTTTCTCCCTTGTGATGGGACTTTGCAGGATGCACGTTGAGATGTATACGGGGCACGGGGTGACCAATAAGGTCTGAATTTGTCTGTAATAAGGTAAGGGCACTGATGAGGGGTTGACAGGTTTGAGTTCGGTTTGTGTGACTTCCCGTATATGGGGCTAACCTATTTGTAGCCAACATTCGATACGCACAGCACGCGGTGCGAATTCGCCCGTATGAGGCTTAGGTGGGCATGTGCGTGCCTCTGCAGTCGTATGCGCCCCAGTACGAGTTAGGCACGCACTCGTTCCGTGCGGTCTCGCTTTGCGCGTGCGGCCCATTTTTTTGGAACGCATCTACCACCATAAAAAGCGACGAAAGCCGGCAAGTTCCACGCACCTGCACTGCATGCCGAACTTCTTCCGCGCCGTACGTAGCCAACCGTGCTCATCGAAGGGATGCGGGGCAAGGACAACACTAAATCCCGTTCCGCTGCAATGCAGATCTTCATATACAGTCGCGATGTGGCAGAGATATCAGGGGGCTGGCGTTAAGAGATATTACATTTAATTTAATTCATGCTTTGACGCAATTATATTGATGTCCAATGCGGAGTGAATGTTGTTAGTCGACTGCTGAGTAGAATGAATGGCTTGCGCACCGCGTGGGAACGTCCTGTTCAGAGAGAGGACGCTGACTGTCCTTTGTCGCGTTGTGATGACGCATCGATTAAGTTTAATCGATTACAGTCGAGTATTTGTTTTACATTGTGGTGAGTGTAGCGGCCTCTAGTGGCTGGGAGGGGGGGTGATCACACGAACAGGTGAAATACACCCATTATATTGGGTTTTTGAGTTCGATCGCGTAAATATAAATAATGTCGTTAAACCCAACACGTAAACAGAACGTGCACGTGCACGTTCTGTTTGCGTGACAAACCTTACTAATTGGCTGTGTTGGGTGGTGGCGGGTTTAACGGCACATTTATATTTACGCGATCTAACCCAAAAAAACTACATTATGGATATTGGTCGCGAAAGCCTACGAGTTAAACTGAAATATGACACCGTATTATAGCGTGGCTTTTTCATACCCGGTTCGCGAACCTTTATAATCTGATATGAACCGTTGGCTCATCTGTAAACGTCCCCATCGCCCGGTGTTCAGTACGAAATGAAGTCAGCATCATGCGGCAGTCTCCCCCAGGGCCCCACAGCTGCCCTCTCGTGGCTCCGCGCTGCCCTCTCGTGGCTCCGCGCTGCCCTCTCGTGGCTCCGCGCTGCCCTCTAGTGACGAGCGCGGCCAGTGTCCCTCCCGCAGCCCCGAGGCAGGGGGCGCTGCTGCTGGGGCCTGAAGGCGAGAAGCCACCACCAGCAGCGACGAGCCCAGGCAAACACCAGCCCCAACCCTCGTCCACTCTCACTCGCCAGAGCCCTAGCCCAGCAGCCCCCAACCACTATCACTACCAGAGCCCTAGCCCCCCAGCCCCCAACCACTATCACTACCAGAGCCCTAGCCCCCCAGCCCCCAACCACTATCACTACCAGAGCCCTAGCCCACTAGCCCCCAACCACTATCACTACCAGAGCCCTAGCCCCCCAGCCCCCAACCACTATCACTACCAGAGCCCTAGCCCACTAGCCCCCAACCACTATCACTACCAGAGCCCTAGCCCCCCAGCCCCCAACCACTATCACTACCAGAGCCCTAGCCCACTAGCCCCCAACCACTATCACTACCAGAGCCCTAGCCCACCAGCCACCAACCACTATCACTACCAGAGCCCTAGCCCACCAGCCCCCAACCACTATCACTACCAGAGCCCTAGCCCACCAGTCACCAACCACTATCACTACCAGAGCCCTAGCCCACCAGTCACCAACCACTATCACTACCAGAGCCCTAGCCCCCCAGCCACCAACCACTATCACTACCAGAGCCCTAGCCCACCAGCCACCAGCCACTATCACTACCAGAGCCCTAGCCCACCAGCCACCAGCCACTATCACTACCAGAGCCCTAGCCCCCCAGCCACCAACCACTATCACTACCAGAGCCCTAGCCCACCAGCCCCCAACCACTATCACTACCAGAGCCCTAGCCCACCAGCCACCAGCCACTATCACTACCAGAGCCCTAGCCCACCAACCACTATCACTACCAGAGCCCTAGCCCACCAACCACTATCACTACCAGAGCCCTAGCCCACCAACCACTATCACTACCAGAGCCCTAGCCCCCCAGCCCCCAACCACTATCACTACCAGAGCCCTAGCCCACCAGCCCCCAACCACTATCACTACCAGAGCCCTAGCCCACCAGCCCCCAGCCACTATCACTACCAGAGCCCTAGCCCACCAACCACCAACCACTATCACTACCAGAGCCCTAGCCCACCAGCCCCCAACCACTATCACTACCAGAGCCCTAGCCCACCAGCCCCCAACCACTATCACTACCAGAGCCCTAGCCCACCAGCCCCCAACCACTATCACTACCAGAGCCCTAGCCCACCAGCCACCAACCACTATCACTACCAGAGCCCTAGCCCCCCAGCCACCAACCACTATCACTACCAGAGCCCTAGCCCACCAGCCCCCAACCACTATCACTACCAGAGCCCTAGCCCCCCAGCCACCAACCACTATCACTACCAGAGCCCTAGCCCACCAGCCACCAACCACTATCACTACCAGAGCCCTAGCCCACCAGCCCCCAACCACTATCACTACCAGAGCCCTAGCCCACCAGCCCCCAACCACTATCACTACCAGAGCCCTAGCCCCCCAGCCACCAACCACTATCACTACCAGAGCCCTAGCCCCCTAGCCCCCAGCCACTATCACTACCAGAGCCCTAGCCCACCAACCACCAACCACTATCACTACCAGAGCCCTAGCCCCCCAGCCACCAACCACTATCACTACCAGAGCCCTAGCCCCCCAGCCACCAACCACTATCACTACCAGAGCCCTAGCCCCCTAGCCCCCAGCCACTATCACTACCAGAGCCCTAGCCCACCAACCACCAACCACTATCACTACCAGAGCCCTAGCACACCAGCCCCCAGCCACTATCACTACCAGAGCCCTAGCCCCCCAGCCCCCAACCACTATCACTACCAGAGCCCTAGCCCACCAGCCCCCAACCACTATCACTATCAGAGCCCTAGCCCACCAGTCACCAACCACTATCACTACCAGAGCCCTAGCCCCCCAGCCCCCAACCACTATCACTACCAGAGCCCTAGCCCACCAGCCCCCAACCACTATCACTACCAGAGCCCTAGCCCCCCAGCCACCAACCACTATCACTACCAGAGCCCTAGCCCACCAGCCCCCAACCACTATCACTACCAGAGCCCTAGCCCACCACCACTATCACTACCAGAGCCCTAGCCCACCAGTCACCAACCACTATCACTACCAGAGCCCTAGCTCCCCAGCCACCAACCACTATCACTATCAGAGCCCTAGCCCACCAGTCACCAACCACTATCACTACCAGAGCCCTAGCCCACCAGTCACCAACCACTATCACTACCAGAGCCCTAGCCCACCAGTCACCAACCACTATCACTACCAGAGCCCTAGCCCCCCAGCCACCAACCACTATCACTACCAGAGCCCTAGCCCACCAGTCACCAACCACTATCACTACCAGAGCCCTAGCCCACCAGTCACCAACCACTATCACTACCAGAGCCCTAGCCCACCAGTCACCAACCACTATCACTACCAGAGCCCTAGCCCACCAGTCACCAACCACTATCACTACCAGAGCCCTAGCCCACCAGCCCCCAACCACTATCACTACCAGAGCCCTAGCCCACCAGCCCCCAACCACTATCACTACCAGAGCCCTAGCCCACCAGCCCCCAACCACTATCACTACCAGAGCCCTAGCCCACCACCACTATCACTACCAGAGCCCTAGCCCCAGTCACCAACCACTATCACTACCAGAGCCCTAGTCCCCCAGCCCCCAACCACTATCACTACCAGAGCCCTAGCCCACCAGCCCCCAACCACTATCACTACCAGAGCCCTAGCCCACCAGCCCACCAACCACTATCACTACCAGAGACCTAGCCCACCAGCCACCAGCCACTATCACTACCAGAGCCCTAGCCCACCAGCCACCAGCCACTATCACTACCAGAGCCCTAGCCCACCAGCCACTATCACTACCAGAGCCCTAGCCCACCAGCCACTATCACTACCAGAACCCTAGCCCACCAGCCACTATCACTACCAGAGCCCTAGCCCACTAGCCCCCAACCACTATCACTACCAGAGCCCTAGCCCACCAGCCCCCAACCACTATCACTACCAGAGCCCTAGCCCACCAGCCCCCAACCACTATCACTACCAGAGCCCTAGCCCACCAGCCCCCAACCACTATCACTACCAGAGCCCTAGCCCCCCAGCCCCCAACCACTATCACTACCAGAGCCCTAGCCCACTAGCCCCCAACCACTATCACTACCAGAGCCCTAGCCCACCAGCCACCAACCACTATCACTACCAGAGCCCTAGCCCACCAGCCCCCAACCACTATCACTACCAGAGCCCTAGCCCACCAGTCACCAACCACTATCACTACCAGAGCCCTAGCCCACCAGTCACCAACCACTATCACTACCAGAGCCCTAGCCCCCCAGCCACCAACCACTATCACTACCAGAGCCCTAGCCCACCAGCCACCAGCCACTATCACTACCAGAGCCCTAGCCCACCAGCCACCAGCCACTATCACTACCAGAGCCCTAGCCCCCCAGCCACCAACCACTATCACTACCAGAGCCCTAGCCCACCAGCCCCCAACCACTATCACTACCAGAGCCCTAGCCCACCAGCCACCAGCCACTATCACTACCAGAGCCCTAGCCCACCAACCACTATCACTACCAGAGCCCTAGCCCACCAACCACTATCACTACCAGAGCCCTAGCCCACCAACCACTATCACTACCAGAGCCCTAGCCCCCCAGCCCCCAACCACTATCACTACCAGAGCCCTAGCCCACCAGCCCCCAACCACTATCACTACCAGAGCCCTAGCCCACCAGCCCCCAGCCACTATCACTACCAGAGCCCTAGCCCACCAACCACCAACCACTATCACTACCAGAGCCCTAGCCCACCAGCCCCCAACCACTATCACTACCAGAGCCCTAGCCCACCAGCCCCCAACCACTATCACTACCAGAGCCCTAGCCCACCAGCCCCCAACCACTATCACTACCAGAGCCCTAGCCCACCAGCCACCAACCACTATCACTACCAGATCCCTAGCCCCCCAGCCACCAACCACTATCACTACCAGAGCCCTAGCCCACCAGCCCCCAACCACTATCACTACCAGAGCCCTAGCCCCCCAGCCACCAACCACTATCACTACCAGAGCCCTAGCCCACCAGCCACCAACCACTATCACTACCAGAGCCCTAGCCCACCAGCCCCCAACCACTATCACTACCAGAGCCCTAGCCCACCAGCCCCCAACCACTATCACTACCAGAGCCCTAGCCCCCCAGCCACCAACCACTATCACTACCAGAGCCCTAGCCCCTACCCCCTAGCCCCCAGCCACTATCACTACCAGAGCCCTAGCCCACCAACCACCAACCACTATCACTACCAGAGCCCTAGCCCCCAGCCACCAACCACTATCACTACCAGAGCCCTAGCCCCCCAGCCACCAACCACTATCACTACCAGAGCCCTAGCCCCCTAGCCCCCAGCCACTATCACTACAGAGCCCTAGCCCACCAACCACCAACCACTATCACTACCAGAGCCCTAGCACACCAGCCCCCAGCCACTATCACTACCAGAGCCCTAGCCCCCCAGCCCCCAACCACTATCACTACCAGAGCCCTAGCCCACCAGCCCCCAACCACTATCACTATCAGAGCCCTAGCCCACCAGTCACCAACCACTATCACTACCAGAGCCCTAGCCCCCCAGCCCCCAACCACTATCACTACCAGAGCCCTAGCCCACCAGCCCCCAACCACTATCACTACCAGAGCCCTAGCCCCCCAGCCACCAACCACTATCACTACCAGAGCCCTAGCCCACCAGCCCCCAACCACTATCACTACCAGAGCCCTAGCCCACCACCACTATCACTACCAGAGCCCTAGCCCACCAGTCACCAACCACTATCACTACCAGAGCCCTAGCCCCCCAGCCACCAACCACTATCACTATCAGAGCCCTAGCCCACCAGTCACCAACCACTATCACTACCAGAGCCCTAGCCCACCAGTCACCAACCACTATCACTACCAGAGCCCTAGCCCACCAGTCACCAACCACTATCACTACCAGAGCCCTAGCCCCCCAGCCACCAACCACTATCACTACCAGAGCCCTAGCCCACCAGTCACCAACCACTATCACTACCAGAGCCCTAGCCCACCAGTCACCAACCACTATCACTACCAGAGCCCTAGCCCACCAGTCACCAACCACTATCACTACCAGAGCCCTAGCCCACCAGTCACCAACCACTATCACTACCAGAGCCCTAGCCCACCAGCCCCCAACCACTATCACTACCAGAGCCCTAGCCCACCAGCCCCCAACCACTATCACTACCAGAGCCCTAGCCCACCAGCCCCCAACCACTATCACTACCAGAGCCCTAGCCCACCACCACTATCACTACCAGAGCCCTAGCCCACCAGTCACCAACCACTATCACTACCAGAGCCCTAGTCCCCCAGCCCCCAACCACTATCACTACCAGAGCCCTAGCCCACCAGCCCCCAACCACTATCACTACCAGAGCCCTAGCCCACCAGCCCACCAACCACTATCACTACCAGAGACCTAGCCCACCAGCCACCAGCCACTATCACTACCAGAGCCCTAGCCCACCAGCCACCAGCCACTATCACTACCAGAGCCCTAGCCCACCAGCCACTATCACTACCAGAGCCCTAGCCCACCAGCCACTATCACTACCAGAACCCTAGCCCACCAGCCACTATCACTACCAGAGCCCTAGCCCACTAGCCCCCAACCACTATCACTACCAGAGCCCTAGCCCACCAGCCCCAACCACTATCACTACCCTAGCCCCCAACCACTATCACTACCAGAGCCCTAGCCCACCAGCCCCAACCACTATCACTACCAGAGCCCTAGCCCCCCAGCCCCCAACCACTATCACTACCAGAGCCCTAGCCCCCCAGCCCCCAACCACTATCACTACCAGAGCCCTAGCCCACCAGCCCCCAACCACTATCACTACCAGAGCCCTAGCCCCCCAGCCCCCAACCACTATCACTACCAGAGCCCTAGCCCACCAGCCCCCAACCACTATCACTACCAGAGCCCTAGCCCACCAGCCCCCAACCACTATCACTACCAGAGCCCTAGCCCACCAGCC
Source organism: Lethenteron reissneri (assembly GCF_015708825.2). Classification (NCBI taxonomy): domain Eukaryota; kingdom Metazoa; phylum Chordata; class Hyperoartia; order Petromyzontiformes; family Petromyzontidae; genus Lethenteron; species Lethenteron reissneri. The sequence continues at coordinate 14,268,302 of NC_083795.1, read as the reverse complement.
CCCAACCACTATCACTACCAGAGCCCTAGCCCACCAGTCACCAACCACTATCACTACCAGAGCCCTAGCCCACCAGCCACCAGCCACTATCACTACCAGAGCCCTAGCCCACCAGCCCCCAACCACTATCACTACCAGAGCCTTAGCCCACCAGCCACTATCACTACCAGAGCCCTAGCCCACCAGCCCCCAACCACTATCACTACCAGAGCCCTAGCCCACCAGCCCCCAACCACTATCACTACCAGAGCCCTAGCCCCCCAGCCCCCAACCACTATCACTACCAGAGCCCTAGCCCACCAGCCCCCAACCACTATCACTACCAGAGCCCTAGCCCACCAGCCCCCAACCACTATCACTACCAGAGCCTTAGCCCACCAGCCCCCAACCACTATCACTACCAGAGCCCTAGCCCCCCAGCCCCCAACCACTATCACTACCAGAGCCCTAGCCCACCAGTCACCAACCACTATCGCTACCAGAGCCCTAGCCCACCAGCCCCCAACCACTATCACTACCAGAGCCCTAGCCCAACAGTCACCAACCACTATCACTACCAGAGCCCTAGCCCACCAGCCCCCAACCACTATCACTACCAGAGCCCTAGCCCACCAGCCACTATCACTACCAGAGCCCTAGTCCACTAGTCACTATCACTAGCCACTAGGCTATACCCTAACCCACCAGCCAACAGCCACGGTCCCGAACCAACTAGCCACCAGCCACTAACCCTATCCGAAATAAACTAGCCATGACAAAACGAGCCGAACCCTAGCCAAATAGCCAACCTGCCACGAGTAACAGCCCACCCCTAACCAACTAACCAGCGGCCAATACAAATCCTCTCACGGCCAATACAAATCCTCTCACTGATCAAAATCTTCACTAGATAGCCAACCAAGCACTGTCCCTAACATACACCAAATAGCAAAACCAGCCACTGGCACCAGCTCTACACCTAACCATCCAATCACACAGCCACTAGTGCGAGCCCTCACCACCTCGCCGACTGCCCAACCAGCGAACCAGCCACCGGAACGAGCGCTCTCGTTGACGCTGACACCAACGCTGACACCAAATCCTTGCTGTGTTTCATTTGCATCTTTGTTTCTGTAAATGCGCTGCCTCCTCGCGTACCTCTGATTTCTTCTCGGGGTCCCCTTTCACCCACATCGGGGGAAACATGTCACGCCGATTAAAAAAAAAACCGAGGGGAAAAGACATTTTGCCGAGAGTGCGAATTGAGCCATTGCGCGTGACACGTGTTCGTGACAGGGGGTGAAAGAGATTCGCAAGACTCGAGCGCGTGGCATTTCACACCGCACATGTAACACATCGTCCCCAGCCACTCAATTCCCCAACACGCGCACCCACCCATCCACCCGCACACTCGGACACACTCATACACTCACAGGCACTTACCCATCCACGCACTCAAACACACACGCGCGCACTCCCACTAATATTCACACGCGCGACGCACACAGACACTCACCCACAAACACACTCACACGCACGAGTATACAGACATAGGCTCATGCTCACTCGCACCACACAAAAAATAAAATAATCCTAGGCCCACCCACATGGAGAGTTGGCGCAAGTGTTGTTAGCGAGCACCTATTAAAGTTGGCAGCGAGCACGTGCGGGAGGGGGGTTTAAGGGTGGTGTGTAGGTGTGGCGAACGCCACGCTCGGCCGCCCCGGCGCCTTTGTCTCCCCATCGATGATGCTTACATAACTGGGGTAAGGTTGAGTCTATCTGCTGGATGTTATGCACGTACACACACACGCTATCATGACAGAGACGAATAGCACAGGAGCTGCATCATCCTTCACGCGTGCCATTGCCAAACCCCGAGTTGCCTTCTGTAGCAAAACACTCGCGTTTCCTCCCATCTCGTCCAATGATGGGGGGGGGGGGCAAGCTCCCAGCGGTATCCGTTCACCGAGTCTGCAAAGTGGTCGCGTTGAAGTCATGTGCCACTTCTGTGGACCGTACCAGGTACAGTGAGGGAAAAAAGTATTTGATCCCCTGCTGATTTTGTACGTCTGCCCACTGACAAAGAAATGATCAGTCAGTAATTTTAATGGTAGGTTTATTTGAACAGTGAGAGACAGAATAATAACAACAAAATCCAGAAAAACGCATGTCAAAAATGTTAGAAATTGATTTGCATTTTAATGAGGGAAATAAGTATTTGACCCCTCTGCAAAACATGACTTAGTACTTGTGGCAAAACCCTTGTTGGCAATCACAGAGGTCAGACGTTCCTTGCAGTTGGCCACCAGGTTTGCACACATCTCAGGAGGGATATTGTCCCACTTCTCTTTGCAGATTTTCTCCAAGTCATTAAGGTTTCGAGGCTGACGTTTGGCAACTCGAACCTTCAGCTCCCTCCACAGATTTTCTATGAGATTAAGGTCTGGAGACTGGCTAGGCCACTCCAGGACCTTAATATGCTTCTTCTTGAGCCACTCCTTTGTTGCCTTGGCCGTGTGTTTTGGGTCATTGTCGTGCTGGAATACCCATCCACGACCCATTTTCAATGCCCTGGCTGAGGGAAGGAGGTTTTCACCCAAGATTTGATGGTATATGGCCCAGTCCATCGTCCCTTTGATGCGGTGAAGTTGTCCTGTCCCCTTAGCAGAAAAACACCCCCAAAGCATAATGTTTCCACCTCCATGTTTGACGGTGAGGATGGTGTTCTTGGAGTCATAGGCAGCATTCCTCCTCCAAACACGGCGAGTTGAGTTGATGCCAAAGAGCTCCATTTTGGTCTCATCTGACCACAACACTTTCACCCAGTTGTCCTCTGAATCATTCAGATGTTCATTGGCAAACTTCAGACTGGGCATGTATATGTGCTTTCTTGAGCAGGGGGACCTTGCGGGCACTGCAGGATTTCAGTCCTTCACGGCATAGTGTGTTACCAACTGTTTTCTTGGTGACTATGGTCCCAGCTGCCTTGAGATCATTGACAAGATCCTCCCGTGTAGTTCTGGGCTGATTCCTCACCGTTCTCATGATCATTGCAACTCCACGAGGTGAGATATTGCATGGAGCCCCAGGCCGAGGGAGATTAACAGTTATTTTGTGTTTCTTCCATTTGCGAATAATCGCACCTTCTCACCAAGCTGCTTGGCGATGGTCTTGTAGCCCATTCCAGCCTTGTTTAGATCTACAATCTTGTTCCTGACATCCTTGGAGAGCTCTTTGGTCTTGGCCATGGTGGAGAGTTTGGAATCTGATTGATTGATTTCTTCTGTGAACAGGTGTCTTTTATACAGGTAACAAGCTGAGATTAGGAGCACTCTCATTAAGTGTGTGCTCCTGGGAGCCAGACATCTTTCTGATTGAGAGGGGGTCAAATACTTATTTCCCTCATTAAAATTCAAATCAATTTATTATTATTTTTGACATGCGTTTTTTGGATTTTGTTGTTGTTATTCTGTCTCTCACTGTTCAAATAAACCTACCATTCAAATTATAGACTGATCATTTCTTTGTCAGTGGGCAAACGTACAAAATCAGCAGGGGATCAAATACTTTTTCCCTCACTGTAGCACTTGGCACGGGAAGAGAGTCTGCATGAAAGGGTGGCGCGCGAGTGAACGTGCCATTCGTACAAACAGGGGCCGTCTGGAGCGCTGCAGGACGCGGCTGCCGAGATGGAACACGTCTCGCCTCCTTCTTCTTGGTACCAAGCGGCTTTACACGACGGTGTCTTTGTTGTGTGGCAGGCGCCGGCAGTGGCGTTGTGGAGTTGCCACCTCGGCCCCTGCGATGCTTTTGCCGTTCTAACAAAGCAGCGCTCCGCACACAACGCGCCCGTGCGGCTCTCGATCACAGTGCAAGGCACCGTGATTCATAGCTGCACACTGACATAAAGAAGACAAAGTTCCTAATCCCCGCCGCCGTGTAGCCTCACACAGACTGCTGGGGCAAGGGCTGTTGGCGAGAGTCTACGAAGGCGGCTCTCACCGGAGCACGAGGGAGGAAGTGAAGCTGCCGGCACGGTCGCCTTTGTCTCCCCAGTACTGATTTCTACAGACAACACCCCCCCACTGCTCTATGTGTGCGTGTTCAACTTTTAACGCCGTGCACGTAGTGGACCGTGCCAATCGGGGAGTGCGGGGGAGGGGAAGGACAACACGAGTGAAGGCATCCCCACCCTGTGTCTGCTGGGGAGCGTGTTTGAGCATACTTCACCATGCTGGTCAATGCGGGTTGGTGAAGGTTGGGGGAGGCGGTGGAGGAGGCTCCAGGACCTCGTGAGACAAGTCACCGCTGACGGCAGCCATCATCCGCATTTAGACTGCGGCGCAGTGATTTTAGTGCGTCACGTAATCGCGGCAGGGCGAGACCCCGTCCAAGAAATCGAGTGAGGCGGTCACACACACACACGACACACGGTGAGGCGGTCACACACACACACGACACACGGTGAGGCGGTCACACACACACACGACACACGGTGAGGCGGTCACACGACACACACGACACACACGGTCGTAATGCGACCAGGCCACGTCCCAGGCCGCGCAATGGAACACCAACCTCAATGCGCTCACAGGCGACGGAACGCCTCACCTGGGCCACCCTCACCTCACCCACCCTCACCTGGGCCACCCTCACCTGGGCCACCCTCACCTGGGCCACCCTCACCTGGGCCACCCTCACCTCACCCACCCTCACCTGGGCCACCCTCACCTGGGCCACCCTCACCTGGGCCACCCTCACCTGGGCCACTGTCACCTGGGCCACCCTCACCTCACCCACCCTCACCTGGGCCACCCTCACCTGGGCCACCCTCACCTGGGCCACCCTCACCTGGGCCACCCTCACCTCACCCACCCTCACCCACCCTCACCTCACCCACCCTCACCTGGGCCACCCTCACCTGGGCCACCCTTACTTGGGCCACCCTCACCTAGGCCACTCTCACCCGGGCCACCCTCACCTGGGCCACCCTCACCTCACCCACCCTCACCTCACCCACCCTCACCTCACCCACCCTCACCTGGGCCACCCTCACCTCAACCACCCTCATCTCACCCACCCTCACCTGGGCCACCCTCACCTCACCCACCCTCACCTCACCCACCCTCACCTCACCCACCCTCACCTCACCCACCCTCACCCACCCTCACCTGGGCCACCCTCACCTGGACCACCCTTACTTGGGCCACCCTCACCTGGGCCACTGTCACCTGGGCCACCCTCACCTCACCCACCCTCACCTGGGCCACCCTCACCCACCCTCACCTGGGCCACCCTCACCTGGCACCACCCTCACCTGGGCCACCCTCACCTGGGCCACCCTCACCTCACCCACCCTCACCTGGGCCACTGTCACCTGGGCCACTGTCACCTGGGCCACCCTCACCTGGGCCACCCTCACCTCACCCACCCTCACCTGGGCCACCCTCACCTCACCCACCCTCACCTGGGCCACTGTCACCTGGGCCACCCTCACCTCACCCACCCTCACCTGGGCCACCCTCACCTGGGCCACCCTCACCTGGGCCACCCTCACCTCACCCACCCTCACCTGGGCCACCCTCACCTCACCCACCCTCACCTGGGCCACCCTCACCTGGGCCACTGTCACCTGGGCCACCCTCACCTGGGCCACCGTTACCTGGGCCACCCTCACTTGGGCCACCCTCACTTGGGCCACCCTCACCTGGGCCACCCTCACCTCACCCACCCTCACCTGGGCCACCGTTACCTGGGCCACCCTCACCTGGGCCACTGTCACCCGGGCCACCCTCACCTCACCCACCCTCACCTGGCCCACTGTCACCTGGGCCACCCTCACCTCACCCACCCTCACCTGGGCCACCCTCACCCACCCTCACCTCACCCACCCTCACCTGGGCCACCCTCACCTGGGCCACCCTCGCCTCACCCACCCTCACCTGGGCCACTGTCACCTGGGCCACTGTCACCTGGGCCACCCTCACCTGGGCCACCCTCACCTCACCCACCCTCACCTGGGCCACCCTCACCTCACCCACCCTCACCTGGGCCACTGTCACCTGGGCCACCCTCACCTCACCCACCCTCACCTGGGCCACCCTCACCTGGGCCACCCTCACCTGGGCCACCCTCACCTCACCCACCCTCACCTGGGCCACCCTCACCTCACCCACCCTCACCTGGGCCACCCTCACCTGGGCCACTGTCACCTGGGCCACCCTCACCTGGGCCACCGTTACCTGGGCCACCCTCACCTGGGCCACCCTCACTTGGGCCACCCTCACCTGGGCCACCCTCACCTCACCCACCCTCACCTGGGCCACCGTTACCTGGGCCACCCTCACCTGGGCCACTGTCACCCGGGCCACCCTCACCTCACCCACCCTCACCTGGCCCACTGTCACCTGGGCCACCCTCACCTGGGCCACCCTCACCTGGCCCACTGTCACCTGGGCCACCCTCACCTGGGCCACCCTCACCTGGCCCACTGTCACCTGGGCCACCCTCACCTGGGCCACCCTCACTTGGGCCACCCTCACCTGGGCCACTGTCACCCGGGCCACCCTCACCTGGGCCACCCTCACCTCACCCACCCTCACCTCACCCACCCTCACCTCACCCACCCTCACCTGGGCCACCGTTACCTGGGCCACCCTCACCTGGGCCACCTTCACCCGGGCCATCCTCACCTCACCCACCCTCACCTGGCCCACTGTCACCTGGGCCACCCTCACCTGGGCCACCCTCACCTCACCCACCCTCACCTGGGCCACCGTTACCTGGGCCACCCTCACCTGGGCCACCCTCACCTCCCCCACCCTCACCTGGGCCACCCTCACCTGGGCCACTGTTACCTCGGCCACCCTCACCTGGGCCACCCTCACCCGGGCCACCCTCACCTCACCCACCCTCACCTGGGCCACCCTCACGTGGGCCACTGTCATCCGGGCCACCCTCACCCGGGCCATCCTCACCTCCCCCACCCTCACCTCACCCATCCTCACCTGGGCCACTGTCACCTGGGCCACCCTCACCTGGGCCACCCTCACCTCACCCACCCTCACCTGGGCCACCGTTACCTGGGCCACCCTCACCTGTACCACCCTCACCCGGGCCACCCTCACCTCACCTACCCTCACCTGGGCCACCCTCACGTGGGCCACTGTCACCCGGGCCACCCTCACCCGGGCCACCCTCACCTCACCCACCCTCACCTCACCCACCCTCACCTGGGCCACCCTCACCTGGGCCACCCTCACCAGGGTCACCCTCACCTCACCCACCCTCACCTAGGCCACTGTCACCTGGGCCACCCTCACCTGGGCCACCCTCACCTGGGCCACCCTCACCTCACCCACCCTCACCTGGGCCACCCTCACCTGGGCCACTATTCTGCCAACTCTGGGATTTTGGCCTCAATTGACTGATTTCAGCTCTGCGCCTCAACATGCGTATGATGGCAGAAATATGTTCTGGAGCTAAGTGCCAATGTCAAGCTCTGCTCGCCACGATGAGAGCGAGGGCTACCAGAGGGAGTCTTTTTGCTGTTCCTCCTCTGTTAAAGAGCGAAGACTACAGCGGATTACTCTATGTCGTCTGTTAACGAATGCAGCTGGATCTCAAGACTCCGTTACTTACGGGAGTGGGGGGGGGCTGCGTAGGGATGTTTGGATGTTTGGCAGATCAATACGTAGTTCTTGTCGTTATTTATTTATTCCAACTGTGCTTATGTCAAGGGAAAAAACAATAAAAATACATGGAAATATAATTTCCATATAACATCACCACGTGTTAGTGAACGGCCCCCGGAAGAGTACTTCACAGAACTACGTCTGAGGTCACTCGCGTTGAACCTTCTCACGCGCCCTGATACAGAGTTGCCCATCACTTGCCAATCAACCCGAACATTCCGTCACCCCCTGTATTGACATATGCCGCAGTAAGTAAACAAACACATGGGATGACGGATGTATTTGTGAAGTCGTAAATGACTCTGGCTGAGACCATCAACCCGCCACACTTGAAAACAACCCATCGAAATCACAGACGGCTGGACCGCAGATTAAAACCCAGGATCTTAACGGTGCCGGCTCGGTGCTCTGGCATGGCCATTATGAATCCCCCGAGACAGAGGCGGCCATTCTAATCTCCCATAAACAAAGAGACACGGCCACTGTGAATCCTAGAACAAGAGGCGTGGCCATTGTGAACCCCCCCCCCCCCCCCCCCCCCCCGAGACAAAGAGACAATGCCATTAGGAACCCTCCGGGAGACAGATACACGGTCGTTATGAACCCCACATAGGAACAAAGAGACACGGCCATTATGAACCCCCTTGAGATAGACATTGCTGTGATGACCCCCACCCGCACCCACTCAGCCACCTCAATAAATTGTATTTAAATAAGTGTTTTGACAATGACATTGGTGGCACGGCGTGATGGATTGCGCTCTTGCGCACGAGGTCATGGGCTCTTCGCGCGCCCTTGCAGTGTCGCCAACGCAGCCGTGCTTCGGCGAGCTCCACGCACGCGGTCAGTGCCATGTCGGCGTCGTTGTCACGCTATCATTATGATGATCACTGTATAAGATTATGATATTATTTTACGGCTTAATTGGCCCGCGTTATTTAAGCGACCAAAAAATAAAATAAAATCAAGCTTAATTAGCCGGTCAGCACGGCGGGGGTGGCGGGGGGGAAGTTAAATAAAAATAAAGACGCTAATTGATTCGGGTCATCGCGGCGCGTGTTTTAATCGGCCGCGCGTGACAACGGCCCCGGTGACGGCGCCGTCACTCAGAGCCCTCCGAGCGCCGTTACAACGACGACGACGCGCTGGGGGAGCCCTCGTTCATTAACGTCTTCGAAGAATCAATAATTAGCGTTCGCTAAAACCCGCATCACATCGCGGCATTGCTGGAGGCGAGGTCTCAAGCGTCAAGATGCCCTCTCCGCGCGAGATCGAGCGAGCGTCCTTCGCTTGAAGCCACGTGGTCCCCCCCACACCCCGCCGCCTCCTCCCGCACGTGTATCGTGCTGGTCACCTGATAACATCCCCACACGTGCGAACGGACAACACCAGATAGAGTGTACCATGATCGCCGTTCGCCACTAAGCTGTGGCGATGTCACCACGGCGATTGTGCAGCCTAGGTGCACTTTGGGGCCACGTAAAGCGTCGAAGGCTCGCTGGCAGGAAGCCACGGGGCAGACCCAAGTGCCGTGGGTTGACGGACTGAGATGACTGGTAGATGCACCATCTGTGCTGCCCAGATATACGGACACACACGCACACTGCGGAAATCGGCGACGAGCTATCGGCTTCAGTGTCACACTCCATCATCATCACGGTCCATGGGGCAGATAGCCCGTAGGTTGTCCACTGCACAGTCCGTCATTTGTTTCCCTTTCCTCTGCCTTGTACCAATATATCCTCAAGTAGTGCCCCAAATTTCTGGCACACATCTCTCATGTCATCACCAAGCTATTCTATGGCACTTATTCCGTCACACTCCGTGGGAGGCGAATTACTTGCTACAATTAACATTAGGGCAAAGCAGAACTTTACGCTGACTTTTCCTGAATCAAAGTTAAAGAAAACAGAGCTCTAGCTCTAAATTTAAAAGTTGTTTTTCTATATATGTAGGCGCAGACTCTGCTTGTGGCGCCATTCGGCTCTCTGGCCCTTCTCGAACGTCATGAGAATTTACTTTGCTCACGATCGTCCTGTACGTCTCGGAATTGATCAATCAAGCGGCGAATTCGAACTTCAATTCGCGATCAACTTCGACTATCCCCACCACCCACCCACCCGCGCCGGAGTCACTAAGCTTCGTACCGCTTTGTGGATGGTGAACAGTGGCTGCCATATGGACATACTCACCCCCATTAAATAAACGTGGAATTTCCACACGGCTATCAACAGGACAGATAACCACACCGAGAAAAATCAGAGACTGCACGCTTCACAACCATCAAAGGGGCGAGACAGGACCGGATCATGGTCCCGTGAGGCCACTGGGCACATTGGAACATGTCTTATGGAAGCCCACCCCCCCCCCCCTGCTTTCCTATATTGGTGTCTTTCTTGCCTTCCTCCTCGCAAAATCATCCACTAGATCGTCAAAATCTAGCTGTCTGACAAGGTCTGACTCTATTGACATAAGTGACAATGAGCTGAGACGTGTTTGGCCATGCTACTCCGCAGCTAATTTTTTATTCTGCCTAAAAGGGAAAATGTCCGCTCACCCTGGCAGTTTGTCACTGGCAAAGTTAGAAAAATCTGAATTGCCACGAAAACATTGGGGAACACTGACTGCAGATTAAGTGCCTGCAACGTCTCAAGCAATTTAGTTGGGCACTTATCACCCTCAGAGTCAGACATGAAATACTTGGATGAGTTCGTTGGCAAAGTTCATGTCCAGGTCTGATGGATATGCAGCAGAGAGTGCATTTACCTTTTCCACTATGACATCATTGTTAGACATCTGATCTGACATAAACAGAACCCAAAAGAGACTGGTCAAACGCTTGTAAGCATCCAAGCAATGTTCAAGGCACACCACTCGCTTATCAGTGACCACATAAAATGTTTCTGAACTTCTCCCTTCCCTCAAGTGTCACACCTGGCTCTGAGCTCTCATCTGCAAATGTTTTGCGTTTCCTCTTTCGCTGAAGATTGTGCTTATATGACTGAGAGACACCTGTCACATTTAAGGCTGCCCTTTCAAAAGCCTCAAACTGGTCTCGCTGTCCCGCCACAAAATCCCTCAACGAATACAAAAGCTGTGCTGCTACAGAGATGTCAATGTCACTTTTCTGTAGGTGCATGCTTGTAGCGTGGAATCGGTCAAGTATGACATCCCAGAAATGTGCCATGAACACCACCTCTAAGGTGTCCAATTTAGCACATATGCCAGCGGCAGTACTGGAAAGCGATGTTAATGTCAGTCTGACGTCTGTCTTCCGAAAGACTTTCCCCCATCTGTGTGTGGATGAAGAGCAAAATGTGTACAATGACTGCAACATGCTAAAAAACGTGTCAGCTTCTGGGCTACTGCCGTCTAAGGTGTTAACACCAACTAAGTTAAGTGAATGCGCTGCGCAAGGCACATACTCTATCAGCTAAGAATGGGTCAAATTGTAGTAGCAATTCTAGAATGCCAAGGAAATTACCGTCATGGGTTGACCGAAACCTTAATCATCTCCCCTAAACGCAAGCCCTCGTTAACCAAGAACTTGATCACTGCTACAACTCTTTTCAAAATGCCCCTCCAATATTTACGTTCCCCATCAAGTTGCTGCACGAGATCTGCATCTATAGCACTGCCCTTTGTCCGCTGGTGCAGGGCAAGCATGCATGATCTGTGTTCTGCACTCTTTTCGTATTCCCCTATTCTTTCAGAGTGCTTCCAGTCACAAAAACCGACTAAAGCCACGGAGCTTGCTGGAGAACAGTTTGCATGCAAACCAGTACACATGATCTGTTGAGGGTGAGTACAGTAGCCACTGTCTAGAAACCTTCTGCCCATTTGGCAATAAACAGTTCAGAAGTTCATTGTTGAAACTTCTAGTTTTTCCACCAAGTGCTCTATCTCGGACTGAAGCTGGGTATTTTTCACTGCAGGTTTGGAAGGGGGCTGCTCCTCTTTCAATAAGCACTGACTTAACAATGTCACTGGAAGTGCTTTGCCATAATGCAGGTTCAGTGACCTCATAGCACAAGGAATGGCTTGGTTGCCGATTTGATTCTTGTGAACTGCCCAACAGCTCCTGAGGTGGAAATGATGGTTCTTGTATACCATTCATTGCCTGTTGAGGGTTCGCCTTCAAAGGATGGCTCTGGGGGAGTGACAATATTACTGGAAACTTAACTCGTACTAGTTCCTTCCTGACAGCTGACAATAGTGCTGCTGTCATCATTACTATCAGAGGGGTTTTGAAAGAAGTTGGCAATGAGTGGAACACTTTGAAGCAAACTGCCTCTCTTGCCTCCTTTGCTTTTTTGGCTTTCCTTTTGGAAGCACCACTATTCCAACGTTTGTGGTCCATATTTCAGAACCAGTATGCTATTTATATGAATATATTTATAGCATATCTCAATACTTATTAAATAAGAATTGAATTAATATATGTAGTGAGTTCAACTGAGTTGCAGACATACTCTATGGAGGCAACACATTTATTAATACCAACACAAAGGGGCAACTGCCCCTTCACCAGATAACAACCTATGGTGGTGGATCATCAGGCTAACTACACTGAATCCCTGCAGTCACGAAAGCTTTAAATCGAAATTTAACTACACTAGTTTACACTGGGAGTAGCTACAATGAACAGGACCCCAGCTTGGGTCCAGGTCCATGTGTTGGCGACTCTTCTCGGACATAGAACGTAGATTCTTCAGGATAACCACAGCAGCCGGTCCCTCTGGGGGACCCGGCTTCTATCCTCCGTGGTGTGGCAGGCTCCGCCCTTAGCCACGACCACGTTCAAGATCCCTCGAGCAGGATCTTGACCCTGACATGTGACCACCCCTAGTCCCCACCTGGGGGCCCTGTGTAGACTTTAGCGGTCACGTGTCCTTCGGGGTCAACTAGAGTATCATGGCCCTTAGTAACCTCATTCCCATGGCCGGCACTCTCACACCCTATCCTGTAGGGGTCGGCACTGCACGCAGAGCGTGGTGCCATCCAGCACTGTCAGTCAGCGCTCACTGAGCCCCTCTAGGGCCGGTACTGCACCCACATCCACGTGGTGTCCGCGGTGTCGCAACATAGCACGCCGTGCCTCTCTCGGGCCGGCATGACACAGTGACATCTGTGATGTCACTACATCTATATTGATAATGACAACACCCTTCAAATACTGTTGTTGGAAAATACAATCAAGTGGTAGCATTTTATAGTCTACTTGTACCTAAAGGTAGATTTGAGTATAAAAAAGAAAATATAAAAGCACGTAAAAGAAAATAACCCTAACCCTTTAAAAAGGCTGTTAGAAAATAGCCTTTAAAAAGGCTGTTGTTTTTTAAAAAGATGAAAAAAGTCTCTGAATATATTTCTATGGCGTACCAAGCAATAAAACAGGCATCTGGCTGTGGCTTCTCCTAACAAGAAATGTCTTATATACCTGCCTGGCACAGAGAGAATTATGTTGCTTGAAATTCAAAATGTAACTTTTTTTTCATTGACTGAATAACCAACAAAGATTTATGATCAGTCAGTGAAATAACTTGGTGGAGACTATGCATATAGGCCACACCCCATCGATGGGGAGAAAAAAAAGACCTCATAAGAGCTGTCGACAATTTGCATGTCAACGTTAGCATTATCAACTTTCGTGGATCTAAAAACAGACTGTCTATGGAAAACATGAATGGGGTTGTCCTTAATCTTTAAGTATGGATTGGGTCTCTTATATATATAAGTTAGTATAAAAAAAAGGTTTTGCCATATTTTTTTAATGTTTCACAAAAGCGTGGTGTATTTTTAATAATTGATTTGTCAACGGCTAAGCTCTCAACAAATGACGAGCCCTCGGTCTCACTAGCTGGATTTTTAGTGCAGCTAATTTGGTTGTATGGGCAGCTAGCTGGCAAAAATGGCAGCTAGCTAAAATAAAGGGATAGCCAGTTACGGTACGTCAAATAACGAACGGCTTGCCATAATGACGCCCTTTAACCTATCATGTTATGCAGAATGAACTGACTTGTTGGTGAATATTGCATCATGTCACATCATATTGTAGCGTGCCAACCAGTGGCTCAGTTGTACAGAAGCACTGTATTCTCCTAGAGGCTCTCGTTACAAGCATGCACTGCATATGTACCAAGAGGCCCCCAGGTGTTACGCTCGATGTAAGCACCGAGGGGTCTGGGGGGCCCTAGTGGTGAGCTCACGCTTCAAGCACCGAGGGGTCTGGGGGGCCCTAGTGGTGAGCTCACGCTTCAAGCACCGAGGGACCTCACATTGTAAGCGCTGCGGGGCCCTAGTGGTCAGCTCACGCTTTAAGCGCTGCGGGGCCCAGGGACCCTCACACTGTAGGTGCCGAGGAGCCCAGAGGCCCTAGTGGCCAGATCACGATTTAAACACCAAGGGGTCTGGGGGGCCCTCAAATTGTAAGCACTGAGGGGTCTGGTGGGCCCTAGTGGTTAGCTCACGCTCTAAGCACCCAGGGCCCTGGCGTTGAACTTCCTTCGGAAGTCTTGGGCCACGCACCGCGTGCGGCCTGAGGCTTGGAGGCCCCCTGGAAGTCCGTGGCCCCGGGGCACTGGCCCCACTGGTCCGGTCCGTAATCATCCAGCCTTGGGTCGAGAGACCCAACGTTATCACCTGCAGGGGGAAATTAATTAAGAACAAAAGCGAGCCCTGAACGAGGCTATTACAGCTCCTGACTGCCGAGATGAAAGCGCCAATATGAGAGTGCACACACGTGAAATCGGAGAGGGGGGGCTAGCGAGGCAGCTGGCTCCTGGGTGTGCTCCCCCCCCATCCACCCCCACCGCCCCCTACTCCACCCGAGTCCAGGGTCCGTCTTAACGAGCCTCGCGGGGGGTCGCGATACGCAACAGCTGCGAGCAGACCCCAGTCACGGGTCCCGCGAATCAAACAATTATAGGCTTGGAAGGCATCGGTGCCCGTGGCTCACGGCCAGCAGCTTGTGTAAATATAATAACATAAAGCGGGGGAAACAGAATCAGCCTGCCGCATGGGGTACACAGCCCATTGGCATAGTCTGTGATTGACCGTGTTATCCCGATTGTAAGACGCTCCAGAAAGTTAGACGCACCCCCCCCCCCACCCAAACTTGTGCCCGGTGTCAATAAAGTTACGGAAATCCTGGTCTCACGCGTGCACGCGCACGCACGTACCGGATTATAAAACGCATCCCCAACGATTGTTTTATAATACAGTATAGGGGAATAGATGTGGGTCTTATAACACTGGTCAACAAAAAAAACATTTTTTTTCTGGCCTGGACTTTTGCAGCTGTTTTAGACTAATTTCAGGGTGCTGATTCCAAATCTGATCTCAGATTTGCTCTATCACATCTAATTTTTATGCTATCGGCATACCCAATTTTCATTGATTTTACCCGAAATTAGCTCTGTCACTTATGATTGTAAGTTGTTGCGAGTCAGTGACTGCTTTAGTGTTAAAATATGGTGCTGTATTTTTAGGATAGTGTGTTTATAATATCATTTTATGTAGATATCCACATTTATTTCATATTTTTCTTCTGCAGTTTTTAATGAAAATGCAATATTTGATATCTCAAAAACCTGATGTGATAGACAAAAACTGATGCCAGATTTGGAATCAGCACCCCAAAATTACATTACAACCGTTGGAATACCTTATGCCAGAAAAAGTGTGTTGACCAGTGCAATACTCACTGATTCTGAAGACTGGCGGTCAGGAGAGTCCCGCGGAATTCGGATGTTTGGCCACTTCGAAAGAAATGGGTGCTTGAAGTGTGGGAAGAAACCAGGGCTCCCTGAGAAAACCCACCACCAATACGGCGGGTGACGCTCAAAGCTCCACACAGATAGATTCAAGAATCTATGACTCTACTGCCATCTCCTGGCCACCTTGCAGCACAAGCCTACACCACCTGGTTATCCTCAAGCAGTCTCCCATCTCATCCTTAAGCAGCCTCAATCCTGTTGAGCTGCAGGGTGACTTTGGCATTCCTGTGTATTTTTTCATGGAATGTTTTATTATGATTAGGATTGTTTACCCAGGGACCCTTACTGAGTCTCGTAACGTTTTGCTTTCGAGGAGGGTCCTGCCAAGTGTTTTGCTCGGAAAGCATCGGCTGTCGTATACAGGGTCTTGAGATGTGGTTCCATTGTGTGGTATAATTGGAGTGTACTGTGTCACCTCTGGCATGCAGAAAATACCCGACTCATATCTTCAGTGCAAAGGAGGCCTGGGATAGCTGCAGAACGCACAGCTATTGTCGAAACACTGCGTGGGGATACTGATGGTGTAAACCTCACAGTGGAGGCATCCACCATTATCCCTTACTGTGGATATATTAAGGAGAGACTCTACCCCGGCTATAGGAATGTGGATATCCCCTACACTGCCCACGTCTGAGCGCCATACGAGGTCAGTTAGCGCTGTAAACCACTGTGACTCATTCACTAACATTAGCCACGATAATTCCACTGCTGGATGAAGGCCTCCTCAACAAGCAAGCTGTCACCATCTCTCATGACCCCGAGATGTGACGACAATCCACCCGCCACTTGGACATTCACCTATTTCATTGCTGTACCTCCTCAGCAGACCTGCCCTCAGACACAGATCCACCACGTAGCCTCAACAGCCTATTGGGGCAAGTGTCCATGTTTACACATCACACCAGGAGCTCGTCTGAGTTGACCTCGGGGACCTCGGGGAGGGCACAGTTGAGGCCATCAGCGGGATTGGAACTGGTGTCGCTGGGTTCCTTGCACAAACCGCTACACCACCGCTCCCAACACGCAAAGACAAAATACACATGCGGACAGACACACACAACACACTGACACACACACAACACACATACCCCCTGGAGGATATCTTTGACTCGGCGATTCTCATATTTGTTGGCACGGCGGCCCCCCAATTAAAACCCTTGGTCCCCGTGCCCCCCCCCCAATCCCACTCCCCCCCAAACCACCAAAACACAACCAAGGTGACTGAGGCCACAATACAGAGATCACGTGTCATCCACGTGTCGAGTCGTCGCGGTGTTCGTAAGGCATTCATTTAGTGTGTTGTGTGAGGCCACTGTTTCACGTTGTGTGTCAGTGTGTGTTGTGTTGTGTGTCTGTGTGTGTTGTGTCGTGTGTCTGTGTGTGTTGTGTGTGTGTTGTGTGTCTGTGTGTGTTGTGTCTGTGTGTTGTGTCTGTGTGTGTGTTGTGTGTGTTGTGTGTGTGTGTTGTGTAAGGCCACTGTTTCACGTTGTGTGTGTTGTGTCTGTGTGTCAGTGTGTGTGTGTTGTGTGTCTGTGTGTGTGTTGTGTGTGTTGTGTAAGGCCACTGCTTCACGTTGTGTGTGTTGTGTAAGGCCAGTTTCACGTTGTGTGTGTTGTGTCTGTGTGTCAGTGTGTGTGTGTTGTGTGTCTGTGTGTGTGTTGTGTGTGTTGTGTAAGGCCACTGCTTCACGTTGTGTGTGTTGTGTAAGGCCAGTTTCACGTTGTGTGTGTTGTGTCTGTGTGTCAGTGTGTGTGTGTTGTGTGTCTGTGTGTGTGTTGTGTGTGTTGTGTAAGGCCACTGCTTCACGTTGTGTGTGTTGTGTAAGGCCACTGTTTCACGTTGTGTATCAGTGTGTGTGTTGTGTGTGTGTCTGTGTGTCAGTGTGTGTGTCAGTGTGCGTGTTGTGTGAGTGCGGAGCCGCCGGCTGTGACTGCTCTCGGCAGCGAGGTCTACTCCGTGACGTCACGGCCACGCCGCGGCACGGACGACGAAGCCGGCGGCGAGGGTTGTGAAGGCGGCGCTCGCCCGGGGAGGGCGACACGGAGCAGTAGGCCTCGGCAAGGTAAGGTCATTTACCCTTTTTACTGGGTAAAAGGGTAAAGGTGTCCACATGCCAAGGGGTAAGGTAAAGGGCAGGGTAAAGGTAGCTCGGAAGAATTACCCGGTAGGGTAAAGGTAGCGCAAAGTGTTACCCGGTAAATACGGCGCCTTGTTTACCGCTAGAAGCTCCGTGGCGCAGTCCGTGGCCTCCATTTAATAAGTAATATTTTAAAAACAAACTTTATAAAAAACACGCTTTTATTAAATGTACTTGTAATGGCAGAACTCCACGACTCCAGGAAGTGGCCCCGAAACTTGCCACGACGTAAGGGACCGTGGCCAATTACAGGACCGGTTCAAATACTCGTCACTGGTATCATGGGACCTTTTTTTGCCAATGTGAAGGAATGATAATTAATGTGATTTTACCCTTTCTGGCAATGAAACTGGTGTTAAGATGTGCAAGCACCAAAGAGATGCATTTTTTATTTGTGTGTATTATTACACGCTTTTTATTAACTCAATCTGTTGTTGTATCCTCAAATCTTGTAACAAAAATTTTACCCACTTGCCAATGTGGTATAGACTGCAAACTTGGTATACTTATGTCATACTGATGACAATACTATATTGTATCATAAAAATTAGAAATTATATATTTGTAAACATTATTTTTTATATGTTATGTTTTGGCTAGGGTCTAATTGTCCACGGCCCCTTACGTTGTGGCAAGCTTCGGGCCACTTCCTGGAGTCGTGGAGTTCTTCCATTACTCGTACGGTACATTTCATTAAACCGTGTTTAAAAAAAAAGTATTTTTAAAATATTACTTATGTTTTGCCTGAAACATGCTGTCTCTGGTGCAGGCCAATCAGCTTCAAAGACAATGCACACATAATTATATCATCAGAGCATTTTTTTTTTATGTTCACCACAGGTGCGTGTGGTTAAGCAGACTTAATTTCTTCCAACTGCGATTCACTCAGTATCCCTGGCCCGTCTGTTTGCTATGAAGGCCCACTGCCCGAAACGTCGCCTAATTTATATACACACACACAATTGTTGTTGTTGATCTGTAGCAGTGTTGTTGAAGAATGTGTCGAGCTCTTTGATGAAGATTTTTTTTGACAAGAGTCGACACGAGTCTGGGGGGCTCATGGTGAGGGGGGCACGTGCCGGGGGGGGGGGCACGTGACGAGGGGGGGGGCACGTGACGAGGGGGTGGGGCACGTGACGAGGGGGGGCACGTGACGAGGGGGGGGGGCACGTGACGAGGGGGGGGGCACGTGCCGGGGGGGGCACGTGACGAGGGGGGGGGCACGTGACGAGGGGGTGGGGCACGTGACGAGGGGGGGGGGCACGTGACGAGGGGGGGGGGGCACGTGCCGGGGGGGGGGCACGTGACGAGGGGGGGGCACGTGACGAGGGGGGGGGGCACGTGACGAGGGGGGGGGGGGCACGTGACGAGGGGGGGGGGGCACGCCAGCCCTGCCGATGGAAATCGCGAGAGGGCAGCCGACGTGGAAGCCCCCTCAAGCCGCATCGCAGGCGGCGTGCAACACCGCCACACATTCGTTGGAAGGAGCGTAAGGGCCACGATGGGATACTGTGGAATGGTAACGCCGTCGAGGGGCACTGAGAGTGGCTCGGTCACAAGAAGGAGGGGAGAGGGAGTCGTTGCACACAGTGAGCAGTGGAGGAGGGAGACGCGGAGGAAGGAGAGAGGCCTGGAGGGAGGGAGACTTGTGTGGGCGACCTCCGAGCGGCCAGAAGAAGAAGAAGACG
Source organism: Lethenteron reissneri (assembly GCF_015708825.2). NCBI lineage: Eukaryota > Metazoa > Chordata > Hyperoartia > Petromyzontiformes > Petromyzontidae > Lethenteron > Lethenteron reissneri. Next base: position 14,249,023 of record NC_083795.1, on the reverse strand, counting down.
AGTAAGACCGCACACCGAGTACTCAACAAACTTATCAAGCGGCGTGGCTTTGCGAATCGCGATGCTGCTGCAATGGGGTTTACAAATGGACGGCCCTGGGCCGGGGGAGGCAGGGTGAGGCACGGGCGCGCTGCTCGCGTTTGGGTGCGCGTCCTCCCCTCCTCCTCCCCTCCTCCTCCCCCTCCTCCGCCCCCCCTCGTCCTCCTCACCAGGCCGCCTCGGTAGCGCCTTGCCGCCGCCACGCTGCGTGGCCATAGGGCCCCGCTGCGTGGCCACCCACCCGGCGTGGGGGCCCCAGGGCCCCACTGCTGCTACTCCACAGCGCCGGCCGCAAGACGTAGCCGCGCGGTGCCGTGGTAACCCGAGGCATTGCCTGGCAGATTTACGGCGCCCGCGGCTGCGGCTGCGCCCGGCAAGTTTGATGGGGGACAGCTGGACGCGCCACCTCGCTCGGCCTCGGAGCCGCATCGATGAGACGCTCGTTGCGTGCGCGATCCCCAACATTGTAATTGCTGTTGAGGCTGCATGAGGTGACATTTTTCGTGATCATATACACACATACTTATATATATATGGCTAAGCTAATGTGTCTCTGTGGCGAAGCTAATTGGTGTACATGTGTGTGGCCCGAAAGGACGTGCATCGTGGAGACGGAGCGATTAAATGCGCTCCACCACGGCTTATTTTGTAATTGCTCGATACACCCAGAAAGGCCTCGCTGAGTCTCAACAAAGACTCTCTTACAGGAGGGTCCTGGTGTTGGTATAATCCCAGCCGAGTAATTTACAGGTAATGTTTCAGCATTGTTTATTCAACACCAGTCGAAATGAATGTTTTACGAGATTTGAGAGGACACCAGTAAACCCGGAGGAAACCCGTGCAGAACAGGGTGAGAACATACAAACTCCGCACAGGAGGGAGCCCGAGGCAGGAATCGAACCGGGGGGCACTTGCGTGATACCACTGTGCCGCCTCCCTGCCACCCATGTGATGACCTGTGACCAGGTCAAGTGTGCAGTGAGGACCTGGCAGGCGTCTCCTTTTACAAGCGTCGCGTCCACCCGACACCGAGACCTCTTGGTGGAATTCCACCAAAAAAATGTTCGGCGAGGGTCAATAACCCTCTCACAGAGCAAGATTAAGCCACGAGTTATCGTCGTGGAGACTACAGCTTTCCGAGAGCAAGATTGCATCACCCGACTGCTAATGTCCACAGAGGGCCAGGACAATTCATCACGGACCCATCGGGCGGTCAGATTAACTCATCGCAGAGCTACGGGGACGGCCGTATCCATTCAATAACGGTTTAATATAAAATAACAATCGGGCGATGATGACTCCCCCAAGGAGAAAGGAAACGGTCTCGTTGGTTCAGCCGATCGGTTGCTTTCCCGAGGAAGAGGCCAAGGAACGCCTCGGCTTGGCGATTTGCCCGCGTTATGGTTCCCCGTGGCCGAGATGTCGGTGGAGGCTTTCGTGAAAAATTCCGCGCAACGTTTGTCAAGAAGTCACTCTGGCCCAACGTGGGGTGAAACCCAGAGGTCCGGTTTATAACGCGACATAACGTGTAACTCGTCTGGCAATTGTTTTCGCGAAGCACGCACACTTTCATTTAGGGTAAAGATGGAGAGACGCATGACTGAAGAGCAGGCGACGTTTGTGCTAAACCAGTGGTGGATGTCAAACGCATGTCTACGCAGCAACGAAGAAAAAAGGTTAAAAAAAACTCCCTTCAGCCAAATTTGTATCCATTTCATAAAAGTGTGGCTTGACATTGTCACTAATCCACGTTGGTGGTCACAATTCTTCCAAATATACAAATACAATATCTAGCTCGGTAAACTAACTTTACAGCCACCCTGCACATTTACTCGGGAAGCCTTTCCCACTGGGAATATAAACTCTGAAGCCACATTTCCATTGGTTACCCCCCTCGTCCTGCTCCCCCCTCGTCCTGCTCCCCCCTCGTCCTGCTAGCCCTCCTCGCCCTCCTCAACCTCCTCGCCCTGCTCGCCCTGCTAGCCCCCCTCGCCCTCAACCTCCTTGTCCTCCTCGCCCTATCCCTGCTAGACCTCAGGCCGACCTAGCTCCACGGCGCGCCTGGAGGCCACCGCGTGCCCCCCTTCACTCAGCGATCGCGCTGCTCATGCCCCGCGCCCGCTCCGCCCAGACCCGTTCCCCCCCACCCCACCTCCCGAGGGCCGGCGGCTGCACACAGTACCAGAGGGCAACGTCGACTGCCACGGCCGCCAGATTTATGGGAGCTCTCGCCGGGAGGGCGGCCGGTTCGCAGGTAACACTGGAGCCCCGCTCGCGAAAGCCGCAGTTTAGCAGATGTGAGCGGCGAAGCGCCGGGATCAAAGCGGCGCTCTCGGTGAGCCCACTTGTCTCAACCACGGCGGCTGCAATAGAATCTGCGCTGCATCGTGGTGGCAGTTTGGAGCCGCCATATATCACCGCGGCCCCTTTATGGTCATGGCATGCTAGTTCAGGCTCCCTGGTGCTGAGTTTCAGCGAAGTTAAATTCAGCATCAAAATAATAATTCCCAAGTTACAAGTCTGTCATTAATATATTGCCCATACAGTCTTGCCAGCTGCCAAAATAGTAATACACTGCACTGCACCCAAGTACATATACTAGTGATAGAGTATATCAGATTTATTGAAGTAACTCAACGGGGTTCGTTTAATTATCAAACACCGACACAAGACCAGCGATCGGGACTGTTTAGCAACCCTCCCAATGTGTGAGCTCGCATCCACGTCCGTACCTCGCCAGGGCCATGCTGCTAACGTGGGCTCCCGGCTCTCCTGCGGGGGTCTGCGGCCCCCTCTCCTCCCTCCTCCCCGCCGATCCAGGGAACTCCATCGCGCCTCCCAGACCCTTCAAGCGATCTGTCCGTCCGGCTGGCTGGCCGATCCGCCCTCCCTCCCCGCTCTGTCTCCGAGCGAGCGAGTGAGCGAGCGCCTTCGCCTCCTACACGTGAAAATCCAGGTTCTGCCGAGACAGGCGCTCCGGTCCGTCCGGCCGGCTATCGGCAAGTCACTCGGCGGCACGACACGACGTGGCGCGACGACCCGTGCCGACGCTCGGGCGTTTTCTGGCGTAGGAGACGGTCGTTGGAACGGAGAGAGAGAGAGAGAGTCCGCGCGGGGTCGCCGCATGTCGACGCGGTCGTTCGTCGTCAGCAGGTGCGCTCGCCAAGCTCCCGCACGTCCCCCCCCCCGCGCCAACCGCTCGGATTTCGGGTTTGCGCGCGCCCGCTCTCTCCCGCGTGACGCCACTCGGAGGGTAGAAGGCGGCGAGAGCGCCGAGCTAAAATTTAAAGAGCCCCTGCCACGCCGTTTGCCCAGCCTTCCGCTAGTCCGAGGTCAGGGTTCACCGGCTCGGCCGAGGGACTGAGGGGCCTCACGGAAGTCGGGACGGCGCTGCGAGGAGACGTCGGATGCCGCCTGCGGGGGCGGCGACTGTGGCACGGGGACTGCGGCATGTTGGCGGTGGCACAGAGCGGGGAGGGAGAGGGGGGAGGCGCTGATTTTGATGATCGCCAGGTAAAAAAAAAGGGCCGTCTTGGCCAGTGCAGCGTTAAATGTTTTTAGGTGGTGTGATGTAACATCAGCTCTCTCCGTGCAGTCTGTGGCACCGGTTTTGTAAATTTGAACCCGAGGGCGAGCCAGCAACATTGCATGGGTGGAGATGATGCTGTCTACTAGCCCTGTATTACGAACAGACAAAAAGACAACGTGAAGACCTGGCCGGGCGCGTGCAAAAACGTAATGTGCAACCAAGTGAACAAACTCAACCAGAGCAAAGCGTCCGACTGGGAAGAACACATTTTGTTTGTTATCCTGCATTGCCAATGTTTCCTCAGCACCTCCGATTAGCACGGTTGGCTACATACGTTGTGAAAGTTCAGCCTACGAACACATACTCGACACGCTCGTCCAGAACACAAACAATAAAAGGGATACATTTTTAAGGGTAGTGTTTTCGATGAATGCAATCGAGTTTTTTTGTTAAGACTGAGAATAACACTGGTCAACAAAAAACATATTTTTTTCTGGCCTGGACTTTTGCAGCTGTTTTAGACTAATTTCAGGGTGCTGATTCAAAATCTTATCTCAGATTTGCTCTATCACTTTTTATACTATCGGCATACCCCATTTTCATTGATTTTACCCGAAATTAACTCTGTCACTTATGATTGCAAGTTGTTGCAAGTCAGTGACTGCTTTAGTGTTAAAATATGGTGCTGTAATTTTAGGATAGTGTGTTTATAATATCATTTTATGTAGATATCCACATTTATTTAATATTTTTCTTCTGCAGTTTTTATTGAAAATTCAATATTTGATATCTCAATAACCTGATGTGATAGACAAAAACTGATGCCAGATTTGGAATCGGCACCCCAAAATTACCTTAAAACCGTTGGAATACCTTATGCCAGAAAAAGTGTGACCAGTGTATTTCAAGTCTTGGAAACCAACGGATTCTTGCAAAATCACTGGACATTCATGTTTCTCCCAAGATGCTCAAGCGAGCTTGTCTCTCTCTTTTCTGTCCCACTGACATAAACATTCCCTGTCTCTGGAGGGGCGCCCTGGGGGCCAGTTGCTGTCAGAGCAACTGCTCAGGCTAATGAAGTCAACACCACGGCCTCCGTGGCTTCGCCAGCCTGAGGCCACTAAGGAGAGGCGCTGGAACGTGTCAGGAGGGACGGCTTCTGTGAAGTCACGGCAAAGCTACATTTAGTTTCTGAGTCACCTCAGTGTCCTGACGATTTAAGACACTGCTCTCACGCAGTTGTGGCCTTAATCTCTTCGTACGTTATGGGATTTACTTCTCTCCAAAAATCCCTTCGAGCGATTCGCGTGGCGATGAATCGGCACCGCAGGTGGTGTCGTGCCCTATAGTCGGTCGTGGAGACATTGACACGTGATCTCCTAAAACATCAAGATATTCCTTGCGCTCTCTTCTCCCCCTGCCACTGTTCAAGCCTAGGCTGAAGCCCTTCCCCCTTCTCCTCTGCCTGTACCCAAACCGCCTCTCTCTTTCTCTCTCCATGCAGAATAAACACGGCCACCGTTTTTTGCGCGGCGTCTTGAGATGCGGCGACATTCGATGCCACTGCTGTGTAAATCGACGTCGTATCGCGATTGCAGCCGTGCAGATTTTGCTCTCTCTGCTGCAGAGACTCTGCGGGATCCCATGCTGTCCCAGGGGGCCCCCGCTGCGGAACGGATTGCGTTTTTTCTGAGACTCCGCGGCCGTAAATCTCGCGTAGTGATTTCGGATAAATCAATGCGGTAATTAACGGGATAGCGTGTTCACGTCTCCGATACATTTGAGGGGCACGCAAACATCTCTTTCCTAGGGCTTCCCCTTCCGGACGGGGTGGCTTGTCGGCAGCTATGGTGCCGCCGCTGCCGCCACTCGACGTGGCGGCGGAGGTTGGTATCAATCGACGTTGACGTCCACACGCATTCTCCCGTCGCATGCGTCGATCGTAGAACTCCCGCCCCCCGGGGGATGCCAGCCCGGCCGCTCGGATGCCTGCGCCGCCACTGCTCCCTCCCGCTAGCCAGAGGAGCACGTGGCAGCGCTATAAAAAGCAGCGCTGCGCGAGGCGCAGAGGCGCACAGGCACGCGGGCGCCGGCTGGCAAATATGGCTCCGGCGAGCCGCGAGCCAGTGCGGTCGGGACTCGGGAGAGAGGGCGGCCGCGCCGTGGAGCTGCCGGAGCCACCATGGGTGTCGTGGGGGTCCCGACGCCCCCTTCCCAACACGGCTAAGAGACCCACGTGGAAAACTTTGGACAAATCTCCTGGTATTTTTCAGTCCGCGTTTTTCTCCCTTCACCGAGGCGTCGTTTCGCACGTCGCGACGGGCCTGGATTTCCACCACCTGGTTAAATTAGAGACACCGCGGGCGCCGATTGTGTCGACGACGACGGAACCTGTAATCGCATGGCAGCGCGCGCAGTCGGCTGGGCACGGAACTGCGGCGGCCAGCAGCTGCGCGGGTTAGCTGTGACCCTGGCCATGGGAGAACTCCTCCGTGCGTGGTGAAGCAGACGGGGCAGGGGGGTGGGGGTGGCGAACTGCACGGATCCCGCCGGTAGTCCACCCTGTAACTACAGGTAGGCACCCCCCCCCCCCCCACGACTTCCACAGCACGGGCCGGAGGAGACGGTGAGACGTGTGGAGGCGACGGAGCCGCGCTGCCGATGCTTGCCCAGGGCCGGCTAGCGCAGGGTCTCCAGTGTCGTTAGTCGAGCGATAATCTCCGCGACTCCTTGATGACCCAATTTAGATTCTGACATCGGCTTGAGTTTGGTGACTTCTCCCAAGGCGCGTGTCACATTACAGGGCCTTCTCGATTTTAAATATATCGCAAATGCCACGTGCGGATTTTGGAAAATTACTTTGTATGTTCCACTGATGTCTTCATACCGCTGAACGTTACGCTGTGATGTAAGTTTTTAGTATTTTTTACGTTGTATAAGATTGATGTAATTGCACTGAGAGACAGAGGTGGTGGAATAAAGGAATCACGGAGGAAGAAAAAAATTAAGGGATCATACCGACAATTAAGAAAACCTTGATGGGCTGGCGCTGGACTCATCGCTTGACTGGATGATGGTCGATGGACGACACTGGTTACGGAATGGCAGCCCAAGGAGAGCACATGCCCATGAGGACGTACGTTTGGAGATGGAGCATTGAGATTGGTTTAAGTGCAGTCGTCAAAATGATGGATGGTAGCAGCGAGAAGCATTGGACCATGAAGAATGGTGATGGCTTGGGGAAGCCTTCAGCAGTGGATAAACAATGGCCGATGCGGTGTTGAGGTGTAATCATGCAGTGGCGAGATGTTAACTACCTCGCCTGGTATGCAGCAGGTCGTGGGTTCCATCCCGACTGACGCCTGTCTATTTGGAGTTTGCATGTTTTCCCCGTGGTCGCGTGGATTTTTCTCCAGGTCCTCCGGTTTTCCCCTCAACATTTAGAATCAATGTGCCTTTAGAGTATTTGTGGCCTTACCTGGTAAAATAAATATAAATAGTTTATCTTCTTGGTTCGGTAAAGTCACGTAGAATTGAAATAATAAAAATAAAACATAATAAAATAATTATCACGACGTTTCGGCCACAATGCAAGTAGCCGTCTACGTGACTTTACCGAAAGAACCAAGAAGATGAATCCCTGCAGTCACGAAAGCTTTAAATCGAAAAATAAATAGTTTAGTTTAAATAGTTTATAATACGATGGCAAATTCGCAACCTGTCAATCCACCGGTGCGGGTGATGACACCGCAAGGGTGCACCCTGACTGGGCCTCGTCGGGACGATCGTGAACGCAGGGTGAATGCACCAAATCGTCAGTTGCCGAGAGAGAGGCGGACGAAGTCCACCAAAGCACGGATTCGGAACCGCAGCCAACACTCAACGAGCAAAGTGCGGCACACAGTGGGTGCTCTTCCGTGTAAACGCCCCCGACACGCACGAGGGCTCTGCCAGTCGAGAGAGACGAAAGCCAGAGTTTGGTCGAGAGGCAAGACGCACGACCGTTAGGCTCTGTTGATATCGGGGCTGACTCTCGGATTAACCCTTTTTTTAATCTCGAGTTTAAAAGAAGCCGAGAGACTTTCCAGGCCGGCCCCTGACACCGGCTCGATACGGGAAACCGTCCCCCGTGGATCGGCGCATGCAGAGGGGTTACGTCCACCGGCCAACGGCCACATTTTGCGGCGTGCTGGCAAAATTTAACCCGGCTCATAAAAGCCTGCTGGGAGGGGAATGACATTCGAGCCATTCACACGCTTCCAGCGCTCGGCTCCAAGAAGCTGTCACGGCCGCTAAACGCGTTTCCCGCGGCCACCGCCAACGTAGTCCCATTGCCGGGCCATGGCGCCGCCTGCTCACGTTCCAGCGTGACGCTGCGGCAAGGGGGCCCTGCCGATGTAAATCAATAAAAAAAAATTATAATTGTTCAATCGCTTCGTGAGAGATATATTTGTGTCTGCACCGTTTCCGATTTCTTCTGTACCAGCGGTTTTCTCATTTTGTTTTATTTGTTTTTTTTTACGTGATTGCTTTCGTAATTCTGGTGACGCAGGTCACTCTTGCAAACGAGACTCACCCTGTTAGCTGGAGCTCACACGTCGTGAAACAAAATGAGCTTTAAACTTTCTTCAGCTTCCACTGAATCGCAAATGCCTTTTCACATTCGATAAAAAGCCACACGTCAAACTGTCTGGTGATAATTTGTCTCTTTGGGTTTGAGCGATGGCGTGAATATTTGGTCAGTGGTGGGAATCATTTCCTAACCCCATCGCAGTGCCGCCATCACGTGGCCACCTCGCAGCCAAAGCCTCTTCCACACCTGGCATCCCATCTAAGTACTAACCAGGCTACACAACCTGCTTAGCTTACAATAGCTGACGAGACCAGGCACGTTGTTCAGGGTGACTTTTGACACAGGCGAATGTGACACCGCGGTGACAGACCCATGTCACACCCGTGTCAGCGTAAAAAATACCCCAGGGAGCCCACGCCCAGCCTATCGACGCTACGCCCCGTCAATCAGCACCGCTGCCGCCGCACCAGGACGGACACCTCACTATCGTACGGCCACCCAGAACTCGCACACGAACCCTCGACATCGCCACCGCTCAACCGGCCCACGACTCGCAAAGCTCAATAGCTGGGACGCGGAGAACATGGACATAACCAGCGGGGAACGTAGAAACCAACGAGTCTGGCGTCGAGCGAGCCGTCGCGCCGGACAACCAGGCTCGCACGGACCACATGGAATCAAACACCCGAGAGAGACGAGAGGAGAGACACGGACCAGATGGTGGAGGTTATCGGCAAAGATTTCAACACGAGCCACAGTGATTTCCTGCTCAAACGAGCATCGAGTCGGTGCTCAGATTCTGTTTGCGGTGGAAATTCCACATTCGTATGGCGGGGGGGGGGGGAATTCCAACATAGGAAAACCACTGCTGACGTATCCACAGTGGCACTCATTCAATCGAGCCCAGAGGAAGGGATGATGAGCTTGAGTCAATCCCCAACCAGGAATTGAACTCGCGACCTTCCGCAAGTGAGCCGCATGCTCTAGTGCCAAGCGATGCGGCCAAATTAAACAGAATGATTTGAACACAAGGTAAGAGGCGAGGCCGTCTTCGGGATGCACGCTCGCTCGCTGTCCACACCTCTCAGAGAGTTTAATGTGAATTCGTGTAGCGAACGGAGATTGAGACAGCGTGTTTTGGTCACCCGTATTTATACCCAGAGCCACGTGACTGACGGGACAGACGGACAGAGACAGTGCGCTGTGAGCGTCGGCAGTTATTAGAGGTCACATACACATTGCACGCACGCACATCCCTCGAATAGACGACACAGTGCACCGTGCTTCGCACCCGGCTAACATCAGTGGTGAGTGACATCTGAAACAGTCCGGGGCCTCCCGTATGTCTGTCTGCTCCAGCCTTAAAAACGAATACCTGGTACGGTGTGTAGTAAACATCAAACACTGGTGCTGCGAGCCACACCTAGCCAGCTCCGAGAGATGCTCGCTAACGTCACTTGTCCCAAGCAGTCTGCTAACGGCTACACCAGGCGTCTTCGTCAGCCACAGGCACGCGGACACGAACCTCGGGCGTGAGGTTTCATCATCGCCAGTCCTAGAGAACCATCGCGGCCGAATCGATATTTATCTCACCGTGTTAAACCGCAAGGGCGTTTATCATCAAACGGCGGCTCATCCACACGTGCCTCCGTCGCACCAAAACCAACAGAGCAATCGGCGAAACGCTTCCCTGCGCCTGCAACGGCGCCCAACTTACACCGCGACATTTAAACAAGAACCGACGCAGAAGATTCCTGGGTTTGATCTTCCACGAAGCTGCTCATGGTCCACCCTAAAGCCGCATCCACTGCACCAACCGTGGCAGCAGCAGATGCACAAATGGAAAATTAAAAACTGTCCAGTGTGCGACTGTGGTCATCCAGAACAGAGGAAACAACATATATAACGACGCGATGCCCGATCCACAAATGCGAAGGCGACATCACAGCGATGCACTTCTCGTGATGCGGTTGTCGGGGCTTGAGCACCTGAATGTGAAAATTGTGGTCGTTGCTCAGCATCTACATCAGCAGCCGTACGAAAAAAGAAGATTTAAGCGCGCCGCATCGCGCTCATTACCAGCAGGGATGTTATTTTCTTACGATTGAATTTCCCCCGTGAGGAATTGGCCAAGCAGCGGGAGCAATAAGCGAGTAAAATTGGCACGGCGAGGGCTGCCAAAGCGGCGTGCCAGTGGGGGACGTGGAGGAGGGGGGGAGGGGGTTGAGCGGAGCGTGACGGCAGCCGTCGGACGAAGGGACACGGCGATCTACAGCTGCGGCGATTCGTCGCTCAAGTCTTATCGATCGGCAACGCGATTATAATCGATGCGCGGTCCATGACGATAACTGGCGGCCGCCTCCAGCCCATCCCTCCGCCGGCTGCCCCCCCCACCCGCACCAGCTCCAGTGAGACCCATCGCGTTGTTCCCGAACACCGCGATCTGATTAACGCGTTTCGATGCACGCGTTACGAGGCAGGCGACGATCGTGGGGCCGGGTTTAGGATGGGGCCGGGGGGGGGGAGGTGCAGACAAGACATTTGTCTAAGACTCTAGAGGGGCCCCACGCAAAAAAAATATAATGCATTTTTTATATATATAAAAAAGTACGACTGTTTATTCATACAATAACCTCAAGAATCTCATTGTGAATGACATAAACATTTCACCATTATTAATCGTCGCTTTATTGTTTTAATCTTATCCTTAATATTTTCCCATCTGACATGAATATTCCCACACAGCCGGGGGGAGAGGGGGAAGCAGCGGGGGGAGGGGTCTCGGAATTCCACGCTGCTTGAACAGGGCCTTACGTCGATGATAATTACAGACATGCAATGCGTTATCTCTGGTGAACATCAATATGCATCAGAATCTGTATTTATTCGGGAGGAATCCGATGAGCTATGAAGCTCTTTTTCACACGTCCAGTAGGGGCAGGTCAGAACGTTACAACAAACAAACAATACACAAACACAATCAGGGTCTCGGTGGGTGTGGGGGGGGGTATGCCCCCCACTTGGATCCTCTATCTTACCCGCACCTCGTCCCCACAGAACTCGCAGGTCACACAGCGTAGCGCGAGAGTGGTGGAGTGGGGGGGGGGCGTTGGAATGGGGGGGGGGGGTGTTGGAATGGGGGGGGCGTTGGAGGGGGGGGGGGGAGTCGTTGGAGTAGGGGGGGGGGTAGTTGAAGTAGGGCGGGGGTCGTTGGAGTGGGGGGGGGGCGTTGGAGTAGGGGGGGGTCGTTGGAGTGGGGGGGGGGGCGTTGGAGTAGGGGGGGGTTCGTTGGATTAGGGGGGGGGTCGTTGGAGTAGGAGGGGGTCGTTGGAGTAGGGGGGGGGCGTTGGATTAGGGGGGGCCGTTTCGGCTGAGGGACAAAACATTCCTCGGTGCGGCCAATGCGAGTGTGGACGCGATTTTGACTTCGTGAGAATATAACTGGCTCCGTCAAAGTTAAAAATAATTTAACTGAAAAAAAAAACAGTTAACTAAGATTCTGCGCTCGGTTTCACAAAAGACATGCGTTTACTTTATCTGTGCATATAAGAACACGCAAAACGTGTGGAGATTCATTATTACTGATAACAAGTGACGTTTTATTTTTAATCAGCAATCCGAACGTCGAGTTTGTTTCTCGCCAAGCGCCGCACGCTAACGAGCCCGCCGGACGGACGTTCAACGAACAACACAAATCAACGAGCAATGGACATGCCGGAGACCCCGAATCCTATAAAATCCATTTAAAATCGACACCTTGTGATGAAACCGTCCTTTCACAGACGCTCGTGCGAGGCACGCACGCACGCACGGCGGCACGCACGGCGGCACGCACGGCGGCACGCACGGCGGCACGCACGGCGGCACACACGTATTCTATACCTGCGCGTGCCGTTCATTTGCCGTCGGCCAACGCGGCCACCGCCGCCCGATGAGCGGAGGGATGAGCGCGACCGCTTCACTTCCGCTTGCAATCGGCGACTGCGACGAGGGCACCGTTACGGCCGGCCGATCCCATCACGCCCCCCCCTGTGCCGGGGGGAACACGCGACACGGAGAGAGGGGCGGAGGGGTTTGGGGGGGGGGGGCAAAAACCGGAGGTGAGGCGGGCCGTGCGAGGAAGAGCTGGCACTCGCACCCGAGTTGAAGTCAATTGCCCGCAACGTTTCTCGTTTTACGTCCGAAAAGGCGCAGCGAGCGGGCGCCGTGCCCCCCTCCGCGCGGCACCGTCCTCTGCCCACGCTCTGACGTCGCCCCCCCCCACCCTCGCCGTCCCCCGCCGTCGCACCGAGCGACGGGGGTGGGGGGGAGAAGAGCCGTACCTGGGTGCGCGCCGCTCCCGCACAGGTAGAGTCCTCGGACCGGCGACCTGTAGCTCACGTGGGACGATACGGGGCGGGCGAAGTACAGCTGGTCCAGGGACATGGCGCCGTGGAATATGTTCTGCGGGGCGGCAAGGGGTTCATCGACGTGAGTGCTGTCCAAACACGTGCCCCGGGGCGCGCCGCGTGCGTAAGCAGCCCGTTTTTAACGGCGGGGGCACACGCACGCGCGGGCGCGCGTGTCGCTGGGGCGCGAGCACACGGCCAAGTGTCGACGTCTGAACGATGCTTACACATGCAACCGCTTCCCCAGGGGGGGGGCGGAGGGCGCCGTCTCACGCGCTTACACGACAACAATCCCCCCCCCGCTCCCCCCCCCAAACTGGAACACGCGCGGGGTTAAAAACGGGGACGTTAAAAAGGGGAAGGATCGCGGCGCGGCGTGTCGTACCCCTCCGGTGAGACCAAACTCCCTCTCCAGGTCGGCGGGGGTCAAGATCTCCCGGCCAATCACGGACGACTTGAACCCCGGAGCGTACTCCTCGATGCAGTCGAACACTGGGGCGTGGGGGAGTGGGGCGTGGGGGAGGGGGGCGGCACAGGACAGGCGGCGTAGCCTTGAAGACCGGCGGCTGCCGACAGGCCACCTCATCGCCGCTGCCGTCACCGGCATCGGGAGCTGGGTCTGCAGGGGCCGTGGCAGCCGCGGCCGTGCGCCCGGAGTTGGTCACGTTCCACGGACGGCAACGTGTCCACGGTGACCTCCCCGTCGCCCTCCCTCGTGTGCCCTCGCTAATTTTAATTTCTCCTCAACGCAGCAGCGCCCGCGGCTCTTTCTCTCTCCGCAGGGGGTGCGGTGGTTATTTTGGTTGAATGTGGAATTACACCTCTTCGAGGTAAGAGCGAGGGGACGGTGTTTCTCCGTGGAAAGGTTACGGCTTCGAGCGCGGATCGCCGTATGCAGCTCCAACACAGAAATGTAACGTGCTTGTTGCGAAATACAGGCAGCAGCAGCAGCAGCAGCCGCCGCGAAATTAATTGAAGTTTAATGTCGCAATTGTCAGTCGTCTGCCGTTCATTAGTTTTGATTACTTGACTAACATCTCAAGAGGGTGCGGTACGCCCTGAGGAAGTCCTGTTTAGTATTCTGTCGGGTAGCTTTTCTTACGTCACTAGACACTTATATGTTTAATAAATAAAAAGTTGAGTTAAATATAAATATTAGCTAATAAAAAGTCGTGTACAACAAGTTCACTGCACACAATAATTGCTGGAGGAACACATCTGAGAAACATAATCTAGGAGGCATCTCTAGGGGAAGTATGTAAGGTATATCTAGGGCAACTGTAGGGCAAGTGTTTAATGGCATTGCATTTTTTCTATGAGTAGCCAATGGCTGATGACGGTGACGATGAGGATGATGGTGGTGAAGTTTTTTCGGTCCTCACTTAACGCGTGGTGTTCACACAACGCGTTTTCGCCTGAACGCGATTCTTCCATGCAAGAACACTTTTTACATAATGCAGAAAGCGCCCGTCATAACTTGGAACACGCGCCATTATAATGTGGAACGCACGCCGTTATAACGCAGAGCTCATGCCATTATAATGGGTCGACGACAAACTACCGTGATACAGTAACACGGCAGCGTACCCTCAGTTGTTTGTCCCCGACATCTGACTGTGTGCGCGTTTTTCGCTTGACGCAGCACTTTTCAGGAACGCATCCACCGTGTTAAATGAGAACTGAGTATTCCACGTGAATCAGCTCACAGGCACAGAGCTCAAGTCCTCTGAAAGAATCCCCTTCCAGCTGCCCCTCTGCAGCATGGCTGCCCCCAGCTGCCTGGGTCATATGACAGTGGCGGCCGGAGCCCCGAGCGGAGGTGGTGCCGGAGGGCGGCGGCGGCTGTTGTGGTGGTGGTGGTGGTGTTGGTGGTGTTGGAGACGGTGGTGCCGCTGCTCGGGCGTCGCGGTCGGTGCACCGGGCCTACCTCGATCGCCGTAGGCCTCCTTGTCGGCCTGCGTCCAGGCGCGTCCCCCGGCGAGTAGGTACGGCGTGTACTGCGTGAAGAGTGACACCACATGGCTTCCCGGAGGCGCCAGCGTTGGGTCCAGTGCCGACGGGATGCACAGCTCCATCATGGGTCTGCAGGGCCGGGGCACACCAGGAACAGGGGTCGGCGCACACAGCGACACCGTGCGCACATCGGTTATGCCACCTGGCACCGTCACACCGCCGAGGTCAGCGCGCACACCGCTCTCCGGACATGAGTGCACGTCCCCCTCTGCTCGTATTCCTCCACCCCTCTCTGCCGATGTTACGACCGCACCTCTGTCTCCTTGCAGCAGTCGCATTGCGGATGCAGGTGTGACATCAGTCGAGCCACACCGCTCGTCCACACCTCGCTTCTATCACTGGAGCGCAGGCAACAACACGGCGCTTCCCAGCCGCCGCTATCGGCCGTGCTGGATCTGTGCAGTAATCCTCTCTGGGAAGGCCGGCTAACGAAATTTTTTGAAAATACTTGGCCTTTAGCGATCACGTGCGCTCGCTCGCTCGCATGCACGCGCGAGCGAGCGGGCGTCCTCCTATCGCCCGTGGCACCTCACACAGGCTCGCACGACAGCACCCGGCGAGGCTCCAGGCTTTTGTTGTTCGATTGCTGTCAAATGGAGCGCGTCGCGACGACGCGGGGACTCCCCCCCCCCCCCCCCCCCCCCCCCCGCGGGGGACACCTGCTAAACGACGCGCCACTATCTCATTAAGGAACATCCCGGGCGATAACGGCTTTTGAATGAAGAAGAAAAAAGGCCGATGCAGCTGTCACAGCGCTTGGGGTTGATTTGCTTTCAAAATCTTTCCGACAAAGGATCAAAGCACTCGTGTGTCAGCTTCGCCGGTCCGTCTGTCCATAACCGGAGGAGGGGTCACACACAGTGACCATTGTCCAAGATGAACGAAACTTCGCTATAAAGTTGTGCTGCAATTAGATGCTCACACGACTGAAAATCGGCCAAGTCGACTGGTAAGGGTTATTGGAGACCCAACACAGAGTAAAAATTACTAAGTGCAAACATGCGCGCGTGTTTCACCCGGGTAGCTTCTGTCGGTTTCCATGCGGCGACATAAAAGCTACTTGCGGAGGATTTCCTATGATTGTTGCTAGAGCACGGCTCTTCCGCAACGCACTCTCGGGCCGTACCGCGTCGTGATGTTCGACGTTTCGCGCCACGTCATGGGAGCTTCTTCAGAAACGGAATAAACACTCCCGAAGACAAACATGTTTCGAAAAGCCTTGATTTGAATTAAATTATCGTTTCTGCTTCCTCTATCTGGCCAGGTGGCTCAGCCGATTACGAGTGAGCCGCTCATAATTGGAAGGTTGCAAGCTTAGATACTGATTGGTGAGGGGGGGGGGGTTGACTCAACCCATCATGTCTGCCGGGCCCATAAATTAACTACCACTTTGCAGAGAAGTCAACAGTGTTCGGCCGCACACTGCGCGGCCTTGAATTGGCGGCTCTGATGGTGGTGGCGGCCGGGCAAGCCAGCCGGCCGGGCGGGCCAGCGGCCGAGTCGGGCCATACCGCGTGGACGGGGCCCCCTGCAGAGCCTCGTGGTAGCCGCGGTCCAGGCAGGCCATGTCCCACGTGTTGAGGTGGATGGAGCAGCGGTGGTGCGCCATCGCCTGCCCCGCTCGCTCCGTCGGCGCCGCCAGGAAGTTGGGGAGACGGTCCACGGCGACTGCGGACAGAGGCAGCAGCACCGGGAGACCTCAGAGCATCGTTAGCCATTATGAATCCACTGCTGGATGAAGAACTACTCCTGCAGTCACTTGCGTAAGTGTATTTATCCGCACGAGGTATGCATCTTTCATATGCCCTGATCGTGTAAGTATCAGAACTGAATATAAACCAAATGAAGTATATATAAAATTAAAAACGATTAACTTTTTTTTATTTTACCATTTAAGGCCCACTGAGCTGTATTGCTCTTTTTCAGAAGCAACCTAGCCATAAATGATAGCTCAACGAAGTTGCTCATCACGTGGACATTTATAGCAGCCAAAAACTATAAACGCATGTTTCTGAATGTGGAGGGAAAAACCGGTGGACCAGGAGAAAAATCCACATGATCACGTGGAGAACATGCAAGTTCCAAATATAAAAGCGCAAGTGTTTCATGGCATGGTCGAGATCGAACCTCCTGTATACCAGGCGAGATAGTTAACATCTTGCCACTGCGAATATATATTCGGATGATGTTAGTTTGCGGGCAGTTATAAGCATCTGGGTTGTGACCACCACACGCTGCACTTGATAATCCGGTAAAATCACAGGCGGTTAAACCCGGATTCGAACCGCCGGTGCAAATGAATATTGGTTCCCCTGAGTGAAACATTTATACCCACCAGCAACCATCCGGTAAGGGTTCGGTTCATTGTAAGGCACCATACACGCAATGTTGAGCAAAAGTGTCACGGACACGTTTGGAGAAGTGGCCCTTTCGTCGAGGTACTCGTTGTAAATGGACGGACATTGAGTGTAGACCAGGTCCTTTACAAACACGTCATGGGGTACGGTAATACCCCGATTTACATCTCTCCCCCTTGTACGTCTTTACGCAAATTACGTCGCCACTTAATCATGAACACCCCGTCCCGATTTGCGTCGCGTCAACACCAGACACTCACGTCGCTGACAGCGTCGTCCGTGCTCTCTCGTTATCCGTCGCCTCTCAGCCCTAGACCTCCACCACCTACTATCCTGCCAATGGCTTTGATTGACGTCATTTCGATATTCGTTGTCGCACCTTTCAGGAATGCATCCCCGACGCAAAGAAACAATCAGGACGAGAACTGATATTCCCAAATATTGTTTCCGAGCAGGAACCTTCATTGCTGGCAGAAATAAATGTTTTGAGGGAGAGTATATATATGGAGCATACAGATATATTCTCTGATGCTGGCTCAGCGATCACTTGGCAGAGTTGGACAGCCACATGGCGGGAGGCACAGTGATTGGTGTTGTGTCGGTGTTGTGTCGATGTTGCTGTTATGTTGCGAGAGAAAATGGCAAAAAATAAAAGAGTCGATACCGTTGATTTTGGTGACAGGAGATGTGTAGTCAATCTGAGAAACCTCTCGGAGGAAGTCAGCCGGCAGGGCATCCTGTGAGGAAATCAGAGAGCGTGATGCGTTTCAATTATTATTATTATTATTATGTTAAAATAAAATTTCAGATTACCAAGAGCCAGTAGTTTACAAAGCCTGGACTGCATCTGCTCAGGTGTCCTTCCACTCTCGCGCTTTGCCTGGGCCTCTCAAAGCCATCCCATCGTGTACCGCTTCTCACCTGCAGTGCGATCGTTCATCACTAATGTCCAGAGAAAACGCGCACTCTATACGGGGAGATATACGGGGAGGGAGGAGTTGAAAATCGTGCTCGCTGCACTGGCATCCCACTGGGGCCGCCAAGCAGCACAGCGGGTTTGGGAGTCGTTCACGGATCCCTCTGTAATCCACCAACCAGGGCCTGGCATCAACGACAATTGCAATCACAGCAGCATTGTTCACCAAACTTAGCGCTGCAATTGCAACTCGTGAGGGATGACACGGTTATATTTAGAATTGACGACACGTCGGGCCACCGATTCGATCCACGGCTCGATTGAAGCCCTCCCATGGGTGCAAGTTTCACCATACTGATCCGCGCTGAGCAGCGACGCGTTGTTGAAGGTCGCCGGTGCTTTGGCGTGGAGCACAGAAGCACACAGTGCGACCATGGACAACTGCTGCGCTGCCCCCTGCTGGCTACGACGTAGCCCCCCCCCCCCAACAGGCCACCGCTGTGCAGGGCAGCGCTGAGCCAAGGAGAGCCTAGGGCACCGTTCGAGATATGACCCCGCCACCAATGTTAGCTGAGGCCGAACTCGGGTAACTGACTCCATCGCGCAGTACGCTGACCAGTGTGCCACCGCTTTACCCCAGACAGCATTCAATTAATCAATAAATCAATCAATTAATTGAATCATCACTTTCAACTGGTTCTTCGTTTACCCCTCCGCTCCGAGACGTTTGTTACACCACGGGAGCATTGCACGCTGATGTGGTTGTTATGGTTCTTGCGGTTGTTGTTCTTGTTCTGGTAATTTATTGTGGTTGTTGTTGCTATGGTTGTGGTTGTTGTTGTGGTTGTTGCTGTGGTTGCTGTTCTGGTTGTGGTTGTTATCGTAGTTGTTGCTGTGGTTGTTGTTGTGGTTGTTGTTGCTGTGGTTGTTGCTGTGGTTGTTGCTGTGGTTGTTGCTGTGGTTGTTGTTGTGGTTGTTGCTGTGGTTGTTGCTGTGGTTGTTGCTGTGGTTGTTGCTGTGGTTGTTGTTGTGGTTGTTGCTGTGGTTGTTGCTGTGGTTGTTGCTGTGGTTGTTGCTGTGGTTGTTGTTGTGGTTGTTGCTGTGGTTGTTGCTGTGGTTGTTGCTGTGGTTGTTGCTGTGGTTGTTGTTGTGGTTGTTGCTGTGGTTGTTGCTGTGGTTGTTGCTGTGGTTGTTGCTGTGGTTGTTGCTGTGGTTGACGGTGGGCACGGCGTCGCACCTGCGGCGTGAGCTGCGTGAAGGTGACGTGCGGCGTGGCGTTGGACAGCACCACCTTGCTGCGCACCTCTGTGCCATCGCACAGCACCACCCCGGTGGAGCGGCCCGTGCCGTCCACGAGCACCTGCTGCACCTCCTGCCAGTGGCGACACGTGGCGCGAACACACACAAAGACAAAGATCCCCCGTATAGCCTTCAAAAGACTGTCTGGGAAAGTGCTGTTAGCGAGCGCCTATGAAGGCCGGCACAGAACGCGAGGAGATGGGTGGCCAACACCACGCCCGGCTGCATTTGTCTCCCCAGTGGTGATATTTACACACCACGTACTAGGTACTCATTATGGCTGAGTCGACCAAGGGGAGGTCCATGACCAGTTCAGATATATAATCATCACTGGTGTTGGCCGTCAGCGTGAATCAAAAATGGGGTCGCCGGGTTCCTAGCGCATGCAAGTACACACACACACACACGCGTGCACACACACGCGTGCACACACACGCAGGCACATAAAGATGACACCTGCCCAGCACACTTTATCCCGATCGTGCTATCGGTGTCGTTTAGAAAAACGACACCGACAGCCAACATTGGTCCAACGGTGCCAACCGCATGCCACCGGTGGGACGGTGGGCTACACGCACTAAGGACCCTGGGAGGAGGGTCGATTCTGTTGCCCCGTTTTTGGTGAAGATGTGGGCATTTTAATACAACCTTATGGGTGATCCCAGTGGGAATAATGCGGTGTCAGTTGAGTGCACGTGTGAGCGGGTGAGTGCGTGGACGACTGAGAGAGCGAGTGGGTGACCGGTTGCATGGATGATTGAGTGAGTGAGCAAGTGAGTGGGTGAGCGCTTGATTAAGTGGGTGGCCAGAGTGGATGACTGGTTGCGTCGGCCATGAAGAGGAGCGAGCTGTTGAGTCGGTGAGCGGGTGAGCGGTTGAGCGGTGAGTACCGCCTCAGTGAAGATGGACGCTCCGCGAGAGATGGCGCACTTGGCCATGCAGGTGGATACTGCGCCCATGCCACCCTCCACGTAGGCCCACATGCCCTTGACGCCCTCCAGCTCGCCCATCACGTGGTGCAGCAACACGTACCTAGCACCATCGGCATTGCCACAACGACCACTACCATCACCATTTCCACCATAACCAACACTACCACCACCACGACAACCACCACCATGACCACAACGACCACCACGGACACACGTTCAGTTCTTTTGAGATGGTGGTCTGGACAAGGCCGAGAGCCCTTGTACATGGCATGCCGCGCACGTGTGTGCGTTGTTAAATCTGGGAGATTATGGAGCAGAGTAGGAGTGTCCCTGACCCCGTGGGTTCAGCTCACCCACTGCCCGGAGTCCTGGGGCTGACCATGGCTCCAATCACAGAGTCCGTGGCAAGAGTGGCCTTCAGAGGCTCCGACTCAAACCACCGGTCCAAAATCTGTTGGGACATCATCATCGTCTTCAGCATCATCATCATCAGTAGCAACAACAGCATTTACATGACTATCATCAGCGCAGCAATGACATCATGATCATCATCATCATCTCACGATTGCTGTCATCATTGCCATCACCAGTCGTTGCCATTGTGACCATCATCATAATCATCATCACTTGTGTCACAATCATACCATGACCGTTGTCATAATCACCATCATCAATCAATGCCATAATTTAACGAGCGGAGACGCTGACTACACTGAACGCAGCGAGTGCGGCGCGCTAACCCAGTCGCCGCAGGCCTGGCTCGTGCGTTGTTGTTGTTGTTGGTGAACGTGGCCTTCTCACCACGCTTCGTGAAAGGACGTCGATGGCTCCATCCGTCGGCGTGACCAGATCTGTCTGGGTCGGCGACCCACAAACATATCCCCGCACCCAGGACACCACATCTGGTATATCTGTCGCGACGGCTGTGGCGACCAGTCACGTGCCACCTGCTACAGTTTACCAGTGGCGTGCAATATATTCGGGGAGAAAAGTAAGCCCGGTTTCCATTTGCCAACAACGGTACGAATCCTTCAATGCACTGCGATGATGATGATGCATTTCGGCCGATGTGTCGTGGCGTGAGCCTGGCTCGGGTGTCTCGCGTCTCTCTCTCTCCTCGCCTCGCCCGCCCACTCCTCTACCCGTCTCGCCCCAAAACTCCTCCAGCGACTCCCAATTTCATTTTCACAGAGACCGCGTCGCTAGCCAAACACCCCCTGCGGGCTCCTCGCTTCCCCCGCGATCCCTGCACCTTGGGGGTGAAAGACCGCGCGGACGGTTGTGGAAGTTAAAGAGACGCTTCCGCCGGCGACTGCAGGAGCGCAACCAACGATGGGGCACACGGCTCGCCTGCTGACAGCCCAGCCAGCACCGGTGAACCGCCACACCAAGGCGATCGAGCAGCTCACCAGCCAACGCCTCTCAGTCGGCTAAAGAACCCGGGCATTGATTTGTAACTTTTCTTGCTCTTCCAAAAAAAAAAAATCGGTTGCTTCCCCTCTGCGACGCGCCACACGGGAGAAATAACCGCCCCCTTGGATCGTGCCGCCAACTTGGAGTCATCTATCGTACGATTCACGGAAACTCAACTTGGTGGTGGGGGCCGTGAGGAGCTCGTAAAACTTGGGAAGATCCTTCCCCAGCCGGCGCACTGTCGCAGGGAGCGGGGGGGGGGGGGGGCGAGACAGGCACACAAGTTAGGGTTAGGGTTGCGTGGGAGCGGGGGGGAGTAGGATAACATTTGGGTATTATAGGGGGGGAGGGGGGGCTGCTGAAGTAACATGCAGGGACATTCGCGATCAAGCGCTCGCCACTCGCCCCACCGCCAGCAACGCCGTCGCCCCTCGGCCTCGCTAACCCCATCGTCTGTGCCCTGCGCCGGTGTGCGGCGACCGCAGAGCGAGCGATCGCGGCGCCTCCCGAACGAAGCACGGGGTACGACCCGGAGACACACCCGAGGGCCGTCCAGCGCAACCATAAGCACCTTCGCACCGCGCGTCGCCGTCGTTCGCTGGGTCGTTCCGCGGTGGCGGGCCTCACGTTGCCGTGGGCCGCACGAGACAAAGCCGCGGGTCGTGTCTGGACCACGGGCCGTAGGTCGCGAAGGGCGGATTTCTGTCGGTGCCTCGTCTGGTACACAGGAGGCCGTGGGTTCGATCCCGACCCTGACGCCTGCTATATATTTGGAATTTGAGTGTATCTCTCCCCGTGGTCGTGTGGATATTTCTCCGGGTTCCTCCAGTTTTTCCCTTCACATTTAGAATCGACATCACGCGTTTAGAGTCGTTGGCTGCCGCTATACATTTCCACGTGATAAGCCACTTCGTTGAGATGTCATTTGTGGTAGCCATGCCGCTTCTGAAAAAAAGAGCTACATAGCTCAGTGGGCCTTACTTGGTAAAATGAAGAATAGTTTTTAACAGTTTAGCAGAGCCGGGCCTGGCGAGTTTCGACCGAAACCCGGGTGGCGCGACTCACCGCAGCTCAGGGCGGGCAGGAAGGACTTTGCGGCGCGCAGGCGCGAGCCGAGGGGGCCACCGTGGAACCCGGGGACGTCGGGCGGCGGAGCGTCGATCAGAGGCTCCACGGCCCAGGCCAGCTTCTCCATGAGCTGCACGTACTCTGCGTACGCCTGCGTGCACAAGATGCGACAAACGGCGCAACAAAGTGGCGTTTTTCACGTGGAAAAAAAATGACAGCAACGGCCAAATGCTCTAAATGCGTGTCGGTTCTAAATGTGGAGGTAAACATCTGGAAGACCCGGAGAAAAATCCACGTGAATACGGGCAGAGAAACATGTAAACTCCAAATGTAGAGCAGGCGTCAGAGTCGGGGTCAAACCCACGACCTCCTGTATATCAGGCGAGGCAGTTAACATCTCGCCACTGCAGAACCCCTTTGGCTTCTTTGGTGATCCCTGAGTTGACTCACCGCCAACACGTACAGATACACGCACAGGTACACGTTTGCATACCTCTGTGTAAACATTTGCATATCTCTGTGTACACATTTGCATACCTCTTGCGTGCACGTGTGCGTACCTGCGTACACGTGTGCGTAGCTGCGTACACGCATCAGCAGACATGTGCATTCCTCTGCGTACCCACACAAACCCTCTGCACACATCTTGAGGTCCTCATCCAGCAGTGCACCGACAGGCTGTACGAATACTCATTGCGTGAACTATGGGTGATGCAGCGCTCCAATAATTCACTCCACTCACTCACTCGGTGGTCAGTCTCCTCCTCATCACCCGTCTGTAACTACCACCACGGTTTCTACTCCCGGCACCTTCGCTCGTTGATTCCTCTGCCCATGTTGAGGAATCTGCCACACTGCACGGCATGACATTTCTCTGTCTGCTCCCTCCCCTGCCCTCCCATCGTCTCTTTTCCCAAGCACAATTCAATGCTCAAGAATTAAAATTACACGAAAAAATGCGTTACACTCTGAGCTATTTCAACGTTGACAGTGCCGCTTGTCGCCGGCCGCTTGACGTGTTGGGCCTCTGGGCCTGTGGCTCAGCGATCAGCTGAACGTTCAAGAGAGAAATCGTGCGAAGAAATCAAAATCGCGTCGCGTGGTGGTGCTCTTGCTGGCACGTGGCGTCTCTGCGCCAGCCCCCCCGCCCCTCGCCCTCCCCCCCTCCCCGCGCGTATTTGCATTCGGCTCGAGGGCGGCGTGACACGGGCGGCGCGACGGGTCGCAGGTGCGTCTACAGCTCGCGATTTGCCATCCGTGCCAGCACACTCCCTAGGTCACGTGGGCCGCCACGATGAGATTCCTGGAAAGAATCCGGCGAAGGTTCCACACCGCACGTCCATCGTAACCGAGACTTTTTCGGCGGCGTGAGCAAACGCCGGCTTTCTTCAGATGACGTGGGGCTGAAGAGCCACGGTGGATCGAGGCGGAATCGCGTCGAAAAAATGCGGCAAGGGAGCAGTCTCTCGGGATTAAGGGGGGGAGGTCACAGCGTTCAAGCGCAGACGAATAACGAGGCAGCGAGCGGGCGACCACGAGCGGCGGCTGCGTCGGTTACTTTGGCGTCCCTCGCGGAGAACCTGGCGATGCTCCGCTGGTTCTCCTCCATGTCCATCCCCAGCAGCAGCGACGGTGGCGGGCGGCTCACGCTGCCGTCCGACGGGAGGGGGTTGAAGGAGTACGGGTCGCGGGGGTAGAGCTTCAACCCGAACTTCTACAGAGAGACGCAAACACCAAGAACCGCCACCCCCTCACCTCCACCACCACCACGTGCAACCTTTAAACAGACTGTGAGGGGCAAGTGCTGTACACGAGGTGGTGTGGCCAGGCCACCTTTGTCTCCCCGGGGCTGATGCGTCACACGCAGCATCAGCTACTCGTTTCAGGCACAGTTGACCAAGGGAGTAGTTCGGACGTCACTCGCCACTGATTTTAGCCGTGGCTGGGATTCATACTCAGGTAAGCCAGATTTGTAGAAAAATGTGGTAATCCAAGCCAACTCTAAGATCCCTTCAATTGACCTCCAGTCCACACCTTGAGACCCGCTTTGTCACCGAGGGTAATGGTTATCTCGGAACAGTCAAAACGACATTCAGATTCAATTATCAGAGTTGGGGTTTAGTAAGATTAAGTGCAGAACAAACATTACTCTCATTCTTATGCGTGCAGTTGTTGGTGACTGGGCTGAGGCCATCAACTCTCTGCACTTGAGCACCCAAGTTTAACCACCCGGTTTAACCACCCAGTTTAACCACCCAATTTTACCATCCGGGCTTAAACACCCAGGTTTAACCACCTGGGTTTAACCGCCCGATTTAACTACCCAGTTCAACCACCCAGGTTTAACAACTCGGTTTAACCGCCCAGGTTTAACCACCCGCTTTGACCACCCGGATTCAACCACCCAGTATAACCACCCGGCTTAAACCACTGACTGTAATCACCCAGTTTAACCACCCAGGTTTAACCACCCGGGTTTAATCCCTGGGTTCAACCACCCGGGATTCACTACCCGTTTTAACCACCCGATTTAACCACCCAGGTTTAACTACCCCGGTTTAACCTCCTGGGTTTAACCATCTGGATTTAACCACAGGCAGCAGCTAATAACCTGGACTGGAACCAAAGCTCTCGGCGCTCTAATCTATGAGCAGCAGTGCCACCTCTTTTGATAGATTTCTGCACTCGGCAAAAAGAGAAAAAACCGAGCACAGCGGAGAGAGAGATGGGGGTGGAGAGGAGGCAGCTCCGTACCTTCAGCTCGAGGTCTTTGTAAATCTGCGGCCTCAGCAAACTGAGCACGTAGGAGGCGCGGGAGAACTTGAACCCTGAGGGGCGACACGAGCGAGGGGAGGAGACGGCGCGAGGGGCACCACGGTGGCGAGATGTTAGCTACCTCGCCTCCTATACAGGAAGTCGTGGGATCGATCCTGTCTATTTGGAGTTTGCATGCTCTCCCGTGGTTGCGTGGATTTTTACCCGGGTCCTCCCACCACATTAAGAAACGTGCGTTTAGAGTATTTGGCTGCTATAAATTCCCACGTATGGTAAGCCACTTCGTTGAGGGGGGACAATCTGCCAGGGGGGTGGAATACACCAGAAGACCGGACGTTATCCCTGACATTAACCTGAACCCAAGCAACCCGAAGTGACATTCACTCGAGCCCAGGGGTCGGTCACCTGTGGCTCCTGAGTCGAATGCTGCTCTTTAAGGACCGCCGCTTCGTGACGTCATTCACGAAGGACCACCGTCTCGTGGTCACCCGCAGTGCATTGCGGCTCTTGAAATATTGAAGTGTTTCACCCAATTCGAACAAAAATGGCTCCTCTTGTTGTTTTGGTTGCCGACCCCTGCTCCAGCCGCCGCTACCCTTGACCCGAAGCACACGAGCCAATCAGACGTCAGCTCTGCCACTAAGCCTAATCATAGCCAAACAAATCAACTAAAATTACAGCCTCCTACCCATAACCGTAACAAACTAGCCAATCACACGCCAGGCCGGTGGTGTCGCAATCGAGAGGTGCAGGCTGTGCAGCTGCACCGGGCCCCGGGCTGGGTCCAGGCAGCAGCTACGGAGGGGAAAACTGGACATTCATTCCTTGTGCCAGGGCACGTGCCAACCACGCTGGTCCAAGCCTGATCCACAATAGCCAACCAGACCTTAACCCGACCCCTAAGTCAAACTCTAACAGTGCAGCCAAATTAACTCGAACCCCTCCAAACTAACTCGAACCCTATCTCCTTCCCCACATCTCCGATTCGCACGGTTGGCAACATACCATGTGAAAGAAGTTCAACATGAATGCACACAACAAACTCTCCAAACAGCCCTGAGCTACAGTATATCCATTCCCTTGACCGTCACGCCAGCTTTAGCCTCACCTCTGGTGCCTTGCCCCAACCCAGTTGCCACTTTTTGTTTTGTCGCTCTAATTGCTTAAAGAGGCACTACTGCTCCTTGTGGGGGAGAGGGGGGAGGGGAGCAGGAGAGCAGAGGGTCAGTGACATCTGACTCACAACACTGACCTGGGACGATCTCCTCGGTGATGGCCGCTCCACCGACCACGTGCCGGCGTTCCACCACGGCGGTGTCAAACCCGGCTTGCTGCAGGTAGGAGGCCTGGTGATGGGCGTCGGGATTAGTGGGGAGCAGGGGGCATGGTTGGGGAGAGGGTGGAGACATCAAACGTCCCGGATTGGCCGGGACAGCGTTGATTTCAGAAAGTCTCTCCTGGTGCCTCTCTTCCCAACCCTGAAGGTTTTGTGAAGTTCAGGAATTCGTCTCTGAACGACATCAGTAGGGGGCGGGCTACCTGGCTAGTGGGCGGGGTTACCTGGTTCGTGGCTGGGCTACCCGTTTAGTGGGAGGAGCTGTGTAGTGAG
This sequence comes from Lethenteron reissneri, assembly GCF_015708825.2. Lineage (NCBI taxonomy): Eukaryota > Metazoa > Chordata > Hyperoartia > Petromyzontiformes > Petromyzontidae > Lethenteron > Lethenteron reissneri. The sequence goes on along the minus strand of NC_083795.1, from coordinate 14,222,112 downwards.
CGGGGCGACCTGGTTAGTGGGCGGAGCTACTTGGGTAATGGGCGGAGCTACCTGTGTAATGGGCGGAGCTACCTGGGTAGTGGGCGGACCTGCCTTCATTAAATAAGGAGACAATTCGTTACCTCCACACGGGAAATAAAAGTCATGTTTTTAAATCTCCCATCGGTCACAAAGCCTTCTGGGAGCTGGCCAGATGTTTACCGGCAAATACCCCCTCTGTTAGCCACGGCTCCGAGTATAACATTGTGACTGCTAAGAAAACGCAGCTCAAGTCTCTCTGCACTGCTGTGGACATTACTGTGTGGCAGGGTTTGCCGGGGCGTGCGGTGCGATGGTTCCGTGCTTGCGCCCGGCTCTGCGAGTCGTACTCACAGCAACTAGACCGTTGTGTCCTGCCAGGATGAGAGGAATAAAACTCGGGATTAGAGCAGATCTAGAAAAGAATATCCCCCTGTAGCCTCAGACTGTTGGGGAAAGTGCTGTTAGCGAGTAGCACCTATGAAGGCCAGAACGGTGCACCAGGGGGTGGGTGGCCAACACCATGCACGGCCGCCTTTGTCTCCCCAGTGGTGGTGTTTGCACACAGCACCAGGTACTCATTTGAGGCTGAGTCGACCTTACGGAAGCCAAAGACCGGCTCATATATTCGCCACCGTTATTGGTTGTGAGCGGGAATCGAACTCAGGTCACCTAGTTCGTAGGGCAGCACGCTAACCACTGTGCCAGCAAACTAAACACGGCCGCACACAACTGTGGCGTCACGTTCATTTGGAGGTCCATTACTTGGTTTAACACGTAGGCTTTCGCGATCAATATTATTCATAATAAAGGTTTTTGGGTTAGATCGCGATATTCATAAATGTGTTCCAACCCTCCACCACCCGACACGGCCAATCAGTAGAAAAAGTGTCACGTTGACAAAAGACAAATAGTTCATTACTTTAGCCCACCGGTGTGTTGAAGAGTGAATCCACAACAATTATTATTTTTTAGTACGACGTTTGGCTGGTAATTACATCCAGCATCATCGGGCGATTTGCCAGAATAGTGAAGCCCTCCACTTGCTTCCGGTCTTAAATAGAGCAGAAGGTTGACGTCATCATTTAACCCCATCAGATCAGAGGCGGAGGGGTAATTGTAATGATATAATAGATTAGTAATCAGTTATTTGTTATGATCCCTCTATAACGAGTTGTAATTTGTATTATTTAATAACTGAACCCAATCACTATACTCAAGCAGGTGCAGAAATGGCGGAGGGGGGGGGGTATTGTAATTATATACTACGTTAGTAATCAGTGAATTAGTATGTGTTTCCCCCGATTAGGAATTGTAATTGTAAAATGTATTATTTAATAATACGCTTCCAGGCCACACTAAGCCTGTAGCTGTCAGAGCGATTGAAATTATTTGTATTTCTCTCAATTTCGGTAAATTCTCTAATCAGTCTTGGCCAGTAATAATTCGTTTTAAATGACACTTCAACGTTATCAATTGAGTGGCTTTGTTGGCAAGGCCACTCAATTGCCACTGCCGACAGTTGTTTGAGATAATTTAATATTTATTTGGTGTTATTTTAGTCTTACGCTGATGTTACGTACCGTCTGTCCAATATAGCATCTGCCACAAGCAATTAATCCGATAAACATGTTGATAATTTAGGTAATTCGTCTTTCGTACAAGATACAGGTACTATTTTTTTTTTATAAATTTGTGTACTGTTTTACAAAAGCAAAACATTAACGTAAGATTTGGTACAGAAAGTGACGGTAAAAAACATACGCAGCACACTGTTACATCCGTACGTGACATCACCGCAAAAGAGCCCCCCCCTCCCCCACTAGCGCAGAGGAAGGTCGAGCTCAATTAAATAATTTATTACGCAAAGTCACTTAAAATAAGACGTTTCCTTACAGAAAGTGACAGTAAAAAATAAATATACACAGCACAGTGCGACATCCGTGCGTGACGTCACTGCAAAAGAGCCCCTCCCCCCTTCATAAATATTCATGCCCGCGTGGAAATTTACACGAACGCACAAGGTCGCGCCCTCCACATGCCGCACCCCTCCCCTCATTAATAATCATGAGCAGGTGACGTCACTCCACATGCCGCACCCCTCCACAATAACCATGAGCAGGTGACGTCACTCCACGTGCCGCACCCCTCCACAATAACCATGAGCAGGTGACGTCACTCCACATGCCGCACCCCTCCACAATAATCACGAGCGGGTGACGTCACTCCACATGCCGCACCCCTCCCCTCGTTAATAATCATGAGCAGGTGACGTCACTCCACATGCCGCACCAATCCACAAGAACCATGAATGAGTGACGTCAATCCACATGCCGCACCCCTCCCCAATAAACATTAGCGGGTGACGTCACTCCACATGGGTCACCCCCCCCCCCCTCATTAATAATCATGAACTGAACAATTTTTCGATTGAATATTTCAGATTTACTGCAATCTACACCCGTCCTTGGACGGGCACACAAGCTAGTCGGCAATAACAATGACAATTCCTATAGCGCCAAACATGGCCAGCTGTTAGAACGCAACCGAACAAACAACAACAACAGACTCATTTTCTTGGTTCTTTCGATTAAAAGTCACGTAGAAGGGAAATAATAAAATAATAAAAATGAAACATAATAAAATATCATTCTCACGACGTTTCGGCCACAACGCAAGCAGCCGTCCTCAGGTGAAGAACAGGTCTGTCGGAAAGACAGCGTCAGACGCTGTGGCCGAAACGTCGTGAGAATTGTATTTTATTATGTTTATTTTTATTATTTTATTATTTCCCTTCTACGTGACTTTACCGAAAGAACCAAGAAGATGAATCCCTGCAGTCACGAAAGCTTTAAATCGAAACAACAACAGAGTTTAGCAAGGGATTGAACACAGTGCAGACGTTAATGTTGATTCCGCACTACGGGTGAAACCAGTCGACTCCTGGCTCGTAAGTTTTGAGGTCACAAAATGTACAATCTTGGCTTTCAGACTGTGCTGTATTTTGAACAAATATAAGCGTCCGAACCCTTTTATATCATGAATGTAATTGGCATCGCTCACTCATTCGCGATCATCGGCATATGTGAGATGCGTAACAACAGCACGACAGAGGGCTGTGTTGGAACACGTTGATAACCCACGTATTGTTAAGCAAAACCCATGCTCAGGTGTTGTTGAAAACTTTACAATCCACTGTTGCTAGGTTAGTAGTATTGTATCTGTTTTATTTTATTTTGCCAGGTAAGGCCCACTGAGCTATACGGCTCTTTATTTAGAAGCGACCTGGCCACAAATGATAACTCAACAAAGTGGCTTTTCATCACGTGGAAACTTCTAGCAACTAAATGCTCAAAACGCACGTTTCTAAATTTAGAGGATAAAACCGGAGGACCCGGAGAAAAATCCACGCGAACACGGGGAGAGAGACACGCAAACTCCAAATATATAGTCAGGGTCGGCATCGGTCGAGGTAGTTAACATCTCGCCACCGTGGCGCCCCTATCGTCTACGCCCCACCCACCCCCACCATGGATGGCCGCACAGTGAACTTCACACATTGTCTGCTGCCTTGGCAGTGGTCTACGAAGCACAATGAGCAACAATAAGAAGTAACACTCAGCACAAAGAGCATTATATTTTGTATCAGCCTGCTCTCAACAACGCAAAACTACCTCATTTCTCATTGCCTCTCCGGGCTCGCTGGACCTCCGTGCGCATGGCGCCTGTCCAGAACACTCCTGAATTTGTCGTCAAGGACCAAGAGCACGGGGAAGCTGGACACTTTGGGAACAAGGATTGAAACTTATGAGATGGTCAAGTAACCAACGGAGATTGGGGTGGGGGAGGTGAAGGTGATTCTAAACTGATGGTTTGTATGTTGAACTTCTTTCGTACCGTACGTAAGCCTACCGTGCTCATAGGAGGTGCGATGGGGGTACAGCGTAAGGCTCTGTTCTCTGCTCAAACGTTTTTGGGGGCGTAGTTGCACCCCCACCCTATTCCACCACCCCACCCACCTCCCCTCCGACCCCACCCCCCACTGTTCCTACCGATGGAAAATAAAAACCATTGACGCGTCAGAGTTCACAACAAATTGAACTAACAGTGGGGATGGCCAGAAGAATCGCTAACCATGAAACTAGAAAATCATCCTGCAGTGAATCCACTGCTGGATGAAGGCCCTAACCGACATGGCGTCGGTTAGAGGGGGTAGTTTGACCACGCCGGTTAGTGCGGGTTGGTGAAAGGCACAGAGGAAGGAGGAACCAGGACCGACTCGGATGCCACGCGCTCGCTGATGTCAGCCGCAGCCGGGAATCTAACTTGGGGTCCTGGGTTTAGGGCGGCGCTGCGCTAACCGCTGCGCCGCCGCTCCATCTCGTGAAAACCAAAACGACGAGTCGGCAGCGCGTGGCGACGGCGCCATGCGATGGATCTTGCAACCGCGACACCCCAAGCCAGCCGGCCAGCCCTGTATCGCGACCGTGTTTAAAGGGGGGGGGGGGGGCCCATACAAACACTCAGATGGGGGTGAAAGTGGGTGGGTGGGGGGTTCGCATCACAATGTTGAACAAAGAATAATAGGCTTAATCCTTCACAGCAATCAAACAGAAGGTGTTAAGATTTTGATTTAAAGCTTTCGTGACTGCAGGGATTGATATTCTTGGTTCTTTCGTGAATTTACCGAAAGAACCAAGAATATAGGCGTTAATACGTTCAAACATCAAACAGGTACACCTATTGCAAGGCATCAAGTCTACATCAACCACACATAATTGCGGAAAAAGACATGCAAACAAATATGCTCCGATAGTTATCTACGCATTGTCTTTGAAACGGATTGGCCTCCACCAGAGGCAGCCTCCCTCGTGGCCTCGACTCGCCAGTGCTAGAGGCAGAGGACGACGCTATGAAGGCGAACAGGGCAACGGCAATGCAGGGAGCAAAGTGTCACTAGTTTGGGTTGAGCAGTTATATCTATGGGGCCTTTTTGCCAGTTTGAAAACGATGAACAAATCAAACACCTGCTTTCACTGACAGTTTTATTGCCAGAAAGGCTAAACGCCTACTCCCGTGTTCGTCATTTTGATACTGGCTAAAAAGGGTGCCACGGATACTGTTGAACAAACTTCAAACCAAATATTCAACGCGAAACCTGAGTGCGCGAACGATGCGCTCTTCCGCTCGTGTCAATGTCACCGCCCGTGTGTGTGTGCATGGTGTCACTGTGGGGAGCGGTGGCGGAGCGGTTAGCGCTACGCTGCGCTACGAAACCTGGCGACCCGGGTTCGATTCCCGCTCACGACCAACACCAGTGACGATTATCTAAACCTGCTCCTGGGCCTCCCCTAGGTCGACGCAGCCTCAAATGAGTATTTTGGTGCAGCGGTGTGTAAACATCGCCACTGGGGAGACAAAGGCGGCCGGGCGTGGTGTTGGTCACTCACACACTCGTGTGCCGTGCTGACCTTCACAGGTGCTCGCTAACAGCACTTGCCCCAACAGTCTGTTAAGGCTATACGGGAGGTCTTTGTAGGGCGAGGAAAAGGCTGTGATGCCACCCATGACGGGCTCTCGCAAGTTGCCGAGCACAGAACGTCCAAAGGCCAAACACGTCAAGCGGTCAGCAACGAACAGCGCCATCGTGTTAGCAGACAAAATGCGACTCAATTTCAGCGCGGCTATCAGAGCTCAGTAAAGAGACGTTGGCGATCCTTCAGCAGTAGGTGGGGGGGGGGGGGCTCAGCCCCCTAAAGCCCCCCTCCTCCCCGCCCCCCCGACAATATGAGTTTGTCCAAAGCCCCCCCCCCCCCCGAGTTGCGAACCCATGAGTTCCGCGCCGGGGGTCCACTCGCCTGCTCCAATCACCACGGCGTCGTAGCTGCTTTTGAGGGTGGCCCCGGCCAGCCCCGTGAGGCCGCGGGGCCCCGGGAGGCTCCGGACGAGCTGGCGGCCCCCTGCGAGCACGCGGCCCCCTGCGAGCACGCGGCCGGCCATGGCGAGCTAGGGAGGGGGGGCGCCTAGAGAGAGCAGCGCAGAGCAGCGACGAAGTAGGGGGACGAGGGAGACGAGAACAGAGAGACGAGGGCAGGTTTACATAATCTGTGTCGCCCGCGTACGCGGAGACGTAAGTGCACTTGCACGAGACCTTGACCTCCATTCCCCTTATTTGGCCCCGTATCCCCTCCCCCACTCCCTACTCCCACTCTTCCCCCACCCCAACCAGGGGTGAAGTTAATGACACCGCACATTGCTGGACAGAACGGTAAGAGAGCGAGAGAGGGCCGGGAGTCGGCAGGTCAGGACGTGTTGGCTGCTTGCGTTCACCAGGCACGGGCTGGTGAACGCAAGGGTGGGGGGTCGTCAGCCTGTCACATCACACGTGCCACCGATTTGTTAGCCGTGACCGGGAACGGAACGCTGAGCCCGCGTGGTCAGCGTTGCGAAGTGCAAGCCACGCGGTGCAGGTGCCCCAATCCAACCCGGTTTTTCATTCTCACTCCATATTTTCTGGGCCGCCAATCCCGACTGCGACTGTTCTCGAGCCATCCACCACCATCAACACCGCATTCGTTGTTAAACGTACACTACGTTTACTTTGTGGACGAATTTACTTTTGCTAAAACAATCATATTACTAATCCACGTTACAACCGCGGTAGTGGCGATGATGATGATGTTGTGGCCCAGCCCTTTGGAGCAGAGGGTTGGTGGATCACGGAGCGTTTTAGGAAACCTCAAAATCCACTGGGCTGTCAGGTGGCCGGGAGATGGCAGTACACCACGTGGGTTCGTGAACCCGCCTGTGCACTCCTCGACGCGCTCATCCTTAAATTGCCCACCTCCCTGTCTCTCCACCCGCCCACCTCCCTGTCTCTCCACCCACCTATCTTCCTCTTTAATAACCACCACCTGCCTTCTCTAACGACCCAGCGACCCGCCCACCTGCCTCTCTAGCCATCCTCCTATTTTTCAACCCACCCACTTGCCCCTCGACTCGCTCACCTGCCACTTCACCCGCCCACCTATCTCTCTACCCACCCACCTATCTCTACACCCACCCACCCACCTATCTCGCAACCCACCCACTGACCCGCCCACTTGCCCTCTACCCGCCCACCTGCCTTGCCCACCTGTCCGTTTCGCCTGAGCTGCGGAAGAACATCGGGTTACAAACGGAGGGTGTGGGGCATCCGACCCCTGCATCTCGTTCGGTTGTCGAAGCAGCGCGCGGCTTTTCTTGACGCGTCCCAGCGAAACCGGCGTCCACCACGCGCCGTGTTGGGCAGCCTGTGCCAGACTCCCCACCGCTTTCTCTGCCTCCAATAAAACACAATCGCCTCCATATTTTCGAACCCGATTTTTTTCCAACACGCGCAGCTTCCACACTCGCCTCCTCCGGGGTTCCCTTCGCTGTGTTGAGCCTGAAGTGGTCGGGGGGGGAGTTCCGGGATCGACCTGGCGACTTGATTTGGGTGGCTTTACAACCCCCGGCCAATATTCTTCTGAGTTCAAGGTAAAATAGGACGATCGTTGTATTGTCTGTGCAATGCTCAACGTGTAACGACGCAGGCGTCACTCTACCGCGTGTCTCTCTTCGGGAGCCCCGTCCGTAGCAGTCCCGTCCCTGTTGAGTTCGGGGGCTCAGCGCCGTGCGGGCCACGTGCGGCGCGCTCTGGGGGCCCCCTCGCGCCTCCCCCCGCCGCCGCCTCCGCCCACCAATCACAGCCGGGCACCCCGCTCACAGTCCCACCCCGCTCAGTAAACACTCGCGCCCATACATTGCTGGCCTTTAGCCAAAGAGGCTAAAGGCCAGCAAGTCCGTCGAAACAATGCTATGTATGCGGCCAATGGTGTCTATTCGTATCATAATCCCACTCATTAAAAATGGGTGCTATCTACCGCACGCTATCTTTGACCGCATGAAAACATCGCAACCACGAAGGCAATGCCACCTCGGGAGCTACCAACCACGTGGAATATCTGCCGTCGGTTCGTGGACTTCAAGCAGGTTCGATCCTGTCAAGTGCTTAGAGGTGTTAACTACCTCGCCTGGTGGGTTCGATCCCGAAGCCTGTACATTTGGAGTTTGCGTGTCTGCCTCCCCGTGGTCGTGTGGATTTTCTCCGGGTCCTCTGGGTTTTCCCTCCACATTTAGAAACATGCACTTCGAGTATTTGGCCGCGATAAATTTCCACATAAGCCACTTCGTTGAGCTATCATTTGTGGCCTGGTCGCTTCTGACAAATAACTCTATATAGCTCAGTGGGTTTACCTTGTAAAATAAAGAATAGTGTAGTTTTAGTTTAATGTGCACGCAACAGCCGGTTACTCCGACAGAGGTTGCTATGGAGGTGGCCGGTAAGGCTCAAGAGGTCAGAGCAGGAGAGAGCCGGCACAGCTGAAAACCCCCAAGTTTAAACCCAGGCAGCCGCCTGCAATCAAAGCTGGATTCTCGAGCGTAGGGAGCCGATGGTCTGACTCAGCTTGGTCACCTGATGAATGCACAAACAAAACAAAACCCATCACAACAAATCAATTTGGTTCCGCATTTCATTTGGCAATGTTGGTTCTCCGGAGAATTAAAAATCTCAGAGAATTAAAGAAAGCCGGTTTGTGGAGACGATGCCCCCTGCCGCGTGGACCAGCTGTGCCACTTGACGAAGGCATCTCAAGGAGGTCGCTCGAAGACATCTGCTTACCTGCGCCGTCCACCAAAGCGCAGCTTGGCGCACACTGCTCGCCACCGCTCGTTCCGAACTCCCTCGACGTCTCAGACATATCGTCACAATATTCATTCATCCTGGAGGAATCCGATGAGCTGTGAATCTCTTTTTTTCACCAACGTCTCGGGACATTCGCGCTTCCGACCGAGTGTGAACGCAGGAATTCAAACGCGCACTCGGCGGAGCCCCCCCCCTCTCCCGAGACGGGGCGAGCGAGAGCGCCGGAGATGCGCGCCGCGCACGGCTGGAGGCAAGCGGCGGTCTCGCCTCACCTGCCTCGACTCGCCGCCTCACTCTGCCGACGCTGTGCGCGGCGTCTATTTTTAACGCCGTCCTCGGCACGAGCGCCCCGGTTTGCCCCCCCCCCCCCCCGTCGAGCGCCTTCAATGGAATTTTGGCAGCGGGGATCCACTTTAAATAAAGATCATCAGCTTCTCCGCGCCTGCAAGCGGTGCTGCCTTCCACCGCGCTGCCTGGTCCCTCGGTGGGGGGCGGGGGGGGGGATATCGCGACGGACGCACGGCCGTGGTGCCCTTGGCACTGCGGAGAGATTTGACGCCGTTCGCATTTTTTGGAAATTAATTTATTAAATACCTGTGGACGGACACGAGATAATTTTGTGCACACTCGGGCGCCGAACGCGGCACGCACAGTAGGCGACCGGCCAAGTTTTGTGGAAGCTTATACAGACTCGCGTTGAATATCCGATGAGTTTATACTTCACACCAACAAGCAAAGTACCGTGTACAGAATGTGTATATATGTTATATGACCTGAACGATATAATTATCGTCACCATTATTACTTAGAATGCTATTTATAACCTGCTCAAACGAGATAAATGAAAGTCTATGAATGCGCCCAGAATTAAATGCCTCAAAAAATGACATTGCCACATTCACATTTATTACATACACGGTTACATCATCGCTGCACGTAGACATATGAGCCACTTGCATAGGCAATACAACACGGAGTGAAGATCATGGAAGAACTGCCAACGAAGGCCTCTCTGCTGCTTGCTATTTTCCCCGATCACGTTCCTGAAAGCCTGCAGAGAGCAACGGTCCGTGATGGCCTCATGCCTGTCTCACCCGTCTCTCCTGCACTTTGCTTTCCATTTGGACAAGTGCCAAATCTCTGCACTCCTGAAGACAATCTTGTCAGGTGCGAAGTTGCAAATCATCGGGCCACTCTCCAATCTTTCTACGAACTCGAGAGGAGATGAGCGGCTCGTGTAACTGGCACGGCTAAGGCCACACACGGAGCTCGCTCGATGAACTTCAGTCCGCTTACCGATCCCTCTGCTCCACCGACACCACGGCCGTGGGTATTTTCCACGATCTCCTGGTGGATGTCCATTGTGGGTGGGCGGACTGAACATTCTGGCCACTTGTGTCCCCATCGATCACGGTGTCCTCCTGCACTCATCCGGCCGTTTTATCTTCACCAAAGATGGACCGTCGTCCTGTCTCCACCATCATCCTGTCTCCGTTTGGCATCCCACAGGGATTCGTTCTCGGTCCCACTCTCGCCTTGACGATTGCAACTCGATGCTTGCTGTACGGAGTAAACGATGCCCTCGGCAAACGTCTCCAGCGTCGCGCCAGAGCTGTTTGGATGGCCCCACCTCTCACAAGCGCATATCATCACCTACGCTCATCTGCTATGGGCCTGCTGCTGCTGCTCTTGCTGCTGTGTGAAGTCCACTCGGCTTAGGGCAGCAGCAGAATGGAGTTTAACACCTGCAGCCTCGGTGTCTGGAACAGTATCCGTTACCCGCTCTTCAGTCCGGACGAGAAACATTTATTTTCTCTTCTGGTGAGTTGAGTTCAGTTTAATTTTCTCAGCGCCATAAGTGCTTCCGTCTCTGCCTTTAGCCCAACAAGGCGTGTTACAAATCTTGGGAATGATCGCTCCAATTTCCAGGCCCCAGCCAGTGCTATTAATTCCACATTTCTACGGGGGTTGGGGACGACGAATTTTATCCGCCGTCTCGACTTCCCCACAAAGTGTTACAGATTTGATTGACTCGAGAGGGACGGTGGAATCGCAGCGTTCACCACGACGAGCCACGCGCCCTCTGACCCCCGCCACCGGCCAGACAGTAGACCAACTCGCGAGGTACTGCTGCTGCTGCCCGGCTGGTGCGTGGAAAGCACAACCACGAGCATTGCTCCATAGATTAGGCAGACTCACACAGTCACGATTCTACCATAATCCCATTTTACATATATACACAAAGACAAGGATCCCCTGAATGGTCTCAACAGACTGTTGGGGCAAGTACTGTAAGCGAGCACCTATGAAGGCCAGCACGGCACACGAGGCGGTGGGAGGCCAGCATCACGCCCGGCCGCCTTTGTCTCCCTCGTGGCCATGTTTTCACATCGCACTGAACACTCATTTGAGGCCGAGTCGATCCAGGGGAGGCTCAGCACTGGATCAGATAACTGCAACTGGTGTTGGCCGTGAGCAGGAATCGAACTCGGGTCGCCGGGCTTGTAGCACAGCATGCCAACCGCTACACTACCGCTCCCCACCATTATATATACATATAAAAAAGATCCCCTGTATAGGCTGAACAGACTGTTGGGGCAAGTGCTTTTAGCGAGCACCTATACACACACACATACACCTGCAGTGTCATGTTTAACGCAATTATCTGTTGAACGCAATTCATAAAATCTGTAAATGTTTATGGGATAGGTCGTTTGTTTGACACAAATTGTTTGTGTAAATTACAGGCCGAATTGGGTAACATACTATGAATGAAGTTATAAATCTATGCTCTGATGATATGAATGACAATCGAAATCGTTAAAGTGTCTGAAATCATCATCGGCTATGTTCAGTCCACTGCTGGATGAAGGCCTCCCCCCCCCATGCCGCCGCCGTCTCGCATGGCCCTGCAATGATCCCTCCATCGCCCTCACCCCCGGGCTGTGGGGGGACCTCTCGGCCCGGCTCCCACCACTGGCGAGACGCACAACGCAGACGAGAGTCGGGCTCGCAGAGACGAGAGCGGGGCTAGTGGAGCAGAGCGCAAGCAGAGAGAGAGGGCTAGTTGAGCAGAGCGCAAGCAGAGAGAGGGGCTAGTGGTGTGCGAGCAGATAGAAGATAGAGGGGCTAGCAGAGAGGGAGAGGCTAGCAGAGGGGGAGAGGCTAGCGGAGCGCTGCTAGCGCTGCATGGTGCCGAGGAAGCTGGCGGGCACGTAGCCCCGGTGGCCGCCGTCGCTCTCCACGAGCCACCACTGTGGGTTCCCCGCGAGGTCGCTCGTGTGCAGCACGCGCACGCGCTGCCCCGCGAGCACGCTCGCCTGGCCCACGCCCTGCGCCGAGAACTTGAACAGCGCACACCACTCCTGCACGGGGAAGTGGGGGGGACGAGAGATGGGGGGGTGCACAGTTACACACGTGACCAAGTTGCACAGTGGATGTGCATCACGTGGAAGTTCCACCGTTACAGACGTGCACATTTTTGCCTTTTGGCAGACTTCATGATCTGTCCTTATCCATGGAAAGAGCTGATATCCATGTGGTTATCCACAGATGAGCGTGGATAATTCGATTAACCTTGCCACTACTTCCTGTTTAAACGTAAAAATACACGGATGACCAGATTACATTAGTTACTTTTGGGTGATAGCTTCCGGGTGACTTATCTGTGAATTCATGCAGAAAATATTAAGGCAATACATTCACAAATAATAAAAAAATTCATGGATCGATGGACCTATGAAGAAGTGGAATTTCACCGCATCGTGCTGTAAGAAAAAGACTCCCTCCTGTCTGGGGTCAACGGTGGCGTTGGCACTGCCCACCTGTCCGTCCGATGGCAGCGGAGAGGCGGTCGGCACCGCACCGGACGGTTGCTGCCCCCCTTCGCTCTCGGCCCTCGGCCCCATGGTCCAGCGTCTCCCCTGGGCCACGTGCTTCCTGCCGCTCGCCTGGCCTGCCGGCGAGTGTTCGGCCCCGCCGTCCATGGTGGCAGTACCACCACCAGTACCGCCCCAACCGCCGTCACCGCCACCATCGTCACCGCTACCATCCTCGGGCACCGCCCACCCATAGCCACGCTCCATGTAGACCGACGCCGATCGCGGCCGGTCGTCCCCCGGCTGCAGCATTTCGTTGTGCGAATCGGCGATGCCGGGCCTGCCGGGTTGAGGCTCCCCTGGCGTCGGCAAAGTCACCGCCGGTGCCGCCGCCAGGCCGAGGCCACCCCGCTTGGCGTCGAGGGCGCCGCTCGGCCGATGCGCTAGCCGGGAGGCGCTGCCGCCCGAGGGCGTCGCTCTGGGCGCTCGCTTGGAGATGCCGTCACCAGGTGGCGAGTCGCCGGATACGAAGATGGACTGGCACGCTGAGGTTGATCGCCATGGAGGAGAATGAGGAGGATAAGGAGGAGGAGAAGGAGGAGGAGGAAGAGGAGGAGAATCCCGCCGCCTTGTACGGCACGAGCAGCGAGGACTTCACGAAACCACGCGACACTGCAGGCGGAAGCAGGAGCAACAGCAGCAGCACACGTCATCATTTGGGGCATGGTACAGAAATAAAACATCGCCACCATCGGGCCGACGAAAAATTTAACTTCTCAGCCAAATGTCGTCTTCATAATAATAATATTAACAATAACGGAGTGGCAGCCGAGGATTTCAATTATCCCAATGGAGTGATGAAATCGATTTGCGTGCAGGTGCTGGGTGGGCCGTTGCATCGCAGGATTGCGAGAGGAAGCAGCTTGGGGAAGCTGTCATCCAGCAGTTGATTGATCATGGCTGATGATGATGGTGAGGATGATGAAGAGTCAAAGATATTCTATTTAATCGATGTAACGTGAAATCGGGTCCCGATTTTCTTCGGTTTGTATCGTGCAATTATTTAATGTACAGGAGTTAGGCAAAATAGTAGATGGAGTATGTTATGAACAAGCAGATATCGTTTCCCCAGGTGTTTCCCTCCATATTTAGAATCAACGTGCATTTATAAGAGTTTTTTTTTCTTAAAGCGCATAAATATATAAATGTGCCATTAAACCCGCTACCACCTGACACAGCCAATTAGTAAGGTTTGTTACGTAAACAAAACATGCCAATTCGTTACTTTTACATCCCCCCCATTTGCACATGAAGGGCTCACAAGTGACATCATCACATCTATATCTCTATTGAAGGAATGAAACAGAAGGATTTATCCATATATCTGGCTGTCCACCTGAAGATGCTAGTTGTAATTACTGGCGAAACATCGTACTCAGATTGTAACTGTTGTGGATTTGCTCTCCAACACACCGGTGTGCTGTACTAGTAACGAATTGGCACGTTCTGTTTACGTGACAACCCTTACTAATTGGCTGTGTCGAATGGTGGCGGGTTTAATGACACATTTATATTCGTGCAATCTTACCCCCCCAAAAAACCTTACATTATGGATGATATTGGTCGCGAAAGCCTACGTGTTAATCGTGCGCTTAGACTATTTGGCTGCAAAAAATGTCCACGTGATAAGCCACTTGGTCGAGCTATCATTTGCGATAGCCAGGTCGCTTCTCGAAAAGAGCTCCATAGCTCAGTGGGCCCCCCACGGGACGCCCGGCGACCCCTGGCAACCCCTGGCCTCACCCCCGCTGTCGACGAGCCAGCGATGCGAGTTCCCCTGCGTGTCGTGGCGCGTGACGACGGCCACCAGCGCGCCGCGGCTCAGCCGCAGGTCGGTCTGCTTGAGCGGCGTCGTGTTGGCCGTCACCAGGTGCAGCTGCTCCGCCGGGTACTGCGCCAGCTTTGGGGGCAGGACGGGCCCCGGCGACGCGGGGCTCTGATGGGAAAACAAAGCCGGGGGGGGCAGGGGGTTGCCAGCCTTGAGTCGAGGCGGTCGGGCGGTGCCGCGCGTCGTTTGGCACGGTGTCCGACGTTTTTGCCGCGCGTGTGCCGGGAGTGTTCCCGTACCGAATTGCACCGAAGAAGCTCCCAAAAACCAAAGAGTGAAGCTCCCAGCGCTCGGAGCGAAAGCTGAAGGCGTCACGGCGAGCAACACGCGGCACACGCCGGGGGGCGCGTCGTCGGAGAGACGCGCGGCGGCACGACAGCAAAAAAAAACCCTACGCGCCCGCTCGAGGTATCGTCGCATCGCACGTCCGTGAGCGATGGCGGTGGATCGGGGAGCTGTGCATTCAGCAGTGGATAGAACATGACTAACGATTGTCCTTGGGTACATTTTCCGAAGACATCAAGTGCTCAGATAGTAGATGACCAAGCATCCACAGGTGCCAACGTGGGCTGAGCAGACCAAGGGATCGTGTTGCATGCAAGGTGCGTGATGACAATGTTTTTGATGATTTCGATTTTCAAGATGATATTGATGATGTATGTTTGTATGCTGAACTTCTTTCGCATCATACGTAGCCAACCATGCTGATCAGAGGTCAGGCGGAAGGACAACTATTTAAACACAAAAAGCAGTTCAAAAGAAATACGTTTGCAATCTAGATTTCAACATGCATAGCTCTATTGGCTTCCTAATATTGGAAGGAAGAGCGTTCCAGACGGCCGCAGAAGCGCATCTGAAAGCGTGCGATGCTGTGACCGTCTTCATTCAATGGTTTGCCAAAAGCCGCTGCGAGATGACCAACGATGATGATGACCGAGGACGACGATGATGATGACGAGAGTAACGAGGAGTGTCTCACAGCAGAGCCGCTGGTGCTCGAGTCTCTCCTGGCGGCAGGAGAGGGGAGGGTGGAGCCCGGCAGGAGGATCATGGCGTCTGCAGAAAACTGCAGGCGCGAGAGGATGTCCCCGTGCCTGGCGCTGGCGCTGAGGAAGTACGGGAGGATGTTTGGGTCCCCGGCCTCGATGTTCATCATCTGCGGCGAGAGTTGTCAAATCGTCGATGCTGGGCACCATATCTAAACCATCTTCATGATGCCAATTAATTACGGGATGTATGTATGTATGCACTGTATGTAGCCAACTGTGATAATTGGAGGTGTGGTACAATGCTTTGGCAAGTGAAGTGAATGAAACAACTGAATCGATGAACAAATGCATGACTGACGAAGAATCGTCAGCCCACTGATCACCTCGGGAGCTTCGCTCTGTCCCAGCCCATCTTCTCCACGTGAAGCGCGTCTATGTGTCTCCATGTGAGTCTCTGGGTCTCTATGTGGGTCTAAGGGTCTCTATGTGGGTCTAAGGGTCTCTATGTGGGTCTATGGATCTTCATGTGAGTCTCTGGGTCTCTATGTGGGTCTATGGGTATCTGAGTCGATGGGTCTCCATGTGAGTCTCTGGGTCTCGATGTGGGTCTATGGGTATCTGAGTCGATGGGTCTCCATGTGAGTCTCTGGGTCTCTATGCGACTCTGTGAGAAAGTGCTGATGAAACCACCATCATTGCTTTCCATTTTCTCAACGAATCCACCTGCACGCATTATATATAATTATCAGCTGAGACTGGAAACCCCTGAACCTGGAGCCACGTGCCAATACCACTCTTACACCCCCGACCCCCTGGACCACCCGATTCTCTGCCTTCCAACCTCTCGGAGCGGTTCCATCTCCGCGGCGGCGGCCCCGATGAACGCTCGGTGGGCTCGGACGAGCCCCTGGATGGCGCCGAGTGCGAGCGCGGCCACGCAGCGGCAGAACGTCGGCAGCTCCTCCAGCAGCTGCATGTTGAGGGCCTCGTACTCACGCCGCGACAGCTCCAGGGGCTGCTGCGCATCATCCAGCGAGCCGGCGTTCTCCATCCAGCGGCCGTAGTCGAGCAGCTTGTCGAAGCGCTTCTGGACCAGCAGCTGGGGCATGGCGAAGGCGTGGTGGGCGCCGCTCAGCAGCGGCACCACCCGGCTCTCCAGGCGCGAACGCTGCGGTTTCCCACCGCGTCGAGGACGATGGGTGGGAGGGCATGGGGAGCGGGGCAGGAGGGGTAGAGGAGCGGAGGAGAGGAGAAGAGGACCGTACGTAAATTTAAACTCGATCCGCATGCGGTGGGGACAGCGTTATGGTTTCTGCGCGACGTTCGGAGGTTTTTTTTTTCCCATCTGTGACCGTGTCTCTTAGCAAACATGTCGCTCACTTCTCCTGCACGGCATCCCGAGCTGCGGTCGCGTTCGGTCCCCGTGTGAATCCACGGTGTGCGGGAGCGGATGCACCGTGCGACTCGGCTTGTTGCTGCGACGCAGATCGATCCCCGGAGATCGGGCCTCACGGCTAACCGCACGCGCTATTGAGCAGCACAAATAACGATATTGATTCGTTTGATTCACATATTTCGTAGTTCCATTGTAGGAATGAACACGCACGGAGGGCAGGTACAGATATTATAATTGACCATTTTTTTACTGCACAGCAATCCGCAGAAACAGCTCGAGGGGCGACAGCGGCCCGCCGGCCCGGTCTACGACGTCCAACGGCCGTCTCTGCACGACCCCGGCGGTCGCGCACTGGCACGATGCGCGCTGGCGTCCAAAGGACGGGACCCTCCGACGAACTATAAACTTAACAATTAACATTTTTTTCTTTTACCAGGTAAGGCCCACTGAGCTATATGGCTATTTTTCCAATGCGACCTTTCTTCATGTGGAAATTTATAGCAGCCAAATACTCTACAGACACGTTTCTAAATCTGTAGGGAAAAAACAATAGGACACAGAAAAAAAATCCACGCGACCACGGGGAGAGACAAACAAACTCCAAATATACAGCAGCAAGCGTCAGGGTCGGGATCGAACCCACAACCTCCTCCATACCAGGCGAGGTGGTTAACATCTCGCACAAGTCCAGCGCGGCGCCACCGCTCCCGTTGCGAACTCACCAGCTGCTGCATGTGCCTCTCGGCGATGGCGTGGAGCGCCGCGCGGAGCGGCTCGGCCACGTCCCGCTCGGGCCACAGCACCCGCAGGCCGGGTGCGGCCGCCAGCCACGCATCCTGGGGGCCCTGTGCACAGCGGGGCCGGGCTTGACCACGGCGGCAACAACACGTGACCGCGGCGGTGGCGACGACGCAACTATAACCACCACCCCACCCCCCCTTGGCATAGCATCATCATCGTTGACAGCATCAGCAACAGCATTATTATTGTTATTACTCTCCGCACCTCCGATTAGCACGGTTGGCTACGTATGGTACGAAAGAAGTTTAACATACAGTACATACAACGAATGTGGATGTTGGTGCAGAGTTTGCCTGTGTTGAACCAGTGCTATGAAGGGGGAGTTGGGGTGGGGGGTGCAGCAGCGCTTTTCGACGGACGGGGGTGCACTGCAGGCGCTCACCTGCAGATGCAGCAGGTACCCCTCCAGCCCTTGCAGCAGGGCTCCGACGAGGCGGTGCAGGGCGAGGAACGAGTCGTGCACCTTCTCAAATTCTTCATCCGCGGGCTGCCGACAAACACGAGAAGGATCTGGGCATTAGGCCGGCGGTGCCGCGCCTTCTGGCTGGCACCCGTCAGTGACGCTCGCCTCGACCGCCGGCCGGCCGCCGCCTCTCCCCTCGCCACGACATGCCCTGCATTCTCCCGCTAACTCTTGCCAACAGGAGTGCACGGCATCGCGAGTGATGCGGGATTCGATTTCAAATGTCCGAGACAGAGACGGATTGCTCCCCGCCTCTAATGAGCACACACCCCGACACCTTCTCTTTGCTTCATTGCTGAACTTTTTTTTTAAATTTTGGTGACACGGGTTGCTCTTGCAATTGAGACTCCTGTTCTTGGTTTCTCGAGGTCTGGCCTGGTGAAAACAAATTAAAGCCCGACCCTTGAATCCCTGTTAATACAGCAATTTCGTAGTTTGTGATTACGAACGCACATTTCTGTTAGGGAGAAATGTGCACGCGCCTCGCTTGCGAAGCTCTCGGATAAAGCTCTTGGACCTTTAGACCCGAATCAACGCGACTCTACAGAACTTTATCACAGCTCAGCTGAAACGTGACCTGAATCGGGACAAGGGCAGCACGGAGCGAGCCAGCGAATCTTAACAAACTCCGCCGTCCAAACTCCGAGCTAAACATTACCCAGCATGGACCAGGCTCGTGCTTGGAAATGTCACAGCCAAGCTCCGCTCCGGGTCTGTAACCGCGCTCTGATGGCAGCGGCAAATTAATTTCCGTTCATATCGGCTCTGCTGTCGGGCAGTGGGCGGGCCCCATGGCTCCAGTTTTAAACAGGTTGCGAAATTCACTCCGGGGTTTTCAAGGTGGATTTGTGCAGTGGAATCAAGGAATGCAGCGCGCGATGATGATGACTATCATCATGATGATGATGATAATCATCATCATCGCATGTCGCCACAGTGGCGATCTGTGAACGACCTCGCCTGCTTTACAGGGCGTGGTTCCACCCTAATGCCTGTAAATGTGGATCATACTAGTTCTCGCCGTGGTCACGTGGATTTTTTTCTGGGTCCTCCGGTTTTTCCCCACATTTAGAATCAGTGTGTGTTTAGAGTGTTTGGCTGCTCTAAATGTCCGTGTGAAAAGCCACTTCTTTGAGCTATTTGTGGCGAGGTCGCTTCTGTAAAAGAGCCATATAGCTCAGTGGGCTTTTCCTGGTGAAGTAAAAAAGATTTAGTTTAGTTTATTATGAGAGTGACGATGATGATGAAAATGCTGCATCAGTGCTGGGCTCCACCAGACCAGTTTCTCCAGGAAAGCTGCGCCCATCTGGTAGAGAAATCTCTAGTGATGAAGCCACTGCCAGCAACATTTCAGTTCCCCAGTGGGGTCTCTACGCGAGCCTGTGGGTCTCTCAGCGAGTCTGTGGGTCACACTGTGAGTATAAACAGGCCTTTATGTGAGTCTATAGGCCAATATATGCTGCGGGTCTCTCAGCATATATTGCCAAGTCACTGCCATCGAGAAACAAAAACGGGCGAGCGCCGTCGCGTGTGACCTCAATGCGGAGCGGTCGTGCGGTGCCCGGGCGCCGTGCAGCAACGGGAGGGGATCGCGTGCGAGCGTGCGGACCGCTTGAGCCATTTTCCAGCTGCTTGAAATTGCGCGGGCACGGGGATGGGGTGCGGTGCCGATGTTCATAAAACGCCAAACTCCCCGAGACCCAGACCCTCCACCGCGCGGTGGGGGGGGGTCCTGAAATTCCGGCGCACCCCCCCGCTCCATTACTTAAATTACACTCTTCGTTCGGCGCACCCCGCACTCGATCACGCTGCGCTGTTGGCAACGGTCGAATTTGCCGGCAAGCTCTAGACAAATGAAGGGCAGCTGTCGACATTGATCCCCACGACTCCCCACCGCCGTCCTCCCCTTTATCTTCCTCGCACGACTCTGCATGCAGCGGCGTTGCCCGAGATGTTGCCTGCGAGCGACGCGGTTGACGCGCAACCTGATAGTTGCGGGTAGCTCTCCAACTGCGGACTTCTTCAACTCGCGGACGCTCCGCCGACCCGAGCATTTCTCTCCGACGGCGCCACCGCAACGGAGCGAATCCCGTTTCCCCCGAAGGCACCGAGTGAACGGGGGAGGGGGCGTAGGTGGGAGCCAGGGGGGAGGGGGGGCGCGGAACGTCGATTCGACGGCGGCGACGGCACGAGGCGGCATCGCCCCGGTGAGCGCGCGGCACGCGGAGCCGCGGACGAGCTGCCTCAGCCTAAATGTCGAGCGCGAGTGGCGGGGGCGTCACGCGTCTGCTCGTTATTGCACGCACGTGTGAGGTGCGCGCGTGTGCACGTGCGCGTGAGCGCGAGCGCATGCTTGTAGACGAGTAAGTGACGCGCGGCCCTTGCCAGTGCGGAGAGCCCCGTGGCCGTTCGGAACTGCTGGCTCAGGCGCGCCCCTTTCTTCTGCAGCGTGTGCAGGTTCAGCCGCGACAGCCGATCCACCAGCGGCATCGCCTCCTGTCGGCGGTACTTGAGCACTACCGAGGGGGACAAGTGGGGGGGGGGGGGGGGGCGTCCGGGGCCGGCCAGGAGGAGAAGGGTGAAGGGGGTCAAAGGTCACAGGGAGGGGCAGCGGGAGAGCGGCAGTGAGCATGGGCGCGAGCGAGCGGGAGCGATAAAAATAGAGGAGCGATCGAACACGGGTCGCCACCTCGCGGGGAGTGGGGGCCTGGGGGGGAGTAGGGGGGGCATCTCCTGTTGTGGTCTCTCAGCAGTTACAGCTCACGACGAGAGGAAGCATTAGATCCCATTACGATTCACGGTAGACGAAGGTTTTTTTTTCAATTAAATCCGCCAAGACAGATGTGACGTCCGGCTAATAGAAATTGCGACGGTGCGCCTGTGACTCTTTCAATTAGCGTTATCACTCACTCCCCTCACCGTGGGGAGCCTTAGGAAAGTAGGAGGGGGGGAGGTTGCGCCACTTGACCCCCGCGAACCCTGCGACACAGTCGCCAAGCTCCGGAGCCGTCGTGGTTCCGACTGGAAGTTTTAAAAGACTCTCCAAGCGGGGACCGCTCTGCCGCCAATCCTTGCGAGCCACGACTTCAGTGTCTCACCGAATATTTTCCGGGGCCGCCGGTCGACTGGAGTAAGCGGCGGCGACTCAAGTCAGACATCCGCATGCGTGCACCCAAAGACAAAGATCCCCCGTGTAGCCTAAACAGGTCTACAGGCTGTCGGGGCAAGTGCCATCAGCGAGTTGACCCAGGAAGGTGCTCGCTTATGATAATAAACACGCGCGCGAGTAAATGGGAGGGCGAGAGGGCGAGCGTGAGAGTGAGCGTGAGAGTGAGCGTGGGAGTGAATGGGAGAGGGAACGGGAGGGCGAGCGTGAGCGCACGTAGTGCCCACCCTGGTCGGTGCGCCGCTTCTGCTCGTTGATGCTCGAGTTGACATCGAGCAGCGCCCGCACGGCGCGCCTCAGCGCGGCGCGCTCCGGGTGCCCCTCGGGCGTGCGCTCCAGCACCGCCTGCAGCAGCAGTGAGTAGCGCATCACGCGCTGCACCGGCTTGATGAGCATGAAGCTCAGGTCCGCGTTCATGCCCAGCCTGGGGAGGGTGGGGGGGGCGGCATGGGGGTGGCCTGAGTGCACGAGGGAAGCCAACCGGTTGCCCGATGCGATCGTCGACCCACGCGGCCGCTCTTGTCCGCATCCGGGCGAGCGGTCGCGCCTCAAGAGGGGAATTGAACGGCGTGTTCAGGGTCGTGACGACTGATCACAGCTCGCTAAATGTGCATGTCACGCGGCGATGAAATGCGTCGCTGCACTGAGGGATGTGTGAAAGCCGGGTTGTCTCCACTGCAAGCAACCGGTTGTGCAACTGCTCACAACTGGTTGCAGAGAAGATGTCCACATACGAGCGTTTAACTTGCATGCAACCGAATTGTGTGACTCATCGCTCAGGTGTGGAGCCGGCTTCAGTGCGTTTGTGCAGGTGTACGGTGTGGATGTACTGCGTGTGCACTGCATGTGCACTGCGTGTGCACTGCATGTGCACTGCGTGTGCACTGCGTGTGCACTGCATGTGTACTGCATGTGTACTGCGTGTGTACTGTGTGCACTGCGTGTGTACTGCGTGTGTACTGCATGTGCACTGCGTGTGTAGTGACAAAGAATTGGTCACTATATAGCATAGCGCGGGTTGCTGGCAGAGAAGGTGATATGCAGTTGCAGCAGCCCTGCCTGGCAACAGGTCACGTGATAAGCCAGAGAGAGATGTAGGAGAAAGGTTACAGAGGGGGCACGTGAGGGAAGCCCTGGAACCCGCTAGTAGGTTCTAGAAGGGGGGCGTGGCCGGGGCGGAGCGAGGCCACGCCGGGAGGATAAAAGGGAACCCCCCCCCGGTCGGGAGCTCGGGGCTGTCGCCTGGAGTGGGATCCCCTCGTCGTGCTGCTGGAGTCTTCACTGCCGTCTTCACCTGCTCGGCGTCGTCAGTCAGGCAGCCTGCCAGCTGTCCTGACTGGGAGCTGTGAAGGCTGTTAATAAATAGAGTGCCTCCTACTCCTAGTGTCTGTGTCAGTTACTACACACGTGTACTATGTGTGTACTGCCTTCATTGCGTATACTGCGTTCATTGCGTGTACCGTGTGTGTACTGTGTGTACTGTGTCTACTGCGTTCATTGCGTGTACTGCGTGTACTGTATGCGCTGCGTGCACTGCGTGTGCTCACTGGGCCGCGAGCTGTGCCTCGCAGGCTTCGATGCGGGCGTTGGTGGCCGGGTTGCCGCGGCAACACTTGAGGCAGGCGGCGGCCTCCTCATAGTACTGGCAGTAGGGCCTGTAGGCCGCCTCAATGTCCGGGGAGAACTTCTCAAACACCTCGCCTGACACGGCAACAAAAAGTGTACGGACAAGTGCTGTTAGTGAGCACCGCCTACGCAGGTGGTCACCAACAACAATAAACACACACACTCTCACATTTATACACAACACACGTGCACAGACTGTTCGGGCAAGTGTTGTTAGCGAGCGCCTATTAAGGCGGGCACGGCGCACGGGAGAGTGGTGTGGCCGGTTCGGCCTCCTGCCCTCGTTCGTCCCCTCGGCGTTCATGTTTATACTCCGCAGCAGGTTTAAGGCCAAGTCGACCGAGGGGAGGAGCGGCACTGGTTCCGACTGCTTGCCACTGATGTTGAGCTCACTGCTGCTTCCAAGTTTGCTTCCTTCTCCATCTCAGGACTTGCACGACGTGGCACCCCTCGTTACCCAGGGAGGAGGAAGGGGGTTGGGGGAAGAATTAAATACGAGTGCCGAATGTGGCTCCAGGCCGGGGAGAGTGCAGCAGCAGATGGTGCTGCTGCATTCGTGCTCAGCAGGAAGTACACCAGGCGCGGGGCTCGAACTCGGACGCCAAGTGGCGCCTGCGGTCGATCCCTCCCCGCACCTCCTCCTCTTCGGAGCGGGCGACTCGCAGCACCCCGCAGCCCCCCGCAGCACCCCGCAGAACACCGCACCTCATCGTCGTCTGGTTAACCCCCGTGGACGCGGTGCCATGCTGCATTTTTACTGAGCGCAACTCGCATCATGATGTATTTAATATATTGTTTTACCCAGGGTGCTGTGCGACTCGGAGCCGCCCCGTGTGCAGTCGTGCAGGGCCTGGAGAAGGTTCTGTGACACGCCAATGATCTCCTCCATGTTGCCGAACACCAGGCTCACGTCGAGGCCCTCCACCTGCGAAAGGGTCAACAGGTAAAGGCGCAGCCCTGCGAGTGCTTGCTTGTACCATTGCTGGTGGAAGGGCCTCCACTTGACGGAGCTCTCGAGTGCCGCCACCCCCCTCTCCCCCACTGTCTAGGGGGAATTTGGCCTACTCTTCCAGGCTGGCCGGACATCTCTGAAAAAGGTTGGGTAACGCGCATTTTCCCTGTGGCACGTGATCTGCCGATTGACTCACTGTGGTAAACCTGTATGTGTATGTTGAACTTCTTTCGCGCTGTACGTAGTCAACCGTGCTAAATCGGAGGTGCAGGGGATGGACAACAAACTAACCACAAAATCAGTTCTAAAGAAATTAATTCTCAATCTAGAAAAACCTATTTACACTGCTGTGGCAATTACAGACTTGGAACAAACTGTCATTAATTATAGTTCCACACTATCTTCGATTCAATTCCTTCCTGTAAATAAAAAAAAATGGGTTTGACCGGTCACAGGGTGGATAGGAAAGTGCTGCCCCCCTTCCAGTGTGGACCTGAGCAGTAGTTCTATGATATCCACCTCCGTGGGCCATCATCCTCTGACGCGAACAACTGTACTGCTCCGTGGAGAATTTCCGGGTGCGATTTGGACAGCGTTCGGGATTGTTTTTTTCTTTTCAATCGCAAACTTTGTTGGAACCTTGCAGCGAGCTAACGAACGAGTCGGGTGCGGCGCGACGCCTTCCGCCGGCGTGGACGGCCTCACCTGCGTCTCGCGCAGTGGCGCCAGCATGAAGTCCACGCACAGGCGCAGGTGGTGCAGGAACATCGTCTCCGTGTGGACGATCTCCTGCACGGCGAGCTCCCGCTTCAATGCGGCGCCGCTCTCAGAGCTGCTGGGATTGCCGGGAGCTGGTGGGGGGGGGGGGGGGGCACAAGGGATTTAGGGGAGGGTTTAGTGAAGAAGAGGAGGGGGCAGCAGGGGTAGGGGGAAGGACACGAGAAATACAGTCTCTTGTTCTCCTATAACGCGGGAGTAGTTGCGTTCCTGAAGAACACCGCGTTATGGAAAAATCGCGTTATAATAATATAATATAGGGTAAGGCACAGTACGCGATAGCATGCGAGATGCACGTATGCAGGCTGAACAAAGACTGAGATGCGTGGGTAGCATCTACAAGCATCCAGCAGCATCCCGCTGCCTCGTGCGATGCTACACCGAGGCAGCCGTACAACCGCTTAGTCCGACTCGAGCGACGTGGTTCCGTTCACTCAATCGCGTCATTTACATTTCGTATCCGCGTCAGAAAAATAATGTGTTCCCTTCTCCATTCATCGCGTTGTATCCAATTCGCGTTATGAAAACCACAGGCATTACTGGAGAACAGACTGTGTATTAACGATGAACGTGAGATGCATTTCCTGCTCAAGTGAGCATTGAGGTGGTGCTATCTCCTGCGTACAACCCTGACTCGCGTGGTGGAACTCCCATATTCACCACGGCAGGGATGAGTCTCTCCATCGGACCAACACTGTTGGACTTTTTCCAGAGTGTTACTCATTTTATACATTCTGCAGGGATGATGGGCTGCGTCGACCAGGATGTGAACTTGAAACTTTCTGATTGGAAGCCGCTCGCTCGTCTGCTGAGCCACCGGGCTACCTGGTGGGTTCATGATAATGATTATAATAATGTTGTGTATACAAATATAGCTAGAATAAGTGTGTATGTGTACACAAGAGCTTAATTCCTCACTGGATAAAGTTATTCTTGGTTGCTGGTAGAACAGAGTAGGCACGTGATTAGTCAGGGTTCGTTTGTGGTGGGGTGGAGTGTGGGTACTCCCACCTACAAGTCGTCTGCCCAGTGCGGAAGAGTAGACCAAAGACCCTCTCGAGGGGCTCTCTAGAGTTCCCTCTAGTGGAAGCCCTTCTGCCAGCAGTGGCTCAAACGAGTAATTGCAGGGCTGCGCCTTTACTCCACAAAGGTAGGTTTGATTTTAATCAAAATTTGAAATAAATGTTTTTCTCTCCCCTGCCCAGTCTCTGTTCTGCAGTCAAAATGCAAATCCTCCTACAGAGGAGAGGGGAGAGGATGGGGGGGGGGGGGGGTGTGACATAATCAGTAGCCGGTGTCGCACACACCCGCAGTAGCACTCCACATGGACTCCGGGATCGGTGAGTGCGGAGAGGCGATTGCTGGCATGCGGCGCCGATGTTTTTTTCAAGTGTCACGCTCCTCGTGAAACAATGCCAGATTTGCGCCTGCGTCATCATCGGCCACGGTCGATCCACTGCTGGATGATAGCCTCCCCCAAGCCGGCGGTATCCCTAGCAATTTGGCGGGCGATGATCGACCGAGCACCCACACACGAGCTGATTTCATCGCTCCATCTCCCGCGGTGTACGTATTTGCCTAATGCGTTAATAATAATAATGCAATTTATAACGCGCGCAAATTTGCGGACTCTTGAAGGAGGCGATTGAGGTGATGCTGCGAATGTGCAGCGGGATGATGGCATTCCAGACTGTTGGGGCTGCCACCGAGAAGCGGCATTGCTGGGACCTGCACAGGCCTATTTTGCTGTTCTTAATGGTTTGGGCGATGTAATTAACCTGTGTATGTTCCTCTAATCCATGTGCACCTCGTCCTGTCTCTCCATGTAATGAAGACGAATGTGTGTATGTGATGCACGCAGTTGGGTCATGCACCGTGTATTTCTGTTGTTACCGCTCCACTTTGCTGTGGGCGATGAGAGAGGGGAGAGGTAGGAGAGTGTGCGTGGAGGGGAGGAGAGTGAGATGAGTGGGAAGAGGTAGGAGAGTGCGTGGAAGGGGGGTAAAGTGAAATGAGAGGGGAGAGGTCGGAGAGTGTGCGTGGAGGGGAGTAGAGTGAGATAAAGAGAAGGCAGGGGTGAGCCTGTGGAGGCGGATCGCTCCACGCCCATCTCACTCCACCACCACAATCCCGCGAGACACATTTACGTTTTTGTAAAAAGTTCTGTTTAATTAATTGCACAAAAACGTGTAATTTCAGCAACAACAAGAAAAACCTGCTGAATCCACAACAGACGACGCAGCGCAGATGTTCCGAATCATCGACGAGAAATCGCGCATTCATCTCAATCTGCACCCCTTATGTTCGGCTTCGCGCGACGGGACTCCGCGCGCTCACTCGCTCGCGGCGCCCCGTCTCGCCCTGCTGCCGCCCCGAGCCAAGATGCCCCTCTGGCGCTCAACTACCGGATGGGCAGACGCTAAATCCCACGGCTTACGCGTGGCGTCCGGGGGGCTGGGTGGCGGAGTCCGCTTCAGCTGACCACTGCTGCCCGGCGCCGGGCTGAAACTCAGCTCTTCGTAGATGTTTTCTGTCTCTGTCGTCGGGCATACGGGGCCACAACGTTCCACCGGGGCACGGTTATATTTTTGGCGCGTCTTGATGGAACTTGCGGTGTGTCTTTGGTCTGCGCGTGCGTGTTTGGCTATTAACCTTTTCCCGTTCCGAGACATCTGCAAGTTGCAGGGTGGGTCCCTGTTCACCACTGAATCTCGGAACGCGCAAGCGGTTGAGCGTTAATTGTATTTAGAGAAGCGTAGCGCTGTTGTTTTTAAAGACATTGTACTCGCTGCACAGAACTGTAAAGACACGGCCGCACTCTCTGATCGCTGGCGCCAAACGGTGCCACACACCCTCCCGCATGGACTTGTGGGAGCCTCAGTACCCCAAAGAAGTTCTTTATTTTATTTTTTATTCCGTTTCCATTCCGATGACGTACGCATATGTCATCAAAATACAATTGGGAAAAAAAAACTCATGACGTATGCGTACGTCATCGGAACTAGAAAGGGTTAACCGTGCGCCGAGCCAGGGCTGCGGGTCTCCAGAAAAGCAAAGTGAAATCTCACGCACGCAGAAAACACAAAGACAAAGATCCCCCGTATAGCCTTTAACAGACTGTTGGGGCAAGTGCTATTCGCGAGTAGCACCGATGAAGTGCGGCACGGTGCATGAAGGGGTGGGTGGCCAGCACCACCTTCTTTGTCTCCCCAGTGGTGATGTTTTACACACTGCTTCAGGTACTCATTTGAAGCTGAGTCGACCTATAGGTGGCCCAGGACCAGTTCAAATAATCTTCACTGGTGTTGGCCATGAACGTGAATCGAACTCGGGTCGTCAAGTTCGTAGTGCAGTGTTCTAACCACTGTACCACCGCTTCCCACACAGAAACACACACGTGCGAATGCACATATAAACTAAAAGTTCTCCCTCGAGTTGCCTAATAGACTGCTGGGGCAAACGTTGTTAGCGAGCACATTTTAAAGGTCCACATGGTGGTATGGATACTTATTCATGGCTACGATGAGTTTGGAGAGGCCCATCACCGGTTCAGACATTCGCCACTGATGTTAGCCGTGCAAGGAATTGGACTCGGGCCACTGGATTGGTAGTGTAGCATGTGACCATTGCACCACTTCTCTGCTTACGCTCACACACACACATACGAATCTCCCTTGCGCCTTGGTGGAGATCCACAATTTTCACGAACACCTCCTCATTGGAACAGACCCACAGTGATACGTGTAGTCCCTTGCCGGCTCGTGGCTCGAACTTGAGGAGGCTACAAACGCCACCCCAGTTCTCAGCTGACAATGAATGCAGGTGGATTCATTGGGATGCGTCGGCAGTGGCTTCCCCCGAGAACCGGTCTGGTGGAGCCCAGCACTGGTGCCGCATCATTAACATAAGAATTATTTTTATTTTATTAATTCATTCATCATCTTCGCGCGCCACCTTCCTTAAATCCACCTGCACAAATTATCAGCCGAGCCTGGAAAACCAGTAGTCCCGAGCCACTGCCGGGGCTCAGCAGGCCCGACTCCGTGCCACTCACCTTGCGTCCAGCTTTTGATGGCCTCATAATCGTCGTCATCTTCGGGAGGGTGGTCATAGATGAGGTCACCGGGAGGAGGGACGTCATAGATGGTGTCACCAGGGGTAAGATCATAGATGTGGTCCATGGTCCGCAGGTGCCGGGTCTGCTCCAACAAACAAGTGCACACGGTTAACCTGGCAGGTTCAGCATAGGGGCACCATGGTGGCAAGATGTTACCTGTCTCACCTGGTATACAGGAGGTCGTGGGTTCAATCCCGACGCCTATATATTTGTAGTTTGTATGTCTCTCTCCCCGTGATCGCGTAGATTTTTCCCCGGTTCCTCCAATTTTTTTCCCTCCACATTTATAAACATGCGTGTCGAGTATTTGGCTGCTTTTAACTTACACGCGATAAGCCACTTCGTTGAGCGATCATTTGTGGCCAGGTCGCTTCTAAAAGAACTATACAGCTCAGTGGGCCAAGTCTTCGGAGGTGGTGGGGGGTGATGCTGCTGTGTGTAGTCCCAATTGAGTGATTGGCAGTGTAATTGTTCAGGATTGGGATGTTTTGGCCAATACCAGTGTATTTAGCTGTGCAAGAAAACTGCAGAACCCGGAGGAAACCCATGCAGAACAGAGGGAGAACGTACAAACTCCACATGCATTGGCTCCCGAGTCGGGAATCGAACCCAGGCCCATGTTGGTGTTAAGCACGAGTGTCGCTACTGCGCCACTCTGCCCCATGAACAAACACACTCGTAAAATTGGAATTCACCAAACGTATTAATGCAGGAACCTCCTGAACAAGTGTCTTGAGCCTCAGTGAGGTTCTCCAGGATAAACAAATGCCACCATCATTATCATCGTCGTCAATATGATGAGCAATATTCCGCAGGAGTGAATCGCACGACATTCTGCTGGACACCCTCACTCATCACCACGGGGGGGGGGGCTCGTCTGTGCTCCTGGGAGGCAGGAGCTGGTGGATCCATCGGAGATTCATGAAACTCTCAAACCTCAGCGGAGAGATCTCCCTCGCTTAACCTAATGGACCGTTGGTGCCAATGCTGTTAGGGAGCACATATAAAAAAGTCAACATCGCGGTGTGGCCAGCACCATACCTGGCGGCCACTTTTGTCTTCACAAGTACCGATATTTACGCACGACATCGGCTACTCATTTGAAGCGGAGTTGACCAAGAGGAGGCTGTGCTGTGACCTCAAGCTGCGCTGTGGCCAGGGGAGGGCAGTCACAGCTGTTAGGATCGTGAACCCATCTGTGCAGAGCCTTGAGTGGGGACGGTGGGGGGGATGTTGGGGTTTCTCCAGGTTATCCGGTTTCCTGCCATTAGCCAAACGCTCATGAACGTAACTGGACGAACATCCCAATGCGAGGCAGGGTCCTCTTGCTCGGGAGCCTTGGGAGTCGGCGAGCGACGATTTCCACAACCATTAAAATGACCACGCGCGCTTTACAAACCGGCAGCAAACATCAGCGGCGCTGGATCGAATATCTGAGCCTCACGGCACGAGTCACTCAGCCTTACCACGCTGGGTACAAGCGCACGGCACGCGCCTGCCTGCCTGCCTGCGTGCTTCAGATCCACTTAGACCGCGGAACAAACACCGCGTCCCGTCAAACGCCGTGTCATCCAAGCGCAGGCACCAAGACGGGCAGATGGGGGGACGGAGGAGGCGGAGAGGGGGGCGAGGAGGAGGATGAGGGGAGATAGCAGGGAGTGAATGGAGATACAAGCAGTAGAGGGGGGAGGAGGATTGGTTGAGGGAGACACGAGGAGGAGGAGTGGAGGAACCAGTCGGAGCCCACTGGCACAGAGAATCAAAGCCTTGGACAGTGTCCGAGACAGTTTATGTCAGCTGGCAGTGACGGCGCAGTCCAGGCAGGCGAAGGAGGCTGTGTCATCGTAAGCTCGACGAGGCTATCCGCTGCGTCATCAAACATGACCCCAAGCAGGGGAGGCGCTGCCGCCCGAATTAAAACAACCACGTGATGAGCAAGAGGGGTGGTGGAGCGGGGTGGGTGGGGGAGATCAATGACGAATATTATAATTCTCCAAATTCCTCATCACTCGCATTTTACCATTCACTTCCTCCCCCAAACAAACGCAAACGGGGTCGGGAGCACGCTGCCGCACGCCCCAGATGGTCGCCAAACACGTGCCAAGCGACGTTGGCGAAGCACGAATTAACGCGAGGCGGCGCGCTCTGCCACGCCACGTGCGACGTACCTTAACAATCATCAGACGCGTGCAGCGTGTAAAACGACCTGAGTTGTATTGGGGAAGCGGCTACGTTGGTAAGCTCGGCACGATGGCAGCTTGGGCGACCGGTGGCTGCAGCAGGATGAATGGGGGGGGGGGGAGTCGCCACGGTGGCGAGATGTTAACTACTTCGCCTGGTATACAGGGGCACGTGGGTTCGATTCCAAATTTGACGCCTGTATATTTGGGGTTTGCGTGTCTCTCTCCCCACGGTCGCGTGGACTTTTCGCCGGAGCCTCCGGTTTTCCCCTCCGCATTTAGAAACGTGCGTTTAGAGTATTCGGCTGCTATAAATTTCCACACGATGAGCCACTTCGTTGAACTTTCATCACTTGTGGTCAGGTTGCTTCTGAAAATTATCTATAGAGCTCAGTCTTACTTGGTAAAATAAAAAATAAAAATTAAGGATTAGTTTAGAACGGCCGAGTGGTGCTCGTGATCAGCGACGTCCGTCGTTTGACTCTGAACTCAACGCGTCCTGGCGAGTGAGCGAACAACGCCAATCGGCAGGCCACCGTGCACGCCTTGGCCCCATATCATCACCTCGACAACAACAATAGCCAAGGTGTATTCTACACATCCCATAAAACCACACGCGTCTTGTGGGCAAGGGCATAATCTGAGCAACTTTGGCTCAGCGCAAGCAAAATAATATAATACAGCGCATCGATTTTTTTTTCTGCTCTTAGCATTGCAAACTTGCAGGCGCAAATTCAACCAATCTCAGCAACCCCAAGAAGTGTCCTGCGAATATCGATATCAGGCTCGGAATTAATTCCCATCAGGGTGCGCACACCCAAGTGAACTGATTAACAGTTGATTTACAATCATGCGACGCATCTCATGTGCCCCGGCGAGCCACCTAGCCAGTGTGTGCGTGTGTGTGCAGGCGTTCGACACTTCACGTGGCCTCAACGTGCACATAGCCTGGCACAAGCGTCGTGGTGACGTCACCGCCACTTAGTGGCGAATGGCGATTGTTGTTGTTGTGAGCGTTCGAAGGTGTGTGTGTGTGTGGGGAGTGGAGGTGTCGTGGTTAGTGCGCTGCACTACAAACCTGGCGACCCAAGTTCGATTCCCACTCACGGTCAACACCAATGACGATGATCTGAACCGGTCCTGGGCCTCGCCTAGGTCGACTCAGCCTCAAATAAGTGCCTGGTGCAATCTGTAAACATCGCCACGAGGGAGACAAAGGCGGCAGGGCGTGGTGCTGGCCACCCACCCCCTCGTGTGTCGTGCCGGCCTTCATAGGTGCTGCTTGCTCACAGCACTTGCCCCAAACGTTTGTTGAGGCTATACGGGGGAACATTGCCTTTGTGTGTGCGAGCGAGCGGAGAATCGTGGCCATAGGGAATTGTGACGAAATAATTCGACGCGGTGCCTTTATTCATTAATTTAGTCGACGAAAACTGTGAGTGAGCAAAAATCACCGAGCGTGACGATGGCTGCTCTGCTGGCATGCTGCCTCGCAAAGAGGTCAAAAGGTGACCGGGACGGCGCCGAGCGACACGAGATTGGCTTGGATGGAGACGCACAGAGATGCGTCACCATAACGTTACCAGAGGCCGCAGTGCGCCGAGCATAACACAGCAATGGTAGTTACCCATCATATGCATAATTTAACTTATTTATCCAGGAGAGCCACGCCGAGATGCATCACATTCGTTTTGTTGTTATTACTTCAGGATGTTTACAGCCAATTAACGAGACTACACGTGGGAGGAAACCGGAGACACGCGGAGAAAACCCACGCACGTCGTGCGAGGGGGCGACGCTCAATCCCCGTACGGATGGAAACAGATGGAGATGAGTTCAAGTGCTCTAACGCCATCTCCTGGCGTGCCACGGTATGTGGCACCTCCTTGGCGCCCACGGGAATGGAGTTCCACAGCACTTGTGTGCGGTGATCCACCAACTCTCTCTCCGCTGCCTCCACAGTACTGGATTACAGGCCAAGCGCGATACCTCCACCAGCACCCGCCTATATATATACATACACACGGGTGTGTGTGTATGTATGTATATTAATTCACTGATTGACATGATAATATTGGTGCGTGGTATGGGCAGCGGGGAAATTGCGGCTAAAACATATTCTGGATAATTTAACAGTGGTGAGGGCATGCGTTTGTAGGTGTGCGTGTGTAGGTGTGCGTGTGTAGGTGTGCGTGTGTAGGTGTGCGTGTGTAGGGTGTGCGTGTGTAGGGTGTGCGTGTGTAGGTGTGCGTGTGTAGGGTGTGCATGTACGGGCGTGGTGCTGGCCACCCACCCCCTCGTATGCCATGCCGGCCTTCGTAGGTGCTCGCTAACAGCACTTGCCCCAACAGTCTGTGAAGGCTACACGGGGGATCTGTGTGTGTGTGTGTGTGCACGCGTGTGTGTGTGTGAAGATTGGTATGTGTTCAGGTTGATGAAGTTCAAATTGATTTTGTTTTACCGGTTGATAACTCGGAGCCCAAGATGGGAGTCTCATCTGCAAGAGTAACCTGGGTCACCCAAATTAAGGAAGGCAAAATAAATAATATAAAGTACAGACAGTGATTCCATTTAGTTGCATGGAAGCGAGGGGTGGGTACATGAGCGAGGGGTGAACGAGTGAGCAAAGTATGAGTGTGTGTTTGTGTATGCGAGTATGAGTATGTGAGCAAGTATGTGTGTATGTACGGAAACGTGTGTGTATGTATGTGAGAGAGTGTGTATGTATGTGAGCGGGTGTGTATGTGAGGGAGTGTGTAAGTACGTGAGCGAGTGTGTAAGTACGTGAGCGAGTGTGTAGTAGTGAGCGAGTGTGTATGTGAGCGGGTGTATATGTGAGTCAGTGTGTATGTGAACGAGTGTGTGTGTAAATGAGTGTGTATGTGAACGAGTGTGTGTGTAAATGAGTGTGTATGTGAGCGGGTGTGTATGCGAGTCAGTGTATGTATGTGAGCGTGTGTGTATGTGAGTGGGTGTGTATGCGAGCGGGTGTGTATGCGAGTCGGTGTGTATGTACATGAGGGGCTGTGTGACCTTGCTCCACTGTACCTCACTCACCAGGCCTTGTACCTGCTGGGTTTCTCAACAGAGAGAAGGCGGCTCTCTCTCTCACTCACACACACGCGGCGTGCACTCACTCACTCACACGCACGTCTGAAGCCGCGTCCGGCCCGAGCGTGGTCTCCTTAGTCAACACGCCCCGAGCCGTTTGGCCACCCTGCTCGCCGCCTTACAACAACAGCCACATCATCCCTTCCACAGCAGCAGCCGCAGCAGCAACGCGGCAGCAGCCGCCTCCAGTGCCAATCCCTGTGGGCCCCCCCCCCCCGCCTCGCCCTGGCTACAGCCGTAGCGACGCTTCCAGTGCGGGGGGGGAAGGTCAAGCACGTGAGAGAGGATGGTGGTGATGGTGGTGGTGTGCTGCACACGAGAAACGCCCGCTTGCAATTTTAGCGGATGATTTAAACAGCAAGTTAATCATTATCAGCCGTGGGTGAGCTTTGCGCCGTCACAACACGAGCAAACGTGAGTGTGTAACGCCGACTCCACGTCGTGGCAACATTGTTAGGTCGCCGCATATCCGATTAGCAAGCACGGTTGGCCACGTGCGATGCGAAAGAAAGTTCAACGTACACAAACACACGTGCAACGCACACACACACGTGCGATCCCAACAGAGACACCCACCGCTCGTGGTGGCTGCTGGCTGGACGGTGATGTCGATGTCGCTGCGGGGACACGGTGTGGCTAATCACAGCAATCCCGCCCCTCCACCCCTCTCGCTGGGCTCAGTGGCGGTGCCAGTCCCCCGTGGCTCAAGAGTCAAGCACCCACACCCACGCGTCCCAGCGGCCGCATTGGTCAGCCGGGGGGCTCTATCCGAGTGACCCCCACCGCCGCCGCGTGTCCAGTTCCATCTCCCCTCCCTCGCTCACTCGCTACTCTGCCAGCGCTTGGGCATCACTGTCAACAAGTGTGGCAATGGGTGCCCATCGTTTATATGCAAGGGCCATTGCCCGAAACGTCGCCAATCAGTTTTTCTTTGCGAGGCAGTAACAGCATAGGTGACTGTGTCCCTTATGTGACGGGTGGGGGGTGAAGTTAAATACAACAGGAAACACACCGCCTGCTGCTGCTGCTGCAGTATTGCTGATTCACGTTTATTGTACCCGTTACAGGCGCGGCGTGTCGGAAGGCAGCGATAAGCGCGCTTCCCACCTCGCAGCTGTTTCTCTGAAACTACAAACCACACAACGCTCCCTCCCCAAGATCCCTTTTGATACGGGCTGTCCCTTTCGATAAAGTACAAGTCACAGACTAAACATGTGTGTTGTATACGTGTCATTACGCGTTTGCCAGGCGTGTGACAATGAACGCCCTGGACACCACTGCAAAGCAGATGCTCCATCCCAAGAGATTTCCAGGCGAAATATTTGAATAACAAAACAAACACCGACGTCAAAATACACCCACATAATGACTGCAACAGGCTGAGAATGCGTGGTCACCACATCGACGCATACAAAAGGAACGATACAGTTAGACTTCTCCACAAATCTGGCTGTCGCCTGATGAAGCTGGTTGTAATTACTGACGAAACGTCGTACACGGATTGTAAATGTTGTGGCTTGGCTCTCCAACACACCGGTGTGCTGTACTAGTATACTACACTATGCACTACATTATACACGATACTCTACACTATACACTACACACTACACTAGTGCTGTACTAGTGACGAATTGGCACGTTCCGTTTACGTGACAACCCTTACTAGTTGGCTGTGTCGAGTGGTGGCGGGTTTTAACGACATATTTACATATTTACGCGATCTAACCCAAAAAACACTATTAAGGCTGAGAATGTCCGGCAATTGATGCCCTCAGCCCCCCCCCTCACCGCCTTTCTCCATTTAATTCCCCTCTTTACCCCGTGATTGAACACATTGTTTATATCTCAACTAATTGACAACAACAACAATACAATATTATCATTTACAGTCCCGTTACGTGGCGAAAGAGAAACCGCGGTGATGGTGACGCAGAGCGACGGAGTCGCAGCCGAGGGACGGAACGTGGCCGGGGGTTGATTTGTTTTTAGTCCACCAGGGAGACGGAGCGATGGAAATAATCTCGCGTGCACTTCCCACGTTGGCTGGCGGGGGGGGGGGTCTTCAGTGGTTGACCGCGACTGATGATGATGATCCTTCTGCCAACACTGCTGGATGAAAGCTACCCTATTTGGAATGCTGAACACTATTTTTGGTAAATCAACTAAATTACACCTTTCGTTATAAACGAATTTTTTTTACACCAGGTAAGACCTAACAGAGCTACGTAGCTCTTTTTCAGAAGCGACCTGGCCACAAATGATAGCTCAACCAAGTGGCTTATCATCATCACGTGGACACTTATAGCAGGAGCCAAATACTCTAAACGCGTGTTTCTGAAATGTGGTGGGAAAACCCGGAGGACCTGGAGGAAATCCACACGACCACGGGGAGAACATGCAAACTCCAAATATACAGGCGTCACGGTCGGGATCGAAGCTACGACCTCCTGTATACCAGGCGATGTAGTTAACAGCTCGCTACTAAATAGTTAACATCTCGCTACTAAATAGTTAACAGCTCGTGACTGCGGCGTCCGGGAATTGAGGGAGAAACCTCCGCGTCTGTGTGTTACTCAGAGTGTTTTAATTGCAATGTTTCAATAAAACAGCACAAAACCGTCGGGTTTAAACGTAACGATCGTACCAGCATCTGTTTCTCCGTGTAAAACAACAGTGATGAAGAACAACACGTGAGCCCATTCGCCTACCTCGCCTGGTATACAGGAGGTTGTGGGTTCGAGACCGACCCTGACCCCTGTTTATTTAGAGTTTGCGTGTTCTCCCCGTAGTTCCATGCATTCTTTTTCTCCACATTTAGAATCAACATGCGTTTAGAGGATATATTTCCACGCGATAAGCCACTTCGTTGAGATTTCATTTGTGGCCATGTCGCTTCTCTAAAAGAGCATTACCTGGTAAAAAAAATTGTTTAATTCAAAAAATAGTTTAGTTCAGTTTTACAGCAGTACTTGTCTATGCCGACAAAACTCCTGCACCAGTTTCATCTGTGGAGTCATTAACGCAGCAGAGCTGCGTGAAACGAGAGCTGCCGGGTCTTCTCGCGGTTGTTACCACGCGCGCCACCCCCCCCCCCCCCCCCCGGTCGCTTACGCACAGCTTAATGAATGCAGCCGTCAACTTGAGTTTTTAAATTATTCCTCTAGACCAGCGAGAGGAACAAAAGGCCACTTCAAAAAAATCACGCCTGTTTGTCCAAGGCCCTTCACCCCCCCGCCTACCGTCTCATGTCTCATTTTTAATGGGTACAATTCATTTTCACACTCAGCTCAAGTTTCCTTTCCTCTACATTCGTCTCGGAAAATCACCACCACCACGACAACCCCAATTTAATAAAATTGTGGATTCACGCAACGTCTAAATGTAACCGCATTTCAAGACTCGGCACAGAAACAGTGGGATGTCGCGATCACAGTGAAACAAGGGGGCATATTTATAATTATTTTCTTATTTTTATATATTCTATAATAATAGATTACTACTCAGGGGGAGGAAGTTCAGTCGTAGGCAGAGGAGAAACAGAAGTCCCTGAATGTAGATTTGAGAAAGAGGCAAGGGGGTTGACGTCAAGGATGTCTGGCGGTGGGAAGGAGTTCCGGATTCGGGGTGGCAACAGAAGAGAAGGAGCGACACCCCCCGACTGAGCGAAGGTCCACTGGGAGCCTAGAACGCCTTGGGTGCTGGAGCGGACACCGCGTGGAGGAGGAGGAGTAGCGTGGGATGAGAGCGGGGAGGGAGTGAGTGCATGAGGTGGAGTGAGGTGAGAGAGGAAGGGAACTGTTGTGGTCCTTCCCCGTACATCCGATCAGCACGATTGGCTACGTACGGTGCGAAAGTAGTTCAACATACATCGAGGAGAGAGCGTGGAATAGTGTTGTGCTATAAGAGGTAGTGAGATGAGAGGGAGCGTTCGTCGATCGAGTCGTGGAGTGGTATTCAGGGGAGGTCTCGGCGAATGGGTGCTAACGCGGCGTTCTCGTTTGTAGCTGCGGGTGAGTCGTCTGGTAGTGACATTGGTGGACCATTGGCTACATTACCACGTGCCCACGCTAACTTCACAGCTGTTTGCCAATGTTTTAGTGGCAGTTAATGGGCGAGGCGACTTGATCCGAAAGCGCGCGTGCGTTCGCGAGCAATAAAGCAGGGGGTGCAGAGGTGCGGTGCCTCCACAGTGAACAGAGGGCACAACAAGAAAGCCATTTACATGTCCTGTACAGTAATAGTTTTGAATAGATCGCGCAGACTTGTTATTCAAACGGTCTGCGGCGCTCCCAAGTGCGTCCGTGCGCGGCTTTTAATGAAGAGAATCCACTTAGCAGAGACGTTTATCGTTTCAGAGTTGGTGTTGCCCCGTGGATGAGTTGAGTGCAGTAGATAAGTGCATGTTTCTCTCTCACAAGAATAGTTTTAATTGTGATACACGCTTGACGCTTGCTAGAGTTGTTCACAATGGCTTGTCTTCTCGTAAAAAACAACTTCAGCCACCTCAATATCATTGGTGCTCATCTTTTATTTTCAGGTGGCTCAAGTTTTTGTTCTCTTAGTCACCCTAGGAGACAATGTGTGCCAAATGTATGGTGCTTGCTCGTACAGTCTGTTCTCCTAGAACGCGGTAGTAGTTACGTTCCTGAAGAACAGCGCGTTATGGAAAAAAGTTTTACAAAAATATATAATATAGGGTGAAGCACAGTCACCATACCACGTGAGATGCGTATGCAAGCTGAAAAAGGACCGAGGCGCGTGGGTAGCATCTAGAAGCATCCAGCAGTATCCCAACGCCTTGTGCGATGCTGCACCGAGGCAGCCGTATAGCCGCTTATTCGTCCTCGCGCGATGTAGCTCTGTTCACTCAATCGCGTTATATCCAATTCGCATCCGAGTTTTATAGATATATAAAGTGTTTTCCCTAAATGCATTAAATCGCGTTATTTCGAATTCGCGTAATGAAAACACGCAGCGTTCTAGGAGGACAGACCCCATCCCCGCTTGAATGATAATTATTCACGTTATCTGCTCCACGAGTGACAAAAGCCGCAATGCATCTCCCCGTTACCGCACAGATGTTATCTCTCAGGCAGATGTCGTTACCTTTGAAATAAGCACCCAGTTTGCATTTCTTATCACGCAGCCCACGACCGGTTCAGACATCACTCGTCACCGGCGAGATCCGTGGCCGAGAATTGAACTCAGGCAGCCGGTTCAGAGCACAAAAGCACTCACCCAGCAGTGGAATGCCATCGGTGTACATATACCCCCAACTTGCTGTCATGAAGACAAACGAAATGGTAAAAAAAAAATCTAAAATGTAATTGATTATTGAATACGATTGTAACAGCGACAATTCATCATACCACGGGAAGGATGGGCAAACAAGACTTTATGACACCAGCTGAAGGCTGGGCGCCTATTGCCGGGCTGCTCAAACTATTCTAAAACAAGCTAATATTTACCCTGATACAGCTTTTACAATCTCACACACACACGGCTACGCATAACAACCCTCTGCTAAGAGCTCTCACAGTCGGCTTGTTTTAAAGGCCCCGCCTGGAATGTTCCATCCGTCACGTGCGCCCGGTACGGCGAGCGCCGACGGTGCGTGGATGAGCGACGTGGGCATTGGGAGGAGGGGGCAACAACGTCCCCCCCCCTCCCTCTACCCGCCCCCCCACTTCCCCTCTCCCCCATTCACCCCCCCCCTCGCACAGTCCACGGCATGGAGAAGCCCTTAGCATTTTAACGCTCACATTGAAAACAACAACTGATGTGTAAGAAAACAATTGTTAATAATCATAACACTAAATATTATTTTAAGGTGTTCAATGCGACTGGCGATTGGCTGTTGAACTCTTGAGTGTGAACGTAAATTAATGGAAGTGTGGATCAATACAAATTTAATTAGTTTCATCTGTACGAGAACACGGAGCCTTGAGAGTGATAAGGGCAACCTTGGATTTTGACTACGAGTCAAGTGAAACCAGACACGGTCCCGCATTTACATATCTGCTGACGAATGTGTGTCACTGAATGCGTCCTTACACGTGGCAAGTTCCAGCTCCAGGGACTGTGCATGCGAAATAGGTTATTTCGCAATTATTCATAACCGGATTCTTCTGCACGCGAGTAGAATAATTTACGTCACCGATGCTTCGAAATATATTCATTGGTTTCTGGCGGAACGGTGGTGCGCACTGCGACGTATACCTGGCGCCACCCGAGTTCGATTTCCGGCCTTGTCCAGTGTGTCTCTCCACTTCACGAACCCGCAGCGACCAGCGTGGTGAAGTATGGAAAGATAATTGCCCCCATGGTCTGGACCCCTTACCCCCCCCCCGTGGTCTCCCTCTTCGGGCTGAACGGTTTGGGGGAAATATCTCATTGCGATTTTTCTGACAGATATTGCGATTTAATGTTCGATTTCATTTTTTTAAGCCAATCTTCAGTTCAATATTCACTGTATAATGCATTTAAAACATGTGATGGAGCATTAGCACATGATACCATCAAAATATGAACTGCTCTAGATATTCTAATGTAATGGTGAGAACTTAAAAAATATGAATTGCTTCCAACATGTATTTATTAAAATGTATTAATTGAAATAGAACAATCAAATATAGAACAATTGTTAAGTTAAATAAATAAAGTTATAACAATAAAAAATAAAACCATTCCAATAATAGGACTTTTCAAATCGCAAAAATCGCAGCCCTTGAGATTTGCTAATCGCATTGTTTCAAATTGCGATTTTTATTTGAAATCGATTAATCGTTCAGCGCTACTCCCTACCCCAGTTCAATCCCAGGTGTAGGACTTCTTCCTAAGGCCATGCCTACAAAGTAAACGTGCCTACCGACGGTTTTTGTGACGCAGTGGTTCTTCATTGCAAGCCCCGCGGGCTACTGGCGGCTCCTGGTGGCCGAGTGTGGGCCCCTGATGTGTGGCTCCCGGCGATACACAACACGTGAAAACACCCCCATCATCATCATCGTCGTCGTGCTGCTGCCAAACTCCAATGCTTTCAAATGTGTGGCGGCTCTCACACTGATGAGGTCTCAGCGGCGAAAGTGACCCCTCCCCCACCTCTGATAATTAGCGAAGAAAGCTGCTGTTAAGCGTCTTGAATTATATAATTCAATATGGATCCATATTGAATTATATAATCTACGAGCAAAGGGCTGCAAGTTTTTTCAAAATTTCCACGATAAAAACGCTCGGCACGCACTCTCGCCACGCACCCCATACCATCCGCACACCAACAACACAATCCCATGGCAGTTCTAACACCATGCCTCTGCGTAGGCTCACGAATACACCGTTTCAAACTTTAGACTCGCTCTGAGTGACGCTTACGCAATCGTACCTGTTCAGAAACCTCTGTGAGGCTCCCCACCCACCCTCCGCGCGCTTTGTTCCACGTTTCTCGGGAGACTCACGCCGCGACGCAGCTGTTGAACCCAAAAACTCTTTGGCGAATAAACTGGGTACAAGGCAGGCGGGCGTTCGGCTCTTTTAACTGCTCCCCCCCCCCTACGATGAGAACGGCGAATAAGCAGGGCAGGCGCCGTGGGTAAGCCCCTGCATGTTTGTGTGTAATCTATGTATGTGTATATCCGCAATCTATGTGTGTGCGTAATCCGTGTGTGCGATTGGGGAAGCGGAATTTTGGATATGCGCTATGAGCAACGTGCACGTACGGAGGCCATGTAGACCGGTAGAACCAGTCGAACGAGATGTGCACGGCTGATCACGGCGAGGTGGGCAGACTGAGACGTACAACGGAAGGCGTCGTAACAGCGAAATCCACAAACGCACACACGCGCGTGGCTGGCTCGGCACCCCAGCCTGCCCTGAACGCAAACAAGACGCTTTATCCTCAACAATTCCGCCCTCGCCCCGCCCCCCACTTAAAAATGTGCACCGACGAGTGATGGGACATTTTGGGAGAGCATTGTCGCGTGAACGGCCCTGTCCTTTGCAACTCCCCACCGCCACCCGCTCGCGGGGCATGGCCTCGAGGGTAGCGCGTGCACCGCGTGCTGTCGCAGAGGTGGACGGCGCGACTCCAGCGGCAGCCCGGGTTCACACTGCGACCCGTCTGCTTCGCAACTGGAGGTTAAAGACTCCGTGGCGTTGTGCGCAAGAGAAAGCGACTGCGTGTCGGTGCCCCGGCACAGAGTTGCCACATTTGACAACTTTGCCCGCAAATTGGTCAATTGGAACACGCATAGCAATCACCTGCGATTGGCACGGCTGGTTACGTACGGTGCAAAAAAAGTTCAACATACAAACACAGAGGCTCTCCTGCATCAACAAGTATAATTATAATAAACAATAGAACGTAATGATCTTCCGGCTCCGTACACGTGCAGCCCTTTTGTCAATCCGCTGCTGGATAAACACATCTCCATGACGCAGTGCGAGTCGTGGGGATTATTTGACGATACTTCACCACGCTGGTGAGTGCGGGGAGTGTAGTTCGGAGGGCATAGACATACAGTACAACAATGGATGGTGCGGCCTCGTAGCCCCGCAAGCCCTGCAATGGCCACCCATGCAAGCACGATCCAGG
Source organism: Lethenteron reissneri (assembly GCF_015708825.2). Taxonomy (NCBI): domain Eukaryota; kingdom Metazoa; phylum Chordata; class Hyperoartia; order Petromyzontiformes; family Petromyzontidae; genus Lethenteron; species Lethenteron reissneri. The sequence continues at coordinate 14,179,495 of NC_083795.1, read as the reverse complement.
CTAGGACACGCTTAGCTTCCGAGATCGAGACATCGACTCGGGTCAATCCGTGTGCACTTTAACATATCGCAAGACAAGTCTTTACCAACATTTATCAGCCATCTCATTATCAGTCCACAGTTACCGTATTCTACGCATTACGTTGTCTCCCTGTATTTTAAAGCAAACGTTTTTGGGGGGGGGGCGGGTTATTGCGTTCATGTTGTCGAGCGGCCGCCCTGATTAATACTGCGCGGCCCATCGACCGGAACGCGCCACGTGACCATTGCAGTGGAATGGTCAGCGTCCCCGTGACGTCATCGCAAGAGCATCTCCAAGAGCGCGTTGGCAAAATTCAAAAATAAAAATAAACCGCAGGTCACTCGGTAGAACAGTAATAATTGACACCGGGCACACGTTTGCGGTGAGTCTTCCGTTTGCGGCACGGGACAATATTGTAAGTGTCGTGGGTTTACTCTCCAACACACCGGTGTGCTGTACTAGTAACGAATTGGCACGTTCTGTTTACCTGACACACCTTACGAATTGGCTGTGTCGGATGGCGGCGGGTTTAACGACAGACGCATTTGTATGTACGCGATCGAACCCAAAGAAACCTGTTACTGACGGCAAAACTATATTTAGCGGAGGAATTATTTGCGCGCTTGGTGCGTGGGGGGGGGGCTGCTCTATGGTGGAATGCGACACCTGAGGCCAACTGCCGATGCCATTGTTGTTGCCATTGTTGTTGTTGCTGCTGCTGTTGTCGCCGCTTCGGTTTCTGGGTGCAGATTCCTGGCGCGGAATGCCACTGAGTCAGGTGTGACGCGCGAGGGCTGTGATTTCAATCTATTGGAACTCATTTTTTTTATTTTACCAGGTAAGGCTCACTGAGCTCGACGAAGTGGCCAGTCACGTGAACATTTCGAGCAGTCAAATACTCGAAACGCGCGACGTTGATTCTACATGTGGAGGGACAGACCGGAAAAGAGTCCACCCGACCACGGGGAGAGAGACACGCAAACTCCAAATGTACAGGCGTCAGGGTCGAGATTGAATCCACGACCTCCTGTATACCAGGTGAAACAGTTAACATCTCATACTCTTAGGTTTTTTCGGTAAAGTCACGTAGGTAAAAATAAATAATAATAAAAATAATAGGAATAATAGAAATAAAATAATTTTATTTCTATTATTTGTATTATTTATTTTTACCTACGTGACTTTACCGAAAACAACCTAAGAGTATGAATCCTTGCAGTCACGAAAGCTTCAAATCTAGAGTTAACATCTCGCCACCGTGGCATCATCAATGTAAATCTGGCTGCCAGATCACAACGTGAAACATCGCGACACTCCTTTGAATGTCGCGTGAAACATTACATGTCATGTGAAAGAATGTCCCGTGAAACATTACATTCCTTTGAAATCCGTTCCCAGCATGTCGACTTACGGTATAAATGGAATGCATGCGATTCACGGTTAGTAAAAATATTGGTGATGCATCATCCCAGAATAAAAAATATTAATGATGACGATGATGTTGATATTATTCACGAAATGTTTGTGAAAACAAGACTGACGAGATGCGTAGGGCACTCGACTCATCTCTGTGATCACACGATTGTCCCAAAACACAAATGACGCACTGGGCTATGGAACCCGCCTCCCGAGTTTGTTTCCTGGCTCTGGCGAGTGATAGTGTGTGTATATATTGTCTATATATATATTGTGTCTATATATTGTGCATATAGTGTGTGTATACAAAAACGTTAACCTGTCCTGCCCCGCCATTCACGAACGCGCACTGACCAGCGTGAAGTATGGTCAAACAACGCTCACGACCGACACGGAATGGACAGACCTTCATCCAGCAGTGGATTGACAGTGTGCTTTACATGATATACGTACGTGTACAATGTAGTGCGACAATTGTAGCTAGCTCTTATTACAGCTCTTTGTCAATCCACTGCTGGATGATGGCCTTCCCAACACAGGTTCAGTCGTGGGTGTCGTTTATCCACATTTCACATGGAGACCAAAGAACTGGATCAGGTATCACTCGCCACTGAAGTACGCCATCGCCGGAAATCGAACCCAGGTCGGCTGGGTACTTTGTAGTACGTCACAAAGTAACAGCAGAAATCATCGTAGATGTCCCCTCTCATCTCACTTAGCCCCATGACAAATTGTTAAGGAGGGGCTCGCACTCTGATCGCACAAACAATTCACACACCGGCCCTGCACACCACATCCGGTCTCACGTCGCCTTCAAAATACCCCCAACCAGAACCCACCCACTCGCCCAATTACCCAACTATCCACCCATCCATCCATCCACCCATCCATCCATCCACCCATCCATCCACCCATCCATCCACCCATCCATCCACCCATCCATCCATCCATCCACCCACCCACCTATCCACCCACCCACCTATCCACCTACCCATTTACCCACCGATCCATCAATCCATCCACGAACCATCCACCCATCCACCAATCCATTCACCAATCCACCCATCTATCGACCCACCCACCTACCAATTCACCCACCCACCCAATTATCCACTCACCCACCCAACTATCCACCCAACCACCCAATTAGCCACCGACCAAATTACACATCCACCCACCCACCCAACTACCCATCCACCCACCCAACTACCCATCCACCCACCCAACTACCCATTCACCCACCCAACTACCCATCCATCCACCCAATACCCCCCCCCCCACCCAAATACCCACCAACCGAACCTTCCACGGAACCCACCCAACCATCCAACTCACTTTTACCCCCTGCTGGCCACCACGTAGCACAGTCGCCTCTGACATCGTGGCGTGCACGCTGTGTCGCCTCCACTGAGGCTCAATGCGAAACCGGAAGAGTTCAGATGGGGTGCATATCCCGGGTGAATTGGTCACAGGCGGCCAATAAGTTATGCAAACCCCGGTCTCAGGGAGACGCTGAGGATGAGAGGAAGAGGCACGACACGAGGTCGCTCACCGCGTGGTATCGATTGCAGTCGGCGCGCGTGAATATTTACCAGCTGGCTGTGTTTACAATTACAGGAGCAAATTCATCTCACATCTCCAGCTCCGAGGTGGCAGTGGCGGCGGGGGGGGGGGGGTATTAGCATAAATGGAAATGTAAGCAGAGCTCCGTCCAGTGTCTTCATATGTAAATAAATAATGATTAAAATTTTTGTCCTGTTTTGGAAGTGTTGGTGACAAAGGCATTTGTTTAACCGACATGCCTACTGATGAGACCCACAAGGTCGGAACCGGTGCGGAGTCGGCTGGCTCCACGACAGCTCACACAATGAGTTTGTTAATCCCCCACAGAACGCGCCCGATCTCGCCGCATTGTTTAAGCTAAGCAGGGCGAGCTTGGCCAGTGCTTGGATGAGCGACCACCACCCGCGAGACACGTGTTCTGTGTTTGTGGGCAGCAGTAGGGCAGGACACTTTGTTTTACTGCATCTCTCCACGGTTCCATCCACAGGGCGCTGAAACGAGTCAATCCTAAATTGGCCAAAACGTTTCAATGTAGCAGGGCACTCATGAAAAAAAATACGTTTTAGACTCAGTCAGGCTCTCCTGTGAAAATGCAATAACTGTTATTTTGATAATTATCAGAGAAATGACCGAACAAATTCAGCGCAGGACGCTCCCGCAAATGAGTCCTGAAACTCGGTGGATAAACAAATGACATGAATGTGATTACTCCTCTCACGGCCGCTCTCTAATCTGCGACTCGGGGTCCAGCACCTTGGCTGAACGATAACAAATTGACGGATTAAAGAGCGCGTCAACGGCTTAATTAGCTGCGACCCTTCGTCCAGCGTGTCCCCTTTAGGCAAAGACACAACAAGAACAAAGATCCCCCGTGTAGCCTTAACAGACTGTTGGGGCAAGTGCTGTTAGCGAGCACCGATGAAGGCCAGAACGGCACACGAGGGGGTGGGTGGCCAGCACCACGCCCAGCCGCCTTTGTCTCCCTAGTGGCGATGTTTTTACGCACCGCACCAGGTACTCATTTGAGGCTGAGTCGACCTAGGCAAAGATACAAAGATCTCCCGTATAGCCTGAACAGACTTTTGGAGCAAGTACTGTTCGCAAGCATCTTGCGAAGGCCAGCGCGGCGCAGAACCACCTCCGGCCGCCTTTGTCTCCCAAGTGGCGATGTCCACGCACCGCACCAGCTACTCAATTTTAGGCCGAGTCAACCGAGCGTAGGTCCGGGACCGGTTCAGATGATCGCCATTGGCGTTTGGTGGCCGTGAGTGGGAGTCGAACTCGGTTGGCCGGGTTCGTAGCGCAGCGCGCTAACTCGCACACCACCGCTCCCTGACACGCGCACGCGCGCGCGGCCAGACACTCACTTGCAAGGTGCGCGTGCGCGTGCCGCCGACGCAGGCCGCTTCACACGAAAAACCGTCACGGAGATCCCTGCCTAGTCCATTAACGTCTCGTTTGCCTAATCACGCATCTCGCTTAATGCGCGTGCTATGACCTCGGTAATGCATATCCATCATTAATTTCAAATTTGTTTCCAGGTATTCATTTATAAGTCACCATTAAATATTAAAGGCTCACATTTCAGAGTTAAGGCAGTAAGGGGGGGGGGGTGGGGCTTTGTCCTCACTATATCTCAATCAGACTCTGTTTACCCTGACCCCTCGGATCGGCCGAGCGCGAGGTAATGGAATAATTTGCCCGTCTTAGAGAATGAGTCACTGGCAAAACGGGGCGCGGTGGTTTTTCGCCCCACCCCACCACCACCACCACCCCACCACCCCACCACCACCCACCACCCACCACCACCCCACCACCACCCTCCTCCTCCCCTCGTTCTGACCCTGCGGGGGGTTCTGTCCCTATTACCTGCGGCAGGGACATTACTCAAGTCGGCGTCTCAAGGCCACATCTGATTGCATAAGCTGCTTTAAAAATACACGCCGAGCGCGCACACGCGGCTGAGTCGACTCCGCCCCCAGCGTGTGTGTGCGACGGTGATGATGATGATGATGAAACTGGGTTTGAGCGCTCGGCTCAGCTGGTTGTACCGCATTCTCGCGTCTCATTTGATTCATTAATCCGTTGAGTTCGTGAATGTGGCAGGAAACAAGTTTGTTTCAAATGATGAAATTTAATGAACGAATGGATGCAAATTTTTAATTCACGAATGAGTAAATTCAAATACCTCGTGTCTCAGTGACTTATTCATTCAGTTCATGCATTCATTCGTAAATGTAATATAGCTTGCGTCTCATTCATTCATTCATCGATTTACGAATTCATTCACTCAATAGATTATCTCACCGACGATTGTATCAGTTCAGTTCATGCATTTGTTATAATAATAGATTTTATCTCAATGACTCAACTAATTAATTCAGGTGATGCATTCATTCGATACACATCGCGTCTCACTCATTAATTCATTCATCAGTTCACGAACTCGCGTCATTCATTTCACGTTTCCACAACTTATTATTTCATTCATTCATTCATCAGCTCATGCATTCAGTAATTTAAAATCATCCTACAAGCGTTCTGCGAGAATGACATTCCATCTCTTTAGGTTGAGACGGACACGAGACGCGTTGCATCGTAAATCGCAGCGCGGGCGGGCAGGATAAATTAATCGCGCTGCTAAAATATGTGTTCCACTTCTGATAACAAACTCCAAACAACTCCCCAACATCGCGAGATCCGTAATAAATAAGCAAACGAGAGCAGCTGATGAAATAGCAATGAGGATGCGCGCGGCTTTGTTGGAATGAATATTTTAACATCGGGTTTGTTTCTCTTTGTCTCCGTGATGTCGTTTGTTGTTGCACGTGCACGTGCGTGTGTTTATTTATTTAATTATTCCCGTCGTATTCTCGTCGTGTTCGTGAAGAGGAGGAGAAGAGAGAGAGAAGAGCGTTTCCATCACAATCTCTGTAATTCCCGGGTCCCTGCCTGAGCCGCTCAAATCGCCGGCACGCAGCTGAGACCCACTCGGGTATTTACCAGGCCCGGTTATGAGCAATATCAGCCGCATTAAATATGTAGCGCATTTTCCAACTCTCATCACGCGGAATGGAGAACATTTAATGTCGCTGCTGGCCGAACCCCCCCCCCCCACTGCCCCTCCCCCCTACCCCCCACACGTACGGCGCCTCCCCCCCGCCGCCCCTCCCCACAACTAACATCGAGTATTCCATTTTAATACCCGCCTGTGTCTAGAGCTACTGAGTGCCAGATCTCATTTCTGTTTTTACCGTTTGCTCTTTCAAATCCATTATGTTTTCTGAGGTGGGGTGGGGGGTTATTCCACTGACCCCACCACCCTCCCCCCCATCTCCAGCTCCCTCCCTCGCACCCGCTGCGCTCCCCCTAACTCCCCTCTCCGCTCCCCCCTCCTCGAGCCCACGTGTCACTGTTGCCCGAAGAGACCGTGGGACCTCGCGGCGGAGTGCGAGCGTGCCGTGCGGCGGGGCCGCGAGGCGGCATTCCACCGCGCGATGGAGCTCTCGCCCCCCCCCCCCCGCGATGGAGCTCTCGCCCCCCCCCCCCGTGATGGAGCTCTCGCCCCCCCCCCCCCGCGATGGAGCTCTCGCCCCCCCCCCCGCGATGGAGCTCTCGCCCCCCCCCCAGTGATGGAGCTCTCGCCCCCCCCCCCCCCGCGATGGAGCTCTCGCCCCCCCCCCCCGCGATGGAGCTCTCGCCCCCCCCCCCCGCGATGGAGCTCTCGCCCCCCCCCCCGTGATGGAGCTCTCGCCCCCCCCCCCGCGATGGAGCTCTCGCCCCCCCCCCGCGATGGAGCTCTCGCCCCCCCCCCGTGATGGAGCTCTCGCCCCTCCCCCGCGATGGAGCTCTCGCCCCCCCCCCGCGCGATGGAGCTCTCGCCCCCCCCCCCGCGATGGAGCTCTCGCCCCCCCCCCCGTGATGGAGCTCTCGCCCCCTCCCCCCCGCGATGGAGCTCTCGCCCCCCCCCTTCGCGATGGAGCTCTCGCCCCCCCCCCCCGCGATGGAGCTCTCGCCCCCCCCCCCCGCGATGGAGCTCTCGCCCCCCCCCCCGTGATGGAGCTCTCGCCCCCCCCCCCCGCGATGGAGCTCTCGCCCCCCCCCCCGCGATGGAGCTCTCGCCCCCCCCCCCCGCGATGGAGCTCTCGCCCCCCCCCCGCGATGGAGCTCTCGCCCCCCCCCCGCGCGATGGAGCTCTCGCCCCCCCCCCCGCGATGGAGCTCTCGCCCCCCCCCCCGCGATGGAGCTCTCGCCCCCCCCCCCGCGCGATGGAGCTCTCGCCCCCCCCCCCGCGATGGAGCTCTCGCCCCCCCCCCCCGTGATGGAGCTCTCGCCCCCCCCCCCCCCGCGATGGAGCCTCTCGCCCCCCCCCCCCGCGATGGAGCTCTCGCCCCCACCCCCCCGCGATGGAGCTCTCGCCCCCCTCCCCCGCGATGGAGCTCTCGCCCCCCCCCCCGCGATGGAGCTCTCGCCCCCCCCCCCCGCGATGGAGCTCTCGCCCCCCCCCCCCGCGATGGAGCTCTCGCCCCCCCCCCCGCGATGGAGCTCTCGCCCCCCCCCCGCGATGGAGCTCTCGCCCCCCCCCCCCGCGATGGAGCTCTCGCCCCCCCCCCGGAATGGAGCTCTCGCCCCCACCCCCCCGCGATGGAGCTCTCGCCCCCCCCCCCGCGATGGAGCTCTCGCCCCCCCCCCCCGTGATGGAGCTCTCGCCCCCCCCCCGCGATGGAGCTCTCGCCCCCCCCCCCCGCGATGGAGCTCTCGCCCCCCCCCCCCCGCGATGGAGCTCTCGCCCCCCCCCCCCGTGATGGAGCTCTCGCCCCCCCCCCCTGCGATGGAGCTCTCGCCCCCCCCCCCCGCGATGGAGCTCTCGCCCCCCCCCCCCGCGATGGAGCTCTCGCCCCCCCCCCCCCCCGCGATGGAGCTCTCGCCCCCCCCCCCGCGATGGAGCTCTCGCCCCCCCCCCCCGCGATGGAGCTCTCGCCCCCCCCCCTCGCGATGGAGCTCTCGCCCCCCCCCCCCGCGATGGAGCTCTCGCCCCCCCCCCTCGCGATGGAGCTCTCGCCCCTCCCCCCGCGATGGAGCTCTCGCCCCTCCCCCCCGCGATGGAGCTCTCGCCCCCCCCCCCCGCGATGGAGCTCTCGCCCCTCCCCCCCCGCGATGGAGCTCTCGCCCCCCCCCCCCCCGCGATGGAGCTCTCGCCCCTTCCCCCCTCGCGATGGAGCTCTCGCCCCCCCCCGCGATGGAGCTCTCGCCCCCCCCCCTCGCGATGGAGCTCTCGCCCCCCCCCCCGCGATGGAGCTCTCGCCCCTCCCCCCCGCGATGGAGCTCTCGCCCCCCCCCCCCCGCGATGGAGCTCTCGCCCCCCCCTCCGCGATGGAGCTCTCGCCCCCCCCCCCGCGATGGAGCTCTCGCCCCCCCCCCTCCCCCCCGCGATGGAGCTCTCGCCCCCCCCCCCCCGCGATGGAGCTCTCGCCCCCCCCCCCCCGCGATGGAGCTCTCGCCCCTCCCCGCGATGGAGCTCTCGCCCCTCCCCGCGATGGAGCTCTCGCCCCCCCCCCCCGCGATGGAGCTCTCGCCCCCCCCCCGCGATGGAGCTCTCGCCCCCCCCCCCCCCGCGATGGAGCTCTCGCCCCCCCCCCCCCGCGATGGAGCTCTCGCCCCCCCCCCCCCCCGTGGAGAGACGCCGCCCGCCCGCGCCGATCGCAGGGCGACTCGCGCGGAGTGGGCGGCGATTGGTCGAGGCCGGCAGCCTTCTCTGACCGCTTGTCTGGAGCGCCCGCGGTGGCGAGGTGTTGTCATCTCTCTCGGGATGCAGGAGGCCGGGGGGGGGGGTGTCGATCCCAACCCCACAGCGCCTGCTGCGTATTTGGAGTCTGCGCGTCTCGTAACCCGTGGTCGCGGGGATGTTTTTTTCCGGGTCCTTCGGGTTTTCCCCCTCCACATTTAGACACGTGCCTTAAGAGTATTTGGCTGATATAAATTCCCACAAATGGCACGCCGAATGATACGCCGCTCATTTGTGGCCAGATCGCTACTGAAACAGCTAATAGCTCAGCGCGATTTACCTGTTAAATAAAAAAAGTTTAGTTTAGTCTGCGGGTTCCCTCCGCGCCTTCATGTGAATTCTGAGCGTTACAAATTCTGCGGCGTTCTGAGATACAATTCACGTCCTACGATGTAAGAAGATACGAATTAAACGTATTATCGTTCAACGCATGAAGCGCTATCACTATCACGCTGGCAATGCCCCATGATGAAAGTGATGCACAAGACAAAGACGTACAAGCCCCCTCTGTCACTTCGCGCAGGCCGCTGCAGGCCAACGAATGCAGGGAGATTGACAGGGAGTAAAAGTCAGACAGCAGCCCTCCGTACAGACTGCACTCAGACTACTCACACAAATCTGAATAGACTGTTCTGGCAAGTGCTGTTAGCGAGCACCTATAAAGGCCGGAACGGCTTCACGAGGGGGTGGCCAGCACCACGCCCGCATAGACAGACAGGCACACACGGACAGACACAGATAGACAGACACAGATAGACAGGCAGATACACACAAACAGGCCCACGCAGGCAGATACAGACAGACAGAAACACACAGACAGACAGACACACACAGACAGACAGGCAGATACAGACAGACACACAGACAGACAGGCCCACACAGGCAGATACCGACAGACACACAGACAGACACACACAGGCAGACACACAGGCAGATACAGACACACAGACACACACAGACACACAGACAGACAGACACACAGACAGACAGACACACAGACAGACACACAGACAGACACACAGACACACAGACAGACACACAGACAGACACACAGACAGACACACAGACACACAGACAGACACACAGACAGACACACAGACACACAGACAGACACACAGACACACAGACAGACACAGACAGATACACAGACACACAGACACACAGACAGACACACAGACACACAGACACACAGACAGACACACAGAGAGACACACAGACACACAGACAGACACACAGACACACAGACAGACACACAGACACACAGACAGACACACAGACACACAGACAGACACACAGACAGACACACAGACACACAGACAGACACACAGACAGACACACAGACACACAGACAGACACACAGACAGACACACAGACACACAGACAGACACACAGACAGACACACAGACACACAGACAGACACACAGACAGACACACAGAGAGACACACAGACACACAGACAGACACACAGACACACAGACAGACACACAGACAGATACACAGACACACAGACAGACACACAGACAGATACACAGACACACAGACAGATACACAGACACACACACAGACACACAGACAGACACACAGACAGACACACAGAGAGACACACAGACACACAGACAGACACACAGACACACAGACAGACACACAGACAGATACACAGAGATAGACACACACAGACAGACACACAGACAGATACACAGACACACAGACAGATACACAGACACACACACAGACACACAGACAGACACACAGACAGACACACAGACAGACACACAGACACACAGACAGACACACAGACAGACACACAGACAGACACACAGACAGACACACAGAGAGACACACAGACACACAGACAGACACACAGACACACAGACAGACACACAGACAGATACACAGACACACAGACAGACACACAGACAGATACACAGACACACAGACAGACACACAGACACACAGACAGACACACAGACACACACACAGACACACAAACAGACACACAGACAGACACACAGACACACAGACAGACACACAGACAGACACACAGAGAGACACACAGACACACAGACAGACACACAGACACACAGACAGACACACAGACACACAGACAGACACACAGACAGATACACAGACACACAGACACACAAACAGACACACAGACAGACACACAGACACACAGACAGACACACAGACAGATACACAGACACACAGACACACAGACAGACACACAAACAGACACACAGACACACATACAGACACACAGACACACAGACAGACACACAGACAGACACACAGACACACAGACAGACACACAGACAGATACACAGACACGTGCATCACTGCGCCCTCGAGGACGCCAGCTCCGCCCCGTAGCCTGCCGACCGCCCCGCAGAGAAAGACCATTTGCCTCTTTTATGAATCGGCTCGCTGCCTTTCTCTCTTTAAATTACTCCAGTCCCGGGAGACGGCGAAATGAGAAATTTGGGCACCTGTCTAAAACCAGAAAATATATATATATGCGAGCCTATTTAAAAGCCCGATATTGAAAAAAAGTATTAAAACTATTTTGCACTGCTCAATGTTATTGCGCCAGTCAATAATATATAACTCATCCCTCCGTATAAAGGCCTGCCCCCACCCACACACGCCGCGTCGGTAACGGGGATTGCGTGACCATACTTCACCACGTTAGGTGAACGTGGAGGCGCAGGAGCGCTCCAGATACCAGTCGCCGCTGATGTAAGTCGTGGCAGGGAATCGAACTCGGGGAACACGAAGAAGCGCGCTCACCGCAATATTCACGTTCTCCAACGCCATTAATTACGGCGCCCTGATGAACATCATCTCATAATCACCCGCACGTCGTCAACCCCTAAGTGGTGCAATGACATCGCTGCCAATTAAAACGAGACCCACTGTGGTTGCGTGGTCGTCATTAGGCGGCTTCTTTCCGGCCGAGTGTATGTATCCCGCCTCGCCACATCACCCGGAGCGCGCGCCCGATCTCCGCCCAGAGCTAGGGAAGCTAAGCAGGGGCTGCTGAGCCTGGACAGTGTTTGCGTGTTGGCGAGCACCGTGCTCAAGGCGAGCAGCGGCAGCGGCAGCGGGCTGTGCGGCCAGCAACGGGGAGTGCAGCGGGATCCATTCTGGTGCTGTACTCCGTCAACCCGCATCGACCGGCGTGGTGAAGTATGGTCAAAGGATCGCCGTGACCGACACAACTTGGGAGGGGGGGGGGGCTCCTCTCCAGCAGTGGATTGACAAATGGCTGTATGCACACTATCGTACTATATTATATAGAACGTACTATATAGTACTATATATTAGATATAGTCTGACCTGCCCCGACTGGATATCTGTGAAAAATAATTTAATAGCTCATCGGATAAATATTCTGATTGCAGATACCAGTTTTTGCCTGCTTGCTGGCTGGAGAAGGAGGCATGTACAGACGGTCACGTTCAAATGGCCTGCGGGCTGCTAGCGATTAGTAAAAACACAATAATCAGCCAAGAGATGATGATGTTGGCACTAAAATAAATAAGCGTGCTATCCACGAGCACCCGGTGAGTGGTGGGGGTGCGGTTCAGCCGTGCACCGTGCCCCGTGCCCCGCTACCCAGCGCCACGTGCCCCGTGCCCCGCTACCCAGCGCCGCTCCTCATCAGCCGCGCTCTGCCACGGCCACCGCCAGTGGCGCCAGGAGGGGGACGACACTCGCCTCACCTTGACCACGATCGCGAGCCCCAAGGTGACCTCGGCACCATCCTCCCACCAGCCCGCTGCTAGCGGTGAGGGGTGGGGGGAGACGCAGCATCACAACTCCCTGGCTCCCGTGGCCCCGTGCGGAGTCGCTCCACCAGAGGGCGGCGTCCGCTCACCGAGGCAGCGGAAGGATCCAAACAAAACGCGGTCAGGGACAGGACATGCATCCGAAGGAGTTGAGTCGCTCTTTGTGTGTTGCATGTTTAACTTATTCCGTATCGAACGTAGCCAACCGCGCTAATCGGAGGTGCGGTGGAAGGACAACAAAATAAACACCAAAAGCAGTTTTAAAGAAATGAGTTTTCAGTCGAGATGATTTAAAAATGCATAGCTCCAAGCAAGAGCGTTCCAGACGGCCGCAGAAGCGCATCTGAAAGTGCGCGATGCGGTGACCGACTTTGTTCGATGGCCAGCCAAAAGCCCCCTGCGAGGATGACCGCAGCTCGCTTGGCGCTTTGTGCTCCTTGAGGAGACGAGCGAGGCATCCGTGGTCCATTTGCGGCAAACACTTTGTGTGTGTGATGAGTGCGACCTTTTCATGTATTCGTTCGGCAACCGGCATCTCGGCGAGTACTGAACGGACACGGTCGGACCTTGCAGTACCCGGCACGATACGTGCCAGAGAATGGTGCACACGCTGCAGCGCTGATCTCCTGAGCACAGAGCAGATCTTGCTTCTCATTTGTCGCTGTCACTCGATGTGGCATAACGTTATCGCTTCCAACTCATTAATATGTCCAACATCAGTGAAATGTATGACGACCGTTTGAGGTTATTGGCATCTTATTGGTCGTAGACATACATCGCTACCTACTAAAGTTGTTTCTACCTTAGATTGTGCCGATTTCTGCTCCGGTCCATGGATGGTTGTCCACTGAGGAGATGGAACGATAAAATTAATTAATGTGCAAGCGCGATTGGATTATTACATCGGATGATCATGAAAAGTGGCAACTGGTTTGGGAGGTCGTCATCCAGCACTGTATAGATGGTGGATGATAATATGCATCTTGACTTCAAGCTTTCGTGACTGCAGGAATTCATCTTCTTTGGCTCTTTCGGTAAAGTTACGTAAATAGGTTCAAAGAAAATAACAAAAACATTTAAACTACGTTTTGATCGCAACACAAGCGGTCGTCCGCTTGTGTTGCGATCGAAACGTAGTTTTTTTTGTTATTTTCTGTGAACTTATCTACGTGACTTTACCGAAAGACCCAAATAAGATTAAATACATTTTACACATATGTAACAGAGATAAATAGATTTTCGATGAATATCGATAGGACGTAATTTCCATCTGCTTCTCGTATCTATTTTTTCTTCTATTTTATAGCCGGGCTGCCACAGTGAAGCTCCGCACGAGACTCTCAAACGCGTTCATTGGTCCCGAGAGTGTCGCTTTGCGCGCCGAGGCCGCGTCTCCACGACCACTGGGGAAGCGTGTCGGCCACGGGCGACATCAGTGGCGAGTCACGGACGTGTTCACCGCTGCTGTCGCGAAACTCGGGGGCTCGCTTCAAATGGGATCATCATCACCAGGGCCCCGCTGAACTAAAACAGACGCGCGGCCTACGGACGTGCTCCTCACGACGCGCAAACAGATGAACACGGCGGAGTAATTGCCAAGTCGATGGATATTAATGACTTCTTGAAAAAAAACCCGCCTTATTGCATCATCTGCTTCGGGAGCTACAAACTTCGCAAATCACCGCAAAATGCACACGCTGCCTTTTTTCATTAGTGCTCGTGATGTCCTCGTCAAATTGAATTCTTTTTACGGAAACAAGACTAATGGGAGTCAGCGGGGTTTAATTTACATATTAAATTCCACCCCCCCCCCTCTCTCCCGTCAAGGGGATAGGGTGTGGGAAGAGGTTAGTGACTTGGGCACAAATACATTTCTAATAATATTCAGCCTGCGCGGACACAAATTAAGGGTCAGGGAGCAAGCTAATGTTCATCTCGCCGATGGGGATATCGGTGGTGGTGGTGGTGGGGCGGGCATACGGGAGGGGGAGAGTGCGAGTTGATAAAAAGGGTTGGGGAGGGTGGATAGGAGAGGGGTCAAGAGGCGGGGGGCGGGGGGGTGAAATCAGCTATTGCGCTTGCTATAGATGCGTCACCTTTATGCACGTGGAGGCAGGGACTCGGGCGCCCGTATGCCGCGTCGCATCAATGTTTATTGCGGTCGAGAGCAGGATAGAGGAGGAGGAAAGTGGGGTGGCTGGGGGAGCGGTGGAGTGGGGGGGGGGGTGGCCTGATATTTTAGTACAAACTCCTGCCATCATCCTCCAACCCCGCCCCCCCCCCCCCCCCGGGGTAGCCAAGTTGATTATTTTTAGCTCACAGGCCCCCTCGGCAAACGCGATTAATGCGCGGCTGAATTATTTAACCAGGCAGGTGAACTCTCCCCTGAATACCTCTCCCTGCCCCCGCCACCAGCACAAGGCACCCCCCGGAGACCCGACAACCCGGCTTCTCGCGTGCACAGGGGGACACTTAGACAAAGATCCCCCATATAGCCTTCAACAGAGTGTCGGGGCAAGTGCAGTTAGCGGGCAACATTAAGGGCGACACGGCACACGAGGGGGGTGGGGGGGGTGATGGCCAGCACCACGCTCCGGCCGTTTTTATCTGCCCAACGCTGATGTGTTCACACTGCACGGTGCTCATTTAAGGGCAATACGACCCAGGGGGAGACCCATGTCCGATTTAAATATTCGTCACCGATGTAGGCCACGAACGGGAATCGAACCCGGGGTGGTCGGCTTCGTAGCGATCCCCACTACGACCGCTCCCCAAAGGACTGGCACACCAACACAGAGATCCAACGGGCGGCGTGAGCCGAGTGGCTTCGTCCAGCGAGATCGAAGCTGCAAGCGGCCCGCGAGCAGAGGTTGGTGAATCCGGACTCGAGGACTCTCGAGTCGAGATGAGTCAGGGACTTGAGTCGAGATGACTGCAATCGAGGTGACTTGCAGTAGAGTTGATTGCAGTAGAGGTGACGGCAGTGGAGGCTACTGCATTGGAGGTGACTGCAGTAGAGGTGACTGCAGTGTATTGTGACTGCACTCTGGGTTAGTGACCTCGCCAGGGTTAATGGCGACTTTCACGATTTGCATTTTGAGTGGACCACGTGCAGATTCCTCCCTCGCTCCGGGAGGCGCATTGGCCCCGAGTCGGCGGATAGATCTCGTTGAGTGCAGAGTGGGGGTAATGGAGAGAGAGAGAGTGGAAAAACAGCACTAAAACTCCCTTCAACGACTCCTTTACTGAAGTCCACCACGTGCTCCCAGCGAATGTTCCTTGCTCCGTCCGATTATTTTTGCGTGCGAAAAGCCACCCGAACGCCGTCTCTCCGCCGACAATGGGACTCATCGCGAGAAGGCGATGCGAGGTCGCCGCTTCAGGACCCTTCGACGCGAAGCGCGGGGCGATTCTCACCGAAGTCTGCGACGGACACGCGGGTGACGTCTTCGCCACGTTGCAAAAACAAACAAACCACGTGGTCACAGCAACTCGGCCCTTCGTGCATTGCGCAAGGGCCATCGGCAGTGCCCGAAGAAATGACCAACTTTAAAGTTCAGGTTCGCGGTTGTTTAGAGCAGGCAGGTGATGTCTAGAGAGACCAAGATGAGGCTCGTTTGCAAGAGTGGCCTCGGAGGTTGTGGCCTTCTTGTCATTAGGCAACTATTGAAGTAACTTCGAGTAAATGTGACCGACTGGTAGGCAGCAGTGATGCAGAGATGGACAATTGCAGAACGGTTTCGTTATTATTAGGACTATTTAACTATTTTTGTTTTATTTTACCAGGTAAGGCTCTCTGAGCTATGTAGCTCTTTTTCAGAAGCGACCTGGCCACAATTGAAAGCTCAACGAAGAGGCGTATCATCGTGTGGAACTTGATAGCAGCCAAATAATCTAAACGCACGTTCTAAATGTGGAGGCAAAAAACGGAGGACCCGGAGAAAAATCCACGCGACTACGGGGAGAACTCCAAATATACAGGCGTCAGTGGTCGTCAGGGTCGGGATCGAACCCACGACTTTCTGCACACCAGACGAGGTAGTTCATATCTCGCCACCGTCTACCGACTCATTGGT
This sequence comes from Lethenteron reissneri, assembly GCF_015708825.2. Lineage (NCBI taxonomy): Eukaryota > Metazoa > Chordata > Hyperoartia > Petromyzontiformes > Petromyzontidae > Lethenteron > Lethenteron reissneri. The sequence continues at coordinate 14,162,846 of NC_083795.1, read as the reverse complement.
ACAGCATATGCACCAATGCTGGGAGCTGCAGAGTCTGCTGCTGGTGACCCCACGTTTCCTACGTTCTCCGCTACAAACGCGACCACTGCTCGCGATGCCTCCTCGCACAATGATCGCCAAACGCGTGCTCAGGTCACATGACCCCAACGGGATAATGGATTCTAGAAACTATCTGCGTGGACACTTCAGAGAATACTTCCTCGTACGCCTGGGTTTTCTCCGGTTTACCTACCACAAGCAAACACTCATTGACTCGAATTGACCAAGCAATCCAATGGAGTAATACCCTTTCGAAAACATACGCTTGGGAACCCAGGCGTTCCTGCGTATATAAAAGGCATCATTATGTACGTGTAACTTATTTCGCACCGTACGTAGCCAATAAAAACTATTATTATAATAACTTATTATTGGCAACCACCCAAAGCACGGTCAAACTTCGGGCTCGCCAGCGTTTGCATGGGACAATAATCTATCAGCACCCGGCACACCACACCCAGTATACTCGTCGCTACGGTTGGGGCTGCTAGTCACGTGCCTGATCCAGTCTACTCGTGACCCAGAAAACATTTAGTCACACGCAAACATACACCCGAAGCGGATACGGAATGTCCTTCGCTGTCTCCTACTGCCTTTTGGTTGAGTGCGCCGGTCCAGATCTGCTTGGTCCAGGCTGGTTTAACCCAGACCCTCTGCTTCCTCTATGCACTGCGAATCGCGCGCACACACACACATTTTGGGAGGGACCTACACACACACTCACTCAAACTCCCACCGACGCATTCACCTCCACACACACACACACACACTAAAACTCCCACCGCGCATTCACCTCCACACACACACACACACACTAAAACTCCCACCGCGCATTCACCTCCACACACACACACACACAAACTCCCACCGACGCATTCAGCTCACCACACACACACTCAAACTCCCACCGCGCATTCACCTCCACACACACACACACACAAACTCCCACCGACGCATTCAGCTCACCACACACACACTCAAACTCCCACCGCGCATTCACCTCCACACACACACACACTCAAACTCCCACCGACACATTCACCTCCACACACACACACTCAAACTCCCACCGACACATTCACCTCCACACACACACACACACTCAAACTCCCACAGACACATTCACCTCCACACACACACACACACTCAAACTCCCACAGACACATTCACCTCCACACACACACACACTCAAACTCCCACCGACGCATTCAGCTCACCACACACACACTCAAACTCCCACCGCGCATTCACCTCCACACACACACACACACAAACTCCCACCGACGCATTCAGCTCACCACACACACACTCAAACTCCCACCGCGCATTCACCTCCACACACACACACACACTCAAACTCCCACAGACACATTCACCTCCACACACACACACACACTCAAACTCCCACCGACGCATTCACCTCCACACACACACACACTCAAACTCCCACCGACGCATTCACCTCCACACACACACACACACTCAAACTCCCACAGACACATTCACCTCCACACACACACACACACTCAAACTCCCACCGACGCATTCACCTCCACACACACACACACTCAAACTCCCACCGACACATTCACCTCCACACACACACACACACACTCAAACTCCCACCGACACATTCACCTCCACACACACACACTCAAACTCCCACCGACGCATTCACCTCCACACACACACACACTCAAACTCCCACCGACACATTCACCTCCACACACACACACTCAAACTCCCACCGACGCATTCACCTCCACACACACACTCAAACTCCCACCGACACATTCACCTCCACACACACACACACTCAAACTCCCACAGACACATTCACCTCCACACACACACACACTCAAACTCCCACAGACACATTCACCTCCACACACACACTCACTCAAACTCCCACAGACACATTCACCTCCACACACACACACACTCAAACTCCCACAGACACATTCACCTCCACACACACACTCACTCAAACTCCCACAGACACATTCACCTCCACACACACACACACTCAAACTCCCACAGACACATTCACCTCCACACACACACACACTCAAACTCCCACCGACGCATTCACCTCCACACACACACACACACACTCAAACTCCCACAGACGCATTCACCTCCACACACACACACTCAAACTCCCACAGACACATTCACCTCCACACACACACTCACTCAAACTCCCACTGACGCATTCACCTCCACACACACACACACTCAAACTCCCACAGACGCATTCACCTCCACACACATACTCACTCAAACTCCCACCGACACATTCACCTCCACACACACACACTCAAACTCCCACAGACGCATTCACCTCCACACACACACACACTCAAACTCCCACCGACACATTCACCTCCACACACACACACTCAAACTCCCACAGACGCATTCACCTCCACACACACACACACTCAAACTCCCACCGACACATTCACCTCCACACACACACACTCAAACTCCCACAGACGCATTCACCTCCACACACACACACACACACACTCAAACTCCCACAGACGCATTCACCTCCACACACACACACTCAAACTCCCACAGACACATTCACCTCCACACACACACACACTCAAACTCCCACAGACACATTCACCTCCACACACACACACACACTCAAACTCCCAACGACGCCTTCACCTCCACACACACACACACTCAAACTCCCACAGACACATTCACCTCCACACACATACTCACTCAAACTCCCACAGACACATTCACCTCCACACACACACACTCAAACTCCCACAGACGCATTCACCTCCACACACACACACACACTCAAACTCCCACAGACGCATTCACCTCCACACACACACACACAAACTCCCACCGACGCATTCACCTCCACACACACACTCTCAAACTCCCACCGACACATTCACCTCCACACACACTCACACTCTCAAACTCCCACCGACACATTCACCTCCACACACACACACACACTCAAACTCCCACAGACGCATTCACCTCCACACACACACACACACTCAAACTCCCACAGACACATTCACCTCCACACACACACACACTCAAACTCCCACCGACGCATTCACCTCCACACACACACACACACTCAAACTCCCACAGACGCATTCACCTCCACACACACACACTCAAACTCCCACAGACACATTCACCTCCACACACACACACACTCAAACTCCCACAGACGCATTCACCTCCACACACATACTCACTCAAACTCCCACCGACACATTCACCTCCACACACACACACTCAAACTCCCACCGTCACATTCACCTCCACACACACACACACTCAAACTCCCACAGACGCATTCACCTCCACACACACACACTCAAACTCCCACCGTCACATTCACCTCCACACACATACTCACTCAAACTCCCACCGACACATTCACCTCCACACACATACTCACTCAAACTCCCACCGTCACATTCACCTCCACACACACACACACTCAAACTCCCACCGACACATTCACCTCCACACACATACTCACTCAAACTCCCACCGACACATTCACCTCCACACACACACACTCAAACTCCCACCGTCACATTCACCTCCACACACACACACACTCAAACTCCCACAGACGCATTCACCTCCACACACACACACTCAAACTCCCACCGACACATTCACCTCCACACACACACACTCAAACTCCCACAGACGCATTCACCTCCACACACACACACACTCAAACTCCCAACGACGCCTTCACCTCCACACACACACACACTCAAACTCCCACAGACACATTCACCTCCACACACACACACACTCAAACTCCCAACGACGCCTTCACCTCCACACACACACACACTCAAACTCCCACAGACACATTCACCTCCACACACACACACACACTCAAACTCCCACCGACGCATTCACCTCCACACACACACACACACTCAAACTCCCACAGACACATTCACCTCCACACACACACACTCACTCAACTCCCACCGACGCATTCACCTCCACACACACACACACTCAAACTCCCACAGACACATTCACCTCCACACACATACTCACTCAAACTCCCACAGACACATTCACCTCCACACACACACACACTCAAACTCCCACCGACGCATTCACCTCCACACACACACACACACACTCAAACTCCCACAGACGCATTCACCTCCACACACACACACTCAAACTCCCACAGACACATTCACCTCCACACACACACTCACTCAAACTCCCACTGACGCATTCACCTCCACACACACACACACTCAAACTCCCACAGACGCATTCACCTCCACACACATACTCACTCAAACTCCCACCGACACATTCACCTCCACACACACACACTCAAACTCCCACAGACGCATTCACCTCCACACACACACACACTCAAACTCCCACCGACACATTCACCTCCACACACACACACTCAAACTCCCACAGACGCATTCACCTCCACACACACACACACACACACTCAAACTCCCACAGAAGCATTCACCTCCACACACACACACTCAAACTCCCACAGACACATTCACCTCCACACACACACACACTCAAACTCCCACAGACACATTCACCTCCACACACACACACACACTCAAACTCCCAACGACGCCTTCACCTCCACACACACACACACTCAAACTCCCACAGACACATTCACCTCCACACACATACTCACTCAAACTCCCACAGACACATTCACCTCCACACACACACACTCAAACTCCCACAGACGCATTCACCTCCACACACACACACACAAACTCCCACCGACGCATTCACCTCCACACACACACACTCTCAAACTCCCACCGACACATTCACCTCCACACACACTCACACTCTCAAACTCCCACCGACACATTCACCTCCACACACACACACACTCAAACTCCCACAGACACATTCACCTCCACACACACACACACACTCAAACTCCCAACGACGCCTTCACCTCCACACACACACACACTCAAACTCCCACAGACACATTCACCTCCACACACATACTCACTCAAACTCCCACAGACACATTCACCTCCACACACACACACTCAAACTCCCACAGACGCATTCACCTCCACACACACACACACACACAAACTCCCACCGACGCATTCACCTCCACACACACACACTCAAACTCCCACCGACACATTCACCTCCACACACACACACTCTCAAACTCCCACCGACACATTCACCTCCACACACACTCACACTCTCAAACTCCCACCGACACATTCACCTCCACACACACACACACTCAAACTCCCAACGACGCCTTCACCTCCACACACACACACACTCAAACTCCCACAGACACATTCACCTCCACACACACACACACACTCAAACTCCCACCGACGCATTCACCTCCACACACACACACACACTCAAACTCCCACAGACACATTCACCTCCACACACACACACTCACTCAAACTCCCACCGACGCATTCACCTCCACACACACACACACTCAAACTCCCACAGACACATTCACCTCCACACACATACTCACTCAAACTCCCACAGACACATTCACCTCCACACACACACACACTCAAACTCCCACCGACGCATTCACCTCCACACACACACACACACACTCAAACTCCCACAGACGCATTCACCTCCACACACACACACTCAAACTCCCACAGACACATTCACCTCCACACACACACTCACTCAAACTCCCACTGACGCATTCACCTCCACACACACACACACTCAAACTCCCACAGACGCATTCACCTCCACACACATACTCACTCAAACTCCCACCGACACATTCACCTCCACACACACACACTCAAACTCCCACAGACGCATTCACCTCCACACACACACACACTCAAACTCCCACCGACACATTCACCTCCACACACACACACTCAAACTCCCACAGACGCATTCACCTCCACACACACACACACACACACTCAAACTCCCACAGAAGCATTCACCTCCACACACACACACTCAAACTCCCACAGACACATTCACCTCCACACACACACACACTCAAACTCCCACAGACACATTCACCTCCACACACACACACACACTCAAACTCCCAACGACGCCTTCACCTCCACACACACACACACTCAAACTCCCACAGACACATTCACCTCCACACACATACTCACTCAAACTCCCACAGACACATTCACCTCCACACACACACACTCAAACTCCCACAGACGCATTCACCTCCACACACACACACACAAACTCCCACCGACGCATTCACCTCCACACACACACACTCTCAAACTCCCACCGACACATTCACCTCCACACACACTCACACTCTCAAACTCCCACCGACACATTCACCTCCACACACACACACACTCAAACTCCCACAGACACATTCACCTCCACACACACACACACACCCAAACTCCCAACGACGCCTTCACCTCCACACACACACACACTCAAACTCCCACAGACACATTCACCTCCACACACATACTCACTCAAACTCCCACAGACACATTCACCTCCACACACACACACTCAAACTCCCACAGACGCATTCACCTCCACACACACACACACACACACAAACTCCCACCGACGCATTCACCTCCACACACACACACTCAAACTCCCACCGACACATTCACCTCCACACACACACACTCTCAAACTCCCACCGACACATTCACCTCCACACACACTCACACTCTCAAACTCCCACCGACACATTCACCTCCACACACACACACACACTCAAACTCCCACAGACGCATTCACCTCCACACACACACACACACTCAAACTCCCACAGACACATTCACCTCCACACACACACACACTCAAACTCCCACCGACGCATTCACCTCCACACACACACACACACTCAAACTCCCACAGACGCATTCACCTCCACACACACACACTCAAACTCCCACAGACACATTCACCTCCACACACACACACTCAAACTCCCACAGACGCATTCACCTCCACACACACACACACACTCAAACTCCCACAGACGCATTCACCTCCACACACACACACACAAACTCCCACCGACGCATTCACCTCCACACACACACTCTCAAACTCCCACCGACACATTCACCTCCACACACACTCACACTCTCAAACTCCCACCGACACATTCACCTCCACACACACACACACACTCAAACTCCCACAGACGCATTCACCTCCACACACACACACACACTCAAACTCCCACAGACACATTCACCTCCACACACACACACACTCAAACTCCCACCGACGCATTCACCTCCACACACACACACACACTCAAACTCCCACAGACGCATTCACCTCCACACACACACACTCAAACTCCCACAGACACATTCACCTCCACACACACACACACTCAAACTCCCACAGACGCATTCACCTCCACACACATACTCACTCAAACTCCCACCGACACATTCACCTCCACACACACACACTCAAACTCCCACCGTCACATTCACCTCCACACACACACACACTCAAACTCCCACAGACGCATTCACCTCCACACACACACACTCAAACTCCCACCGTCACATTCACCTCCACACACATACTCACTCAAACTCCCACCGACACATTCACCTCCACACACATACTCACTCAAACTCCCACCGTCACATTCACCTCCACACACACACACACTCAAACTCCCACCGACACATTCACCTCCACACACATACTCACTCAAACTCCCACCGACACATTCACCTCCACACACACACACTCAAACTCCCACCGTCACATTCACCTCCACACACACTCAAACTCCCACAGACGCATTCACCTCCACACACACACACTCAAACTCCCACCGACACATTCACCTCCACACACACACACTCAAACTCCCACAGACGCATTCACCTCCACACACACACACACTCAAACTCCCAACGACGCCTTCACCTCCACACACACACACACTCAAACTCCCACAGACACATTCACCTCCACACACACACACACTCAAACTCCCAACGACGCCTTCACCTCCACACACACACACACTCAAACTCCCACAGACACATTCACCTCCACACACACACACACACTCAAACTCCCACCGACGCATTCACCTCCACACACACACACACACTCAAACTCCCACAGACACATTCACCTCCACACACACACACTCACTCAAACTCCCACCGACGCATTCACCTCCACACACACACACACTCAAACTCCCACAGACACATTCACCTCCACACACATACTCACTCAAACTCCCACAGACACATTCACCTCCACACACACACACACTCAAACTCCCACCGACGCATTCACCTCCACACACACACACACACACTCAAACTCCCACAGACGCATTCACCTCCACACACACACACTCAAACTCCCACAGACACATTCACCTCCACACACACACTCACTCAAACTCCCACTGACGCATTCACCTCCACACACACACACACTCAAACTCCCACAGACGCATTCACCTCCACACACATACTCACTCAAACTCCCACCGACACATTCACCTCCACACACACACACTCAAACTCCCACAGACGCATTCACCTCCACACACACACACACTCAAACTCCCACCGACACATTCACCTCCACACACACACACTCAAACTCCCACAGACGCATTCACCTCCACACACACACACACTCAAACTCCCACCGACACATTCACCTCCACACACACACACTCAAACTCCCACAGACGCATTCACCTCCACACACACACACACTCAAACTCCCACAGACGCATTCACCTCCACACACACACACTCAAACTCCCACAGACACATTCACCTCCACACACACACACACTCAAACTCCCACAGACACATTCACCTCCACACACACACACACACTCAACTCCCAACGACGCCTTCCAACACACACTCAAACTCCACAACCACACACACTCAACTCCCACAGACACATTCACCTCCACACACATACTCACTCAAACTCCCACAGACACATTCACCTCCACACACACACACTCAAACTCCCACAGACGCATTCACCTCCACACACACACACACACACAAACTCCCACCGACGCATTCACCTCCACACACACACACTCAAACTCCCACCGACACATTCACCTCCACACACACACACTCTCAAACTCCCACCGACACATTCACCTCCACACACACTCACACTCTCAAACTCCCACCGACACATTCACCTCCACACACACACACACACTCAAACTCCCACAGACGCATTCACCTCCACACACACACACACACTCAAACTCCCACAGACACATTCACCTCCACACACACACACACTCAAACTCCCACCGACGCATTCACCTCCACACACACACACACACTCAAACTCCCACAGACGCATTCACCTCCACACACACACACTCAAACTCCCACAGACACATTCACCTCCACACACACACACACTCAAACTCCCACAGACGCATTCACCTCCACACACATACTCACTCAAACTCCCACCGACACATTCACCTCCACACACATACTCACTCAAACTCCCACCGACACATTCACCTCCACACACACACACTCAAACTCCCACCGTCACATTCACCTCCACATACACACACACTCAAACTCCCACAGACCCATTCACCTCCACACACACACACTCAAACTCCCACCGTCACATTCACCTCCACACACATACTCACTCAAACTCCCACCGACACATTCACCTCCACACACATACTCACTCAAACTCCCACCGTCACATTCACCTCCACACACACACACACTCAAACTCCCACCGACACATTCACCTCCACACACATACTCACTCAAACTCCCACCGACACATTCACCTCCACACACACACACTCAAACTCCCACCGTCACATTCACCTCCACACACACACACACTCAAACTCCCACAGACGCATTCACCTCCACACACACACACTCAAACTCCCACCGACACATTCACCTCCACACACACACACTCAAACTCCCACAGACGCATTCACCTCCACACACACACACACACTCAAACTCCCAACGACGCCTTCACCTCCACACACACACACACTCAAACTCCCACAGACACATTCACCTCCACACACACACACACTCAAACTCCCAACGACGCCTTCACCTCCACACACACACACACTCAAACTCCCACAGACACATTCACCTCCACACACACACACACTCAAACTCCCACCGACGCATTCACCTCCACACACACACACACACTCAAACTCCCACAGACACATTCACCTCCACACACACACACTCACTCAAACTCCCACCGACGCATTCACCTCCACACACACACACACTCAAACTCCCACAGACACATTCACCTCCACACACATACTCACTCAAACTCCCACAGACACATTCACCTCCACACACACACACTCAAACTCCCACAGACGCATTCACCTCCACACACACACACACACTCAAACTCCCACAGACACATTCACCTCCACACACACACACTCAAACTCCCACAGACGCATTCACCTCCACACACACACACTCAAACTCCCACAGACGCATTCACCTCCACACACATACTCACAAACTCCCACCGACGCATTCACCTCCACACACACACACACTCAAACTCCCACCGACACATTCACCTCCACACACACACACACTCAAACTCCCACCGACGCATTCACCTCCACACACACACACACACTCAAACTCCCACCGACGCATTCACCTCCACACACACACACACACACACTCAAACTCCCACAGACACATTCACCTCCACACACATACTCACTCAAACTCCCACAGACACATTCACCTCCACACACACACACTCAAACTCCCACAGACGCATTCACCTCCACACACAGACACACACACAAACTCCCACCGACGCATTCACCTCCACACACACACACTCAAACTCCCACCGACACATTCACCTCCACACACACACACTCTCAAACTCCCACCGACACATTCACCTCCACACACACTCACACTCTCAAACTCCCACCGACACATTCACCTCCACACACACACACACACTCAAACTCCCACAGACGCATTCACCTCCACACACACACACACACTCAAACTCCCACAGACACATTCACCTCCACACACACACACACTCAAACTCCCACCGACGCATTCACCTCCACACACACACACACACTCAAACTCCCACAGACGCATTCACCTCCACACACACACACACTCACTCAAACTCCCACCGACGCATTCACCTCCACACACACACACTCACTCAAACTCCCACCGACACATTCACCTCCACACACACACACTCACTCAAACTCCCACCGACGCATTCACCTCCACACACACACACACACTCAAACTCCCACAGACACATTCACCTCCACACACACACACTCACTCAAACTCCCACCGACGCATTCACCTCCACACACACACACACTCAAACTCCCACAGACACATTCACCTCCACACACATACTCACTCAAACTCCCACAGACACATTCACCTCCACACACACACACTCAAACTCCCACAGACGCATTCACCTCCACACACACACACACACACACTCAAACTCCCACAGACACATTCACCTCCACACACACACACTCAAACTCCCACAGACGCATTCACCTCCACACACACACACTCAAACTCCCACAGACGCATTCACCTCCACACACATACTCACAAACTCCCACCGACGCATTCACCTCCACACACACACACACACTCAAACTCCCACCGACGCATTCACCTCCACACACACACACACTCAAACTCCCACCGACACATTCACCTCCACACACACACACACTCAAACTCCCACCGACGCATTCACCTCCACACACACACACACACTCAAACTCCCACCGACGCATTCACCTCCACACACACACACACTCAAACTCCCACAGACACATTCACCTCCACACACATACTCACTCAAACTCCCACAGACACATTCACCTCCACACACACACACTCAAACTCCCACAGACGCATTCACCTCCACACACACACACACACACAAACTCCCACCGACGCATTCACCTCCACACACACACACACTCAAACTCCCACCGACACATTCACCTCCACACACACACACTCTCAAACTCCCACCGACACATTCACCTCCACACACACACACACTCAAACTCCCACCGACACATTCACCTCCACACACACACACACTCAAACTCCCACCGACGCATTCACCTCCACACACATACACACTCAAACGTCCAATAGCAATACCGGCCATTCGCCACTAAGTGACGGGGACGTCACCACGGCGCTTGTGCCAGGCTAGGTGCACACTGAGGCCACGTAAAGTGTCGAAGGCTCGCTGGCAGGAAGTCTCGGGACAGACCCAGGTGCCATGGTTTGAATGACTGAGATGAGTGGTAGATGCACCAGCTGTACCCCATACTGCCAACTTGCGGCATTTTAGTCGCCCGGCGCTCCGCTCGTTGTTGTGGGCGTCGCTCCTCTGCCCTCTGTTGTTGCTGGAGAGCAACTGCCTCCAACTCAAACTTCTACCCACTTATTCACCTACACACACACACGCTCACTCACTCACCAACCCAATATCTCACTCACCCTCTCAACAGCAAACTCACTCGCCCAACTACCTGATCTCCCACTCACCCTCTCACTCACCAAACCACGCCCACTCACTCGCTCACATTTAACCACGCAAGGACTCACCCATGTCTCCACTCAACCCACCCACTCACCTAAACTCATTCACCTATCCATCCATCCACCCACTCACCTACCCACCCACTCACCTATCCAGCCATCCACCCACTCACCTACCCACCCACTCACCTATCCAGCCATTCACCCATGTATTCACCAACCCACTCTCCAATATACACGGTCACATTATCATTCACTCACCAACCTACACACTCATCCACTCAATCACATGCTCACCATCCTATACGCTCACTCACTCTCCTAACCCATTCACCAACCTATACGCTCACTCGCCAATGACACGCTCCTCCTCTCACTCATCAACCTATCCGCTCTCCCACTCACCCACCCACCTACTCATCCGCCCACTCACCAACCTATCCACTCACCTACCCACTCATCAGCCACCATCTCGGGCAGCCACTCACTCACCACCTCACTCACCTATCCACCAACCTATCCACTCACCTACCCAGTCACCCACCACCATCCCAGGCAGCCAATCACTCACTCACCACCTCACTCACCTACCCACCGACCGGCTTCCCCATTCGCCTACCCGCTCACCCACCCACGACCCGCGGCAGCCCAGTCCCGCCACCTGGCCACCCTCGGCTCCCTGGCCTAGGCGCTGCCTCACTCAGCGCCTTATCCGCTCCAAGTGTGAGATAATCCGCGCGGGGTCACACGTGCCGGGCTGGAGACAATTGATTGAATTTGTGAATCACGCATAGACAAATGGGCTCGCGTGCCTCTGTAATTTATTTCTTTACTTGCTTCTTCGCTTGCACGCTGCGGAAAGTCACACAATGAGAAAATGCGTTGGGCACCCCCGAGGTCGTTCCATAAATCACGGCAAGAAGATCCAAACAGCTCCCAATTCTCTCCTCTCTCTCTCTCTCTCGCTGCCCCCGGGCCAATATTTGTAGGCGAAATGCTCGAGTTTTAGGCCACGCGGGGCGGTGCGAGATACGCGGGGTGGTTGAAGACGGGGGGGTGGCGGGGGGGGTGTAATGTGTGGCATAAACGAGCGTGGCAGAGTCTCGGTCCCACCAGGTCTCCGTGTCCACGTGGACACCGAACTCATTCATTGCGCAGCAAAGTGATGGATTTTCGGCACCAATCCCACAACGATGACGTAACCAGCGCAAGGCTATGTTTGGGGAGCGGTGGCGCGGTGGCTAGCGATGAACCCTCTGACACGAGTTCACTTCCCGTCCGCGGCTAAATGCAGTGGAAAGTGATATTGGAAATAACCTTTCCTCCCCCACCACCCGCTATTTTATGAACCCGCACTAACCCTCGTGGCGAAGTATGGTTAAATAAACCCCATGACCGCAACGGCATGGAGAGGCCTTGGTCCACCGTGCATTTTGATTGAACTGGAATTGGTTTTAACTTCATAAGCCAATCAATCGCTCAGTGCAATAATGCAATGAATGCTGGACTCGTCCAGGTCACATTTTTTAATCCCCCAACGGAATCACACCATTCACTGTTTTAATAAATAGTTATAAACATCATGAACCATGGTCTATCCACCGCTGAATTATGACCTCCTCACGCCATCGCCATCCCTACAGCCCGTAACGGCCCCCCGCGATGCCATCACAATCACTCTCCCCCCTCTATCTCCTGCACATGATCTCATCTCGTGGCTTTATCTCCACGGAGATCACCCCTTCTCGGCCCTGTTCTCTAAATCTCGTCTTTGATTTACGCCATCTAACCCCCCAAAAAAGTCTTTATTATGGATAACATTGGTCGCAAAAGCCGACTACGTGTTAAATTGACATTCCCTTCTGCTGCTATTCCGTCAACAGCCTCGCCTGCCTGCATGTCTGTCTGTCACTCCGTCACTCCTTACCTTTCGAACTAAGTCAGCACCACGACTTGGATTTGTATGCCAACCCATTAATGGATCATAGCGCAATATAGATGCGTGTAAGGGTAGGTTAAATGGCTTTGCTTCTCGTCCCCCTCTCTCTCTCTCTCCACGCTCGCTCCACCGGCGAGTCGTTTGTCAATATAACGCGAGGCTGTTTTCTCTTAAATTCCATAATCTTGTTTTGACTCCCACCACTAAGCCCGGCCTTCGTGTCTCTCTCTCTCTGCGTGTGTGTAAGCCTGGCCCCAAGCAGTAGCAATAAAGGCAGACATTGCCTAATACGAGGCGAGCCACGTGGTGCCGTGTCGTCGCACGCCAATGCCCATGGATCGTGTTCTTCGGAAGAGTTCGGCAGGGAGCGAAAAACGAACAACGCCAGCTGCAACAGAAATACAAAGGCGCGTCTCCTTATTGAATCCGGCAAAGCCTGGCGAGCAGACAATTATATTATTAAACCCAGCGGCGGCGTGGGGCAGGCACTTTCCATTTGCGAGAAGTCGGTCGGGGTTCGTGGGGGTAGCTGGATGGGAGTGATTGTGGTGGTGGGGGGGGGTCTATTAGATCCCGTGGTTGGAGTCGATTTGTCCGTGGCAATGAGGCCGAGGTTGTCGCTACAAGGATGGTGTGGGGGGTAGGGGGGAGCGGTGTTTGTGTTAAACATTTTTTTTTATATCGGAGGGCAGACTCATGAGACGCACGCACTGTGTGTGTGTGTGCGTGTGAGTTCATGTGTGTCTGTCTCTACATGCATGTGCGTGTGCATATTCGTGTGTGTGCACTTGGGAGGCAAAGGCAGCCGGGCTTGGTGCTGTCCACCCACCCCCTCATGTGCCGTACCGGCCATAATAGGTGCTCGCTAACAGCATTGGCCAACAAACAGGCTGGCCATACGGGGGTGTCTGTGAGCGTCTATACAAGGGATTGCGTCTGTGTGCTCGCGCGCGCGCGCGTGTGTGTGTTTGTCGTTGCATATCTGTGCGTCTGTCTGTATTTTGTGTGTGCGCGCGCGTTCGCGTGTGCGTGTGCCAGTCTCAAGTTTCGTGTCAGAATGCAGCAAGGTCACTCGTCCGACCCCTGGCGACGCGCATGCCATCCAAGCGTACGACTGGCACGCAGCCCATCATGGGGCGATAGCGCTGCACACAGCAATACAACACGGGTTGTGATTACAGAGAGAGTCAGAGGGACCCCGCGCGCGGCCAGCGCGGACTGTCAGATGACGTGCTGTTTGCGAGCACCTATTGAGGGATGGGCAGCACGACGCACGAGGGGGTGATGCAGTGGCCAGAGCCGCGTCCAGATGCTTTGGTCTCCCCGCTGCTGATGTCTGTCGCGGCCCATCAAATACTCTGCTCATTTCAAGGCTGAGTCGGCCTAGCAGAAGCACAAGATCGACTTAGATGGCTCGTGCCAGCGGTAGCGTGCGTGGCCAGGAATCTACCCCGCCCGGGGTTGCCATTTCACCAACAACAGCAACAACCGTCGTTTGCAACTAAGTAGCGGTGACGTCACAGCGGCGCTTGTGCCAAGCTAGGTGCACCCCGAGGCCACGTGCAGGTTCGCTGCCACGGAACAGACCCAGGTGCCATGTTATGACTGGCAGATGCACCACCTGTGCTCCTCACTGTGCAAACTTGATGATTTTTATCCACTTGGCGTTCCTCTCGTTGTTGTGAGCGTCGTTTCTCTACACTCCGTTGTTGTTGCTGAATGCTGACTGCCTCCAATTGCCGAGTAGCAGCGTCCTTCATGAACCGAGTCCACAGAGACCGATATTGACACCACTTGCACCGGTCATCGACTAGTCCAATCATCTCCACATCCTCCTGTAGCGGTTCAGCCGATCTCTTCTCTAGCCCGTGCCGCGCCGGTTTCAACAAAAAAAAAATCTTTATTTCACCAGGTAAGGCCCGCTGAGCTATTAGCTCCTTTTCAGAAGTCACGTGGCCACAAACTATGACTCAATGAAGTGGTTCATCGCGTGCCCGCTGAGCTATTAGCTCCTTTTCAGAAGTCACGTGGCCACAAACTATGATTCAATGAAGTGGTTCATTGCGTGGAAATGTATTCAAACCAAATACTCTAAATGATTGTTTCTAAATGTGGAGGGAAAATCAGGAGGACCCGGAGAAAAATCCACCCGACCACAGCAGGCGTCAGGGTCGGGATCGAACCCACGACCGTCCTGTATATCCTCTATCGGGCCAAACAGAATCTGCTTGTGCATATCACTTCAGCACCTCACGTCACACACAGGCAACACGTCGACAGAATGTCCCCCCGTTCAGCCCCTATCGACGGAGAGGCCGGTGCGCGTAACGGCACGTGGCAAACCTTTGCCGTGGCTGGCGGAGTCGTATGCCCGGGCCGTGTTTGTCTCCCCGCTCTATAGTTTGAGCCCACGTTTCCGGATTCATGCGGAAGTGTTAATTAAACCGGATTTTGTTTGCGGACGCGTTGAATAACACTCGGAGAGGAGAAATCGTCTCCATCTTGCTCGACTCGCCTCCCCGACTCGCGGGGTTCTCCACGCGCGTTCCACAGCCACCTGCGCCAGGTTCCACGCTCAGCGTCACAGTTGCTTAACATCGGCTGCGCGAGTCGGTGCGTTCAGATCAATTGGGCATTTGTTCGGAGTAAACCACGCCAAGTGCCTCTGGTCAAATTATCAGCCAGGGATCGGCAGGGCAGCCCTGGCAGAGTCGAGCACGGACAGCGCTTGGATGAGCGACCGTCACGCGCGAAGCTGCAGGCTGCTGCGGCGATGCTGCGTCGTCAGCAAATGGCGGTGCAGCAACATCCCTTCGTTGTGCTGCACTCCTGCGCCGCAGAGGCTCGATGCCCCGCGCCTCCCTCAGCCCCACACTGACCGGCGTGGTGAAGTCTTCCTCAAGCAACCCCTGTGACCCGCGTAATGTGAGGTGAGGGGGACTTGATTCAGCAGCGGATTGACAAAAGTGCCACAGTGCTTCGTGTAACAAACACCCTCGTGACAAGCGCACGTCTGGGATGCGTGGGGGGGTGAGATCCGGGGACGTGGCTGTGAAGTGCGAGCTACCACGGGGAGGGCCGCGATCTGGCGTGGCCAGAAGACATTCGTCGTCTCGGCCCAACCTGCACTGCCCTCGCGTGCTCGCCATGCTGACACGGTGGCGTCGCGGTTCGCGCACTGGACTTGCAATCCAGAGGCCGTGGGTTCAATCCCCTGGCGCGGCAGCTGAAACAATGGGTGCGAGTTGCTTAAATCCCTCCGCCTCTTCCCCACACCCCGACCCAGTCGTATCGAGGGGCACACCACGGGTGGGGTAAAGTGTGTGGACTCCCCCCACCTCCTGAGAGACGTCTGGCTGGCGTGGCAAGCGTCGGTAAAATACGACCCAGGGAGAGACACTCCAGAGCTGCCTCGAGCGGGTGGCCCTGTCGGTAGCAGTGGCGTGAGCAAAACACGTCAGGGCTGCGCCTTTGTCTTTGACCTTTACCGATCTGTGCCGACACACGAGCTCGGATGAGATCTGTGGCGAGTGCATCACCAGCAGCAGATGGAGCTGCGGCATCCGGGACCAGCAGGAAGCACGCCACGCGCGGGGCTCGAACTCGGACGCCACGCGGCGCCTGCGGTCGATTCCTCCCCGCTCCTCCTCCTCTTCGTCGGGGCGCGCGCGACTTTTGGCAAATCCTCACTCGGCGCTCTCCGCACGCCTCGCAGCGCCCCGGCGCCATTTGGTATTCTCTGCCACTTGCGTGGCCTCTGTTCCCGTCTTTGATTTATTCATGAAGTGTAAACAACGGATTAGGATTCTATTGAAAACCCCTTTTCTGATATTGCCACGGCGCTGTGATGGGGCTTCCTGCGGGCACCCAGTCAGAGAGCCAGCGCCTCGCGTGTAGCATCATCCGAGTCGACCAATTATTATTATACTGCGCCCGGGGCGCGGAGCGGTGGCGCAGTGGTTAGCGCGCTACGCCACCGAACTCAGCGATGCGCGCGAGTTCCATACCCGGTCACGTCAAATAAAATAATGGTGCCGTGGGATATGTGAAGTCTGGTCTGGGGCTCCCCCCCCCCCCCCCCCATTCAAAAATCCGCACTGACCATAGTGGTGAATTATAATCAAACAACGCCCTTGAATGACAAGGCGTGGGAATGCTTTCATCCAGCAGTGGAGGTGACGTAACCTCGTGATTGAAGGCGGGCCCTGAAAGAGGACACCACAGAACTACTTCTAAATGTCATACAACAGCTCCCTTAAGCCACACGACGCGAGGCATGGCATGACACGCTCTGCGGGTCTCAGATCATAAACTCGCCGGACTGGAGCGAGCCGGTTTAATCAGGGGCAGCTGAAACTTCGATTCGAACTCAGGTTGTCAGTGGTTGCTGAATGACTTGCTGAGTCACGTGGCCACCTCAGACGACCGTGCGTCCTGCAACATCCCTTGTCACGTGAACTGTGAACCCGCAGTAAAGTCGAGAACCCACGGGGAACTGTGGGTCCACACGCGCCAGCCGCTGCGCTAACACTTCAAAAAAACTGAGCCGCCGCCACATCAACTACTTTGCTGGCAAGCTACTGATTCGTTCGTTTGCCCCCCCCCCCCCCCCAAAAGATTAGCCACAGAGGTTGTCCTACGTGGACACACTCGCCGCCACCGTCGTCGCCGCCATAGGAATGTGGAATTACAGTCACACCCACGTCGCTGAGTTCACCGCGCAGCGAGGGAAGCGCACCGCTCCGGGCTGGCGCGCACGCGGACATAAAACACAACCGGCGGACATGAGACGCACGTCATTTTAAATACAACCCGCGGACACGAGTCCTTAACCCGCATCGCAAAACGCGTAACCCTATAGCAAAACAATCGTAAAGTCACCACCAGCGTTTTCATTGCAGATGGGTCTCCACTTTTAGCTGCGTCTTAAAACCCAACATCAGACGCAAACTCGAAATAGGCGTCTATGACAGCTGAAGGAAGTTCTCATAGTTGCCCCCCCCCCTTGCCCCCATCCCCCGCACCCCCCCCCCCCCAGTCCACCCCAGCACAGCTCGTTCGGGAGCAGCGAGTGAAATGCGGGCGATGTGTCC
Source organism: Lethenteron reissneri (assembly GCF_015708825.2). Taxonomy (NCBI): domain Eukaryota; kingdom Metazoa; phylum Chordata; class Hyperoartia; order Petromyzontiformes; family Petromyzontidae; genus Lethenteron; species Lethenteron reissneri. The sequence continues at coordinate 14,143,095 of NC_083795.1, read as the reverse complement.
TTGAGGACTTAGTCACTGGGCCGAGTCCCAACAAGACAGCGAATATAAAATGATGCGCTTAATTACTTGGCTAATTAAGTAGCAGCCGCGCCAATCCATTACACGATGCAGGGACAGTTGCGTTATTAAAAATAAATCACGATCTTACAAATTAACGCCCGTGTTTTCTTCTTTTCTTTTGAAAGTGTTGTGGTTGCCGCCGTTGTTTTGTTTCCAATCGAATGATATTGCAGATTGTGCCCACGTCGCCTCCAGACGAAGAGGCTCCCATTTGGTACTCACAGAAAGCAGTGCACCACCCTGCGTCACACACACCACGACCTCTGCAAGGCGACCACCACCTCGCAGAGACCCCCGTTCCAGTTTAACACGTCGGCTTTCGCAACCAATATCATCCATTGTAGATGTTTGTTGGGTTAGATCGCGTAAATATATAAATGTGTCGTTAAAACCCGCCACCACCCGACACAGCCGACTAGTAAGGGTTGTCACGTAAACAGAACGTGACCAATTCGTCACTAGTACAGCACACCGGTGTGTTGGAGAGCCAAGCAACATCCTCCGTTCGAGCACCCCCCCCCCCTTGCGATGCCCCTCGTCCACGCTAGGGGCGCTGTCCCCGACTGCCGAGCGCTGCTCGCAAGGTGCTCATCAACAGACGACGCAACCGAAAATGTTTAGAAATTGACTGCCCGGTTGAGTCAATTACCCACAATGAGCGTATTGCTTGTGCGCTGCTATCGGTGACCGGCCTGAGACCATCAACTGGCTACACTTGACAACTTATATTTGTAAATATCACGGGCGGCTCGATCTCAGATTCGAACCCGGGATCTGAGCGGTGGCCGACTCAGAGTCTCTTACACAGCCATGCCATGATGACCCCCCCCTCCCCCCAGAGTTACTCAGTCACTTTATCATGGGCCTGGGGGCGGGGGAGGGGGTCACAAGCTAATGGCCACGGAGAACCACTCGCTCACGGCGCTCAGCGCAAAGTGCGTTCCAGGGACGCGTGTGGACGCCCGGCGCGCGTTCGCCCCGCCGCGAGTCGGCTCGTCCCTGCGCGCCTGCCGCGTCTCCGCTTGGGCGAGTGGAACACGAGTCCCGGGGACCCACGTGCGTGCCCTTCGCGTCCTTGGTTCCGCATTTAGACGCAAGGACGGCTCGCCGCCGGGTCCGCGGCCAGCCTGGGATCGGGTGACGTTGGGGCTATCGAGCGCACGGGCGGCGCAGCAGCACCGGGGCTCACGGGCTGGAGGTGCCAAGGCGCTGGGTTACAAAGGGCATTTGACAGAGAGTGGGAGGGCCACATTTCAATATTTCCATTAAGGGGTCAAGTCGGCCACGCTTCGCCACTGATGAAACCCCAAAACCTTGCGCGCAGGATCCGCGGCGGCTGGGTGGGAGCGAGGCGAGCGCCCTTCCCCCCCCCACCCAGCAGCGCTGCGCGATACGCGTGTGGGAGACAATGTCAGCAGACGTTCACAAAAAGCCCCCAAGTGAGCTCCCTATCTCGGGGTCTTTCCTGGCCTCAATCCTCCCTCCCCCCCTCCCCAAAGCCTAATGCCTTGCTATCCCCAAGTCTTGACAGTAGCGGTCGATCTGATACCACCACAAGGTGGGTGGCCGACCCCAGATCTTCCTCCATAACGCCCCCCCCCCTTACGTGCATACGTGTATGTACACAAGTTAAGGTGGGTTCATGATTTTTACAACAACAAAAACCCCGACAGCTCGTGTCTCGCACCTACACCGTAAGACTGGGAACCACTGCAATCTGCCCTCCTTCAACGGAGGAGGAGCGGCGGCAAAACCACACGGACTCTCTCCTGAAGCCCTCTCGTCGTGGCCAGCAACCTCGACACTGGCGTCTGACTCCTGAGCCTACTGCTGCCGTGGACAAGGCTCGAAGAACCCACAAGGTGACGGCTTTCCTAATGAGAGAAAGAGAAAGTCCTGTTGAAGCTACAGTCGAGCGCTCCATCGTGGCGCTGTGCTGACGACTCTGCGACGTCACTACCACTGACAAGGTAATGAAGACAAAGGAGAAAAACCCTGAAATCACCGCTGCTGGCGGGGGGGGGGGTCCACTAGAGGAGACTCTCTCAGGAGCTCAAGAAAGCCCCCCGAGAGAGGGTCGATGCAGTGATGCCACGAGGGCGCGTGACGGTGACTTTCGAGTCTTTGATTCTCATGAAACTTCAAACTGGTGCGGGAGAGGCCGGGACTCACGGCCCCAGCTGTGGAAGTGAGCCACACGTTAAGAGCGGTTTGTATTCTGGGGACACGCATTTAACCACTAAGTGCCCCACGCACAAATGAACGGCGTGGCCAGATTTGGTTACGCGATGTCCGCACCGCTCGGACGAAGTGAGCGAGCTGGGGGGTTAGTCGGGAGAGGGGTGGATAAGGATGTACTCCCACATTGCGCTGTTAACAAAGAACGTCAGCCTAAACTTAGCTCACATGGCCCCCCAATATATCTCCCCCCCCCTCCCCATCATTCGCTACCCTCAAACGACCCCTATAGAGCCCTTAAAAGTAAAAACGGGACCATAAATAACAATTCCTCATCGACGCTTGGAACTTCACGCGCACACGCCGGGAGAGAGTGACCGCAGTAGAGAATTTAATTCACGTTCGATGTCCTCACGAGTGCCGTGGGGCGGGGGGAGGGGGTGGTCTTGCTCAATCCGCCTGCTGCTGCTGCCACCGCTACCACGCAGAAGGCGTTGTGCTGACCCTCTGCCCCACGTGTCTCCTCCACACGCGCGCACCGCCAGCAAGCGATGCGCTTTGACACTAAAGGAGGCCGCGTAGAGCTGAGCGCGCCCGCCTGGACTCGCAACTCATCTCGCAGGGATATTCGGAGCGGCCCCGCCGTCGCCAGCTCATCCCAAAAATACATCTCAACCCCCCCCCCCCCCCCCCACCGGAGCACCGCGTCCACTCCAACCGTGGCGGCTGCTGCTGCTGCTGCTCGACGGCGAATTGAACAAGGAGCGTTGTGACATTAAAGCGGGCAGATGGCATTCCTGACCTCTTTCATGCCACCCAACCACACCCCCCCCTGCCAATGCTTTATCCCCCCAGCGCCACACTCATCCTACCCCCCCCCCCTGCACTGCCCAGCAAAGCATCGTGCACTGTTAAGTCCTCCCCTCCTTCCTGCACGCGTGTCCACCCCCCTCCCCGACGCCCGCCCCCCACTCCACTCGACGCTTTGTGCCAACATGCTCAAATTTGGATAGAGCCCTGCTGGGTGGCAGCTCGCGTTGACATTTTCACTCTGCTGGCCGCGGTTCATGGACTCGCCGCAAAGGCTGGTGAGTATCTTGTATGTATGTTGACCTTCTTCCGTATCGTACGTAGCCAACCGTGCTAATCCGAGTTGCTATATCCTCCTCCTCCATCATCATCATAAGCAGCAGACATGAACTATCCCACTGCTGGATCAAAGGCCTCCACAAGCTGCAGCTATTACTTGCGCTTCCGAAATGCAAGCAATGATTGAGCTCGTGCACGCGAGCTGACTTCATCGCTCGGTGGACCTTCCCCTCGGACGTGCTCCCTGCTTTGGCTGCCACTCCGTCGCGAGTCTCGACCGCCTTCCATCACCACTTCAAGCGACGCGCGATGCCGAAGGCCACTCGCTCTCCATAGGACGTCTCTGGATTCGCTGTCTTCTCTAAATCCACATGCTCTTCCTTCTGCCACTCCGCGTGAATCCAAACACGCGCCTCCCTCCGCGCTTCTCTGCGTCCCTGTTCAGCTGACGCCCCATGTCCACGGGTCAGGTGCCATCACTGCGGTCCGAAAAAAAATAATTAACTTCGTTACACGCTGCACGCACCCGATGATTGATAAATACGTGACCTTGGGACAACGCCGATTACAATTAATTGTGAGATCGCGCGCGCGCGTGTGTGTGTGGTGCGTGCGTGTGCGCGCGCGTGTGGTACCTGGTGACGCAGTGGTTAGCGCGCTCCCCTTCAAATCGGGCTACCCGAGGTCGACTCAGCCTGAAAGTGAGTGCAGTACCTGGTGTGATGTGTAAACATCAGTATTTGGGGAGACGACGACGGTGGACAGTGGTGCTGGTCACTCACACTCCACATCAGTACTAACTAATGGCACTTACTCCAAATGCCTGTAAAAGGCTACACAGGGGATCGTTGTCTTTTGTGCGCGCGTGTTACGCGTGACGTAGACCGCTCGAATATCTAATGAATCAGCGCTCCCTATGTCTCGAGGGAACGTATTTAACAATCATCGGTCGCGTTCAGCGTGCACGATCTACTTGTGAACGAAGGCGACTGGCAACCACGTAGAACGACGTGTCCGTGGCAGATCTCGAGGACTGTAATTTGAGAACTCCCCGCTTTACAATGGAGACCCCCTTCACAACCCCCCCTCTTCACCCCGAATCCATCAACCTCGCTCTCAGCTCCACCCTGATCACCCCCCACCCACCCAACTCATCCCCAACTCTCATCACCATCTCTATCCCCCCCCTCTCCGCCCTGCCCCCTACTCCAACCGCATGTCTTTCCCCAGCACCATCTCCGGACGCTACTGACGCCGCTCTGGCTGACCGGCGCTGTCACATTCATCACGGGGCCCCGTGGTGTCCATCACGCCGAGGGCACTGAGCCGGCAGCGAGCGCGCCCAGCGCCGCCCATTTGTCAGCACGCCCCCCCCCCCCCGCCGCTTCACCTCCCCCCCGCGGCGCCCGCATTTGTTTGCTTTACCTTGACGCTGACGAATGCGCACGTTTTGACCACTTTAAATCGATGCCACCCCCCCCTCTACCAACCCAACCTAAATCATAAGTCAATTTTCAAGGCGGTGGTGGTGTTGGTGTTGGCTCTGTCGGTGATGACGGTGGTAGTGGTGCTGGAGCTGGCGGTGATCGTGGTAGGTAGCGGCAGTGGTAGGGACGGTGATGGTAGTGGCCGTGGCGGTGGTGATGGTGGTGGCGATGGCGGGCAGCAGGAAATACTCCGTGTCGCTGCAAGTGGACGCGGTGTCCACTGCGGGCACACTCCCCGTGACATAACAGCAGGTGAGAGCGTAGAGAGGGAGGGTGGGGAGAGAGCGGAGAGAGTAAGGAGAGAGAGGGGGAAGTGAAAGCGTGGAAGGGAAGGGCTGGGAGAGAGAGCCTGGAGAGAGACAGTGGAGAGAGCGTGGAGAGAGAGAGAGTGGATCGAGAATGGATAGAGTGGAGAGAGAGTGGAAATATTGAGTGCGGAGAGAGAGGGTGGGGAGATCGTGGAGAGCAACAGGGGGAGCGCTGCCCTTCCCCGCACTCTCTAATTAACGCAGCGAGACGGTGTTGATTGTGGGAGCAATCTTCTTCCTGTTAAATTTCCACAATTGCGGCCAGTAATTGCATCTATAACTACCCCAGGGAATTAACACGTATGCATATAAATAAATAAAACAGCCATATTTATTTATCTATATATATTGAAGATCTTTCAATGTCTACCCTCCCCGTCAGGAGGGACGCGGATCAGCAGACGTGATCCACGGTGGCCCCTCGGCTCTCATGCCAATCACCCATCATACATTGCGAAAGCAGTGACGTCACCCATTTACCCAGGGCAGCTCTGCTGAGTCTCAATACTCTTCTGCAGGAGGCTCCTGCTATGGAAAATAAAAGCTGGCGTCCCTAACGGTTGGGTCTCCGAAGTGATCTAACGCCAGCTCACCCCAACACAGCCAGGCAGTCAGCCAACCGAAAGGGCAGAGGCGGCCCCCTGGTATCTAGACAACGTAATGACTACAAGGGCCCTAACCCACTTGCTGTCCTGCAATCCGCTGGCCACCTCGCAGGCCAGCGCGCTCGGGAGTTTTACCTATCGGTCCGTGCGTGGTCCACCGACCCTTGCCCCTGTGAAGCGCGAGATCACACGCGCGCGCCACCACTGTGCGTTCAAAGCGGTGGGCTCGTGAACTCTTGACCTTTGGATCTATGCTGGAGTACTGGACGCAGCTGCTTCAGCGCCTCTCAAAGTCCAATCCCCCCCACCCCCGCTTTCCCCCCCGCCCTCCTTTTTGTACCCCCCCCCCCCGACCTCCGCCCCCCCTCCCCATTCCCATCTACCCCCCTAACTGCCCCCTGAGGTATATTATTTAAAAATCGCCAATATCCTGGCTACAAATGTCAAATGGGTCGCGTGACCTCTGCATGTGGCCCAGGCTGCAGGCTAAGTAGCTTTGCATTCTTAAGAGCTCCGCGACACGTTAAGCTGGATGGCATCACATTTCTTATTCATCGTCGTCATCATCGGGAATGAGAAGTCCACTGCTGGATGAGACAACTAATCGAATCGCCCGGAGGGTGAATCTTTACAAGACGAATCTTGCCTCCAGAGTTTACTGTGAATTGATCACTCTGTGTACACATTGTCTGACGTCGCAGTGACGTCAGGTAGTACTATAATGGCGCGCTTGACAATGACGTCAGTTATAGGGGGGGGGGGTGTAGCAACTGAGACTCACGTGGACGTGTGGCGACGGCTGAGTTAGTGCCTTCATCCAGCAGTCGATTGATCATGGCTGACGGTGATGATGGTGGACACGTATGCTTAGTGCGTTGTAGCAACAAAAAAATGGTCCTGTTGTTTTGTTTGGGTCACGTGCCCCCCCCCGCCTCCACGTGGCCTCCAGACTTACCCGACACGCGTGCATGTCTTAGTTTGATAAAAGCCCATCACGTGATTGATGCAGATAATGCTTTAATGTGACGCGCATTACTCAATCAGTCACAGTGACAGACGTGTCACTTTCTGTATTAGCGCTGCAGGGCATGGGGGGGGCGAGTGGAAATGAAGGAGGGGGGCCCGTCAACCTAGATTCTGGGAGAGGCGATGTGGTGGTGGGGTAGGAGCCGAGAGCTGCCAAACTGCATCAGATGAACACTATTTGCTGTGCGCCTTCCTGGTGGATTGTGGGTAATGAAAATGTTCAGATGATGGTCAGATCATGGTTTTTGTTTCATATGACCGTTGCCAGTACCAAAATATGAGAATAGGTTTTCTCATTTTTTCTGGTAACAAAACAGGTGTTAAGATGTTAAAACACCAAACTGAAACCTTTTACAAGGAATCATGTCTACACTAACCACAATACTTGTGGTCAGAATTCAAAAAATGCATTCTGACCACAAGCATTGTGGTTAGTGTAGACATGATTCCTTGGAAAAGGTTTCAGTTTGGTGTTTTAACATCTTAACACCTGTTTTGCTGCCAGAAAAAAAGGAAAACCTATTCTCATGGTTGTTGTTCTTGACGAAAGTGGTTTTCAGCGCGACGCGCCGCAAGAAGGGACCGGTGGCCGGTGGTCTAGAGGAATGTATGATGCATGTAATGCACATTTAACTTCTTTTGCACCGTACATAGCCGTCCGCGCCAATCGGGAGGTTGCGGAGTGGCAGCAACAGGAAGTAGCTGCGGACTTTTACAATGTAGACGTCCCTCTCATAACACATCTGGGGGCGGTGGGTGGGGGGAGGTGATGGGGCATTCACTAATTGTCATTATCAGCAACCCCCCCCCCCCCCCGCCGTGGAGCGCTACTGATCACAGTGATTGACGTGGATCACGGCCCGCAGAGAGGTGGTACCATAAGTAGACAATCGAGACAGAGTATTACACGAGCAGAGGAATTTAAAGTAGACCTCTCGAAGCAAAACAAGGAATAATCATACTTCCCGAGAATCGTATATCCGTGCAGAACCGCGTTCTCTCACAGAGAGAAGAAAAACCCCCCACCTCCTCGTGATAACTAACATTTTAAACAGCCAGTCAAAAAACATGTCTAGTAATTATTATTGCTTACAAATGCACTACTGTACAAGATTTGTCCAAACTTCGCAATGCGGGGCCCCCTCGTCGCATGGAAGTCTTCAGACAGATGCAGCTGCATTTTAATTAAATGCCGTCACATGATTGTGAGGCATTGTGACACCTTGGGAAGATCTCCATCCAGCAGTGGATTTATCACGTGTGGTGGTGATGATAAAGCAAAATTATAAAATAAATAAAGAGACGAGGCGACATACAAAAAGGGGAATTATTATTTTATCAACGATTGGATCACGACGCTGAATGTGGCTCAAGGATGGAGGCTCAGGCAAGGCAGATGCCATGTGGGAAAACAATTAGTGTGAAAAATAATCATTCAACCAACGCCTCCCGCCTCACCCCTCCCACCCAACCCCCCCACGCACCACATCGGCGTCGTCCTGAAAAGTCGCGCAGTGCAAATCCCGTCACTGTTCATCAACGCCAGGATGTAATCAATTACCAATGCGTTCCATTGGCCATCACTCCTTAATTGTAAAATCAATCGATTGTCTTCAGCGCGGTCAGTGGTCGCTGTTACATTTTTGTTGTTGTTGTTGAAGAATAGCTCTACTGGTTGCTCAGTCATAACAACAATTTACAGCCCTGTGTTCTTCATCTTCTGTTGGACGCAAGCCTTCCTGCACCGTGCCGCTCGCTGGCCCTGTTGGGTCAGCGCGGGTTGGTGTACGGGACAGGTATCCCAAGGATCTTTTCAGAAAACACTCGCAGCTCATGTTCGCCGTGGCTGGGAATCAAATTCAGGCGATTGGGTTCATCAGCACGATGTGGCGGATACCGCTGTACCACCCATCCCACGCCTGCTGTTCAATGCGATTAATTAAACATCTCTGTTACGTAAAAATATTGTTATGAAACTGTACCAATAGGGAAGTTTATTTAATGCCCTGTCTCGACTCTGTCGGTCCAGCAGAGTAAAATGGCTGCACCAGTCAATGGAAAGGTCTCTTCAAAATCAGAATATTTATACTGGAGGAATTCGAATAGTTTATGAAGATCTTTTTCACAGACGTCCAGTTTTGGACTAAAGTGTTGGGGGTAAAGTGTGGGTGACTCCCACTTACAAAACGTCTGGCAAGTATAGAAGTGGAGGCCAAACACCCTTCTAGAGCGGCCTCTCATGGAGGCCCCTTCTACCAGCAATGGCGAGAGCGATCGATTGCAGGGCTGCGCCTTTATCCAAAACATATATCAGCAAGCAGACACGAGTTGGCCACCAGGTAAAGTGTTTTTTTTCCAGTTTATTGCCACAGAATCACACCTCTCACTGGTTTAGATACACCCAGTATATACACGCACACACACTCGCACACGCACGCACACACACACATGTACGCACACTCGCGCACGCACGCACGCACACCAACAACAGCAAATGTCAGGGCTTCAAACTAAACCAGAGGTGGCCCACGTAGGAGACGGAGATAGAAGGACGAGGAAAAAATAAAACAAATAAAAACTGGAAGACTTAAATAACCATTATTACTTATTAATCATCACCAAAGTGTCTGCCAAGCTAAACAGCAAAGAGCTTAGCCCAGTGCTCAATTCCAAGTTAAATATGCTATGATCAATTCTCGGCTATGTACAGATATGGACTGAAGTTTCTTCGTTAATTCTTTAGTCTCATTTAAATGTATTTTTTGTATATTTTTTTTCCGGGTGGGTATTAAAAATCACTTCAAACTTTTTTTTTTACGTTATTTATGACACTTTTCATTGTTAAATCCCGAGCCACCAGCTTTCCGCAGAATACAGCAGTAAACATCAGTTAGATTGTTGTTATTGTCATCATATGTGCATGTATATATATATCAAACATACATGCACATACGAATGCAAATGCGCCGCGGGGTATTTGCTTGCGGGCGTTCCCGCGGGCCATGCGCCCGTCCGTCACGGGGATAAATAAACAAGAGCTGCCTGCCCCTTTGTTGCGTGGCCTCTGTATCGATGGAGGGGCCCTCCCGAGCGACGCGCGACTCCTGACAGCACAACAAGGAGACGCGTCAGTCAGCGTTGGAGCGGCAGCGAGCAGGAGCTGCCTCCCCATCACAGTGACAAGTGACCTCTGCCACTTCTCCCCACCCCCCCCACCACCACCCCACTCTCCTACAGATTGAATGCATGGCCCCCCCACCAGCAATCAGATAACTCCAGAGTGAAGGCGCCGCACCTATCAGAAACCTAGAGATCACAGGGCGCTACCACCTATTAAGATTCCTGCGGACTGTCGGGTCTGCCACCTATAAGATACCTGCGTGGCATACCCACCTATCAGGAACGCGCAGATTGCAGGTGGACTTGCTCGTAAGGGGCCGATTATAAACAGCACCGGGGTTATTTATTTAAACTGCCACTGAGCGGAGAGGACGGTCGCGATTGCTTCGCTGCAGGAGCCGGGAACCGCTCACATCATCCCGCCCGTGGGGGGTCCTCGCCACCCACATCCGAACGCGAATTCAATTAATCATTAAAAGCCTTCCTAATTTTCTTATCTGAGAAAAATGCAAATTGATGTAAAACATTTGTTTCATAGAGAGAGAAAAAACCTAGCACGTGGTGACGATGGTGGTTGTCGGGGGGGGGGGGGAGGTGAGGTCTACAACGGGCCGCTAGCAACAGCGCAAAGCTCCAATCGGAGAGCGGCATCGGTGACACCAAACCAGAATGTCGCTTTGGTACACCGGCGGTGGCGGCAGATCGTTCAAGCGACGCTCGAGACGTCACAACCTCCGAGCGCTCGCTCTGGCGCCGCGGCTCACCCCGGGCAGCTCGCCGGAGCGAGACGACGACGCGCCAGAGGAGCCGCGCTCGCAGCCGGGTTGTCCAGTCGTTGGCCGCGCCAACCGAACCGCTCGCCGTGCCGTGGCCGCTCCTGCCGATGGGCGGGCGCCTTTGACCGGTTCAGCAGTCGGACAGCTCTCGCGTTTCATCCCCTTTGACCGGGTCGGCTCTCACGTTCGTCTCCTACCCCGTCCCTCGCCACCCGTTGTCTGCGCTGCCAGACAGCCCCGTTTGGCTCCGTGCGGGCAAGACTCGCCCCCGAGGGCACGGAGGTCACACGCGGTGGGGGGGGGGGGGGGGGAGTGTGCTCTCCTTTCGATCCTCGTCTTCCTGACGAGGGCAAAAGCTGGCTTGCCAACTCTGCAAAGAAATTAAAAGGCTCGCGAATGTAATCATTCCGCGGGGGTAATTGCACACCCAAAACAAGCGGGGGCCTGCCGGGCGCTCAACGACGTGCCAATTACAGGGAAAGCGCGGGGGGGGGGGGGGGAGTTGGGGATTTGCCGCAACGCGCAAATGCAATCGTTCGCTAAATTGGAGGGCCCCGGTGTTGGCTTGATGCCGTTTTTAATTTTACAATTCGCTTAATCCGGCGACGCGCGAAATTCACTCGCGTTGTTTCAAGGAATTAATTGGCGCAGCCTTTATTCACCCGCGCGTTCATATATATGTCCTTTTTTATTTTCTTGGGGCGACCCTGAAAAGGACTCGTGAGAAACGCCCGCAAAGGCCGACCTCGAGCGTGGCCGCCGCCGCAGCTCGGCGTTGCTGGTGGCTCTTGGTGCCCCCCCCCCTCCCGTCATCCATCGTGCGTTCACGGTTTGTCGTCCGAAAGGAAAGGAAGAGCACGCAACGTCAACACAAACGACGCGTTTTCGCGTTTAAAAAAAAAAATGAAAAACCAGCCGGTGTATCAAAAAATGCATTCTACGTTTCTTTTTTAATACATATAAAAACCCAGTGTCACTGCCGTTCCTTCCCCTCGAGATCCACACTCTCTCTCAATGGTGCACCAGGGGGGCAGGGAGGGGGAGATATGCTCCCCCAGAAGCTCAATTAAATAACAAAATTACATTTGCTTGTTTTTTCCCCCTTCCTTAAACTGGCCTTTGCGATTATTTATCATCGTTATCATTATAATTATTACGATTTAGCATTTCCGTTCATTCAAAAACGTTTCGAGGCAGTGTCGAAAAAAATCAAGCGTTTCCAAATTGACGTTTCGATTTCAATCGTAGAACGTGGAAAATATTCGGTGCTCTTGTCTCTTTTGTCCGAGCAAAATTCTGCCCGAGCGTTCTCTGGCGGCTGCTGCTGCTGCTGCTGCGACGGGGGTCAGGGGCGTGCGATCTCGCGGCTTGGCTAGCGGCGATCACGACCACCGCGGTGGCGATGGCCACGGTGGCTGTGATGGCCGCGACGGTGATCCTGACCAGTTTGTTTGTCGGCGACGTCTTTTCCACCCTAAACCCCGCACATTCACTCTGCGGCTGCGGCGGCCGTGTTAGCGGCGGCGGGCGCATGCCTCGTGTGTACATCGTGTACGTCGTGTAACAACGGACTTCGTTGTCGCGTCGACAGCTCTGTAAACATGAAATAAGAAAGGATTTCCAGGAACGGAGTAAAAATAAAAATAAAAACACAACACAAACCAGAAAATAAAAACCAAAAAAAAAATGGCTGCATCTTATACAGTGCATAGTTGTAACAAAGTTATTATTATTATTTTAGAATATATCATACAGATAAAAATACTTAATTTATTTACCATTTAAATCTGCAATTAACAAAATTCCACAGGTAACCGCGTGGCTTGTGACAGCGCTGGGGGAGGGGGGGGAAAGAAAAACCCTTTCAAAAATCCCAACATCCCCCCCAACCCCACGATGGGGGGGGGGGGGGTGGGTGGGGCGAGGAGAGGGAGGGGGGTCGATTGCGCAATCCCAACGACTTCGTGCGCTCCAGGAACCCCCCCCCCCCCCGGATCCGCCGCTCACCGCCTCTTCGCTGGCTCGGGTCGTGGATCTCCGGGGGCGGTAGCAACGACGGGCGGGGGATGGGGGGGGGGCATCATTCGCTGGGTCCTCGCACCTCTTCACAATTCCTGAGCGCAGACCAAGTGCACCCCCCGCCCCCCGCACCGCCCCCACCTCGTTTTGGCGGCGACCGGACGCAACGCGGCGTGCGCGCCACGCCTCGTCATTAAATCGACATCTTCCCTTCAATACAAGCCCCGGATATATATATTTTGTTTCATTCTCTTTAATTACTGGCACCTAAATAAATGTACTGCAACGTATCTGTAAACTTTAGTCTTCTCTTAGTATATTGTAGTGTAAAGCAGATTTCTTCGCCGCTGTCCAACGCTCGACGGCGAGGCGATCATCCACCCGCGGGGTGACGGCGAGGCGATTGTCCACCCATGGGGCGACGGCGAGGCGATTGTCCACCTTCGGCCGTTTTCCACGCCGTTCAACCCCGGCGCCTTCAGGTTCCGGGCGGTCATTGGTCAAATCGACGGCGTTTGTCGTTTGTATTCTGCAGCGCGGTGCCCTCGAACGGAGCGTGGAGGTGTGGCGGCACGAGGCCCTCCGCGGGGAGGGTAGAGGGGGGCGGAGGCGACGGAGGCTGGGCGGGGGGTGGAGGAGGGCGGCCCTGCCATCGCCGCGGAGACGGTTGCCGGGAGACGGTTTGCCTGGAGACGGTTTGCCACGGCGCTGAGAGACGCGTTACCTGCGCAGGCTGCACTGGGCCTCGCGGAGCAGGCTGTCAAAGTCCATGGTGTCGTATTTGCTCTTGGAGGCAGTCGGATCGAAGTCGTCCGTGGTGGGGTCTGCGGCCAGAGAGGCGGAGAAACAATGCAGACAATAAGTACCACCCCTTCATTGAGTACCACATTCTACTGAGTGCCACCTTCTAATACGTACCACTTGATGAGAACCATCTTATATTGAGCACCACGTTCTAATGAGTACCACCTTCCATTCCAGCATATCATGGAGATGAATATGCACAAGCGTGTGTGTGTCTGCGCTACGAACGCAGCAACCAGTGACGATTATCTAAACCGATATTGGACTTTCCCTAGGTCGACTCAGCCTGAAATGAGTACCAGGTGTTGTGTGTACCAGAGAGACAAAGGCAGCCAGGCACGATTCTGGCCACCCGCCCCCCCCCCCCCCCCTCGTGTGCCGTGCTGGCCTTCAGTAGTGCTCGCGAACAGCGCTTGCCCCAAAAGGTTCATGGAGGCTATACGGGGGATCTTTGTCTTGTGTGTGTGTATGGGGGGGGGGGGGGGTGCGTGTCCACGGACCCAGGTCGGTGTAGCCGGTGCGGCAGGAGAGGCGGCGTCCACCGTAGCCGATGTCGAGGTGGCACTCGCCGGGCCGGCTCAGCGTGTGGCCGCTCTGCACGGCGGCGCAGGCGTCGCACGTGAAGCGGAACGTCAGGAACGCGTAGCTCTCGCTGCGCGCACGGTGCCAGCACGAGAGAACAAAGCGAGACAGAGCAGGAGGTAAATTCACGCTGTCGACACATTCAGAAGCCGCCTGCCAGACAGTTCGATGGCTTGCCGTGCCATTTGGCTGGCCATCGAATAAAGACGGTCATTGCATTGAGCGCTGTCAGATGTGCTCCTGTAGCCATCTGGAACTGTCTTCCTTCCGATATTTGGAAGCCACTGGGAGCTAATGACTTTTAAATCGGGATTGAAAACCCATTTCTTTAGAACTGATTTTTGTGTTAAGTTTGTTGTCTTTCCCTGCACCTCCGATATTTTAGCATGGTTGGCTACGTACGGAGCGAAAGAAATTCAGCATACATACAGCTCCACCCCACGAGCCACGAATAGCATCTGTGTAGGAATCGATTATTCGACATCGATAAATGTCTAACAGTACAGCCGACTGCTGGTTGAAGGTATCACCCCCTGCCTTGAAAGTTCCTAACAGCGCATACAACGTGGAAACGGACCCATGAAAACCGTCTCGTGCGCACGAGCCGGACGAATTGTTGCATTGCGACACTGCAAGAAATGGCGACGGTCCGTGGATGGGTTCGTCCACCAGTGGATAGATCATGGCTGTTCTGTTGCTGACGATCGGTGGTTGTGTGCGTGCGCACGTGGGCTCACCCATTGTCCCTAAGGTTGATGACGCACTCCTCAATGTCCCCAAACACCTCGAACCTCTTCTGCAGGTCGGATCGCGACAGGTCCGACGGCAGCCGCCCCACGTGCACAACACGCCTCTCCTCCTGCCACGGTACGGGGGTCACGTGACAGGTCAGGTCACAGGTCAGGTCACAGGTGACGACAGCGGTCGTGCGGGTCCCAACAAGGGATGTTGCAGTGCGCCGAATCATCGATTGATATGCTCACGATGTACCCAACACATCGTGCATGAGACTTGGTTCAGATTGTGTATGTGTGTGTGCGTGCGTGTGTGTGAACGGAAACCCTGCAGCCGATAACGTGTTTCTACGGATTGCAAGGGCAAAAACTGAATATTTATGTCTTGAATCGAGTTACGGCCGCTGAATCATGGCGACCTATCGAGTTGCGAGAGGGGTCGGTCGCTAACGGGCCCGATCGCGACCGGTCACAGCACTGCTCATGATGCGGAGCCGATAAGGTCGCAGTGACGAAAAAAATACGACCAGTCAGGTCAAGATGAAGGTCGTGACGAAGGTGAGGATTTCTTGTGAGACTGTGTGTGAAAGAAAGCTATACTCGTGCGTAAAACGAATGTGAGGCCTCGGATGCTCCTTTGAAGATTGAAAGTCGTCTACAAATTACATATAAATTCCCACCATGGTGAAGAAGCGAAGGATGAACAGCCCGTGTGTAGGTGCTACATAGATCGCTGCACGCAAGACCACGAAAGATCTGTTGACAGCTTGGGGAGGCTTTTATCCAGCAGTGGACAGATCATGACTGGTATTGATGACAACAATGATGAGCAGCACTGCATTGCACTGTAATTGTTGTCGTCATTCGAGAATGCGCCCCAAGGTTACATTTGCTGTTACGTGACAGGGCTCTAATTCCCGCCTGTTCGGTTTCCCTACCTCGGACACACCACATCAAGTATACCTCCTATTGCTCTGGCTGTGGCCGTTAGTCACACGCCACCTACTCCAGCCTGCCAACGAGCCAGGCAATATTCGGTGAGACAGCAATCCCTCGACATAAGAATAAAAAACAAATATCACCAGAGTCGCTGTCTAAATATTTCAGATGCTACTGTCACTCGACCGAGCGTGTGTCAGCGCCGGCGTGACCGTGCACGGTTGGTTTGCGGTGGGCGCTTACAAAGGCCTTCTCCCTCTGCCGCTCTCTCTGCTTGGCTCTCTCGATCTCGCGCTTCTCGTACTCCCGCCGGTGCTCCTCCCGCTTGCTCCGCTCATAATCGTCGCACTCGTACCTGCAGGCGCAAGCGCACGCACGCATTATGCACGCGTTACGCACGCTCCCCCCGCCACCCCACCGTGTCACGTCCTTTGTGTCGGGCTGACAGGCGGACGTCGATACCACGAGAGAGACGCGCAAGAGAACGCGTGACTAAGGCCGTGCGCTGTCGGTTTTAGAGCGCCACGTGAAGTAAGGAAACGCGAAGAATCGGGAAGCAACAACGGGGCTTCAGCCGGGTCGGTTCGGGTGAACGAACAGTAAAATGTTTCTTGCACTCGGCACACTGCGTCCAGTATACCGCTCGCTATGGTTGTGACTACAAGTCGCGTCCTGTCTCTAGGTCCCAACTCCAATCTACCATCGCCCCGGAAAATATGAATATTCAGTGAGAAATTAAGCGCGGAGAAGCGATGAGCGAAGAAGCGCTGCTGCTGTGCCTCACCTGCTTTGGTGCTGGTAGAGGAGCGTCTGGGAGGGAGGAGAGCTGAAGCGAGTCCAGCACGGGGAGCCCGAGCGGCTCCGGTGGTGGAGGAACCTGCCGAGCGATGAGAGGAGTGAGATCGACACGGGACGTGCGTGGCCCCCCGCGGACACGCACACTGATGCTGGTGGGCAGCGGTGATTCTCACCTGGAATGTGCCCCCCTAAATGAACAGCGGCTGTCTCCCCTACCGCCGTGTGGCCCCGCCACGATCCGAACCAATGCTTTCATTCTCGATGCCGAGATTTTCTACAAATTAAGCACGAGCCCAGATCCCGAGACTGAGGGTTTTCGTGCAGCCAACGGTGGGCCAAGCTGAGGCCGCCATAGGGAGGCCGGTTTCATCATTAAGCAGCTGTCGGGACTCAAGCCCGGGATCACGGCCGTGCCGGCTCAGCGCTCTGACCTCCGAGCCAACCGGTGGGTCACCTTCGATTAGTTTGAGTTCATAGATGCCACACCTCGCCGTCGCTTTCGTCTCCCTGCCATATCCCAACATCGACACCTGCCCTCCAAGGTCTGCTCTTACAGTCCTCGAGGTGCAGTTGCAATTGGATGCTACACAAAGCCAAATTGCACTGCAGTTGTAATAAAAATATATGTTTAAGTTTAATCTCAATCCGGCTGCCCCTCGTGGAGATTCACATGGAGCCTGTGAATAGTTGAGTTCCCGCATTGCCCCCCTTCCAATTACCGGGTTCTGGAATCAACCCCTCTGTCTGGCAGAGACGATACGGGGCTCCGGCGGGGGTGGCGGAGGGGTGGGCGAGAGGAAAAGTGGAGCGGTCGTACCTGCCATACGCTGGAGGCGATCCAGAGCGAGAGCGCGAGCGGTCGTGCCCATGGGCGCGCGCCTGCAGCGGGGAGGACGGCGACGACATCACGAAGGGAGGTGAGTCGCGGAACGGGGGGCTGGCCGCTGGGGAGCCCGGCTGCGAGCCCCAGCCTCCGCCGCTGGCGCCGGGGGGTGGCCCCTCCCACCCCCCGGCGCGGCGACGCTCGCGTCCGCCCCCACCCCGCGCGTCGATCCCCTCCTCTCCGTCGCTGCCGCAACCCGCCGGGCTTTTGCACATCGAGTTCCGGCGAGACACGGGGGCCGAGCGGCTCTCCCGGCCGGGCTCGGGCCGCGCCGGCACACAGAGCGGCTGCTGCGGAGGCGGCGGCGCCGTCTTCCCCGATCGGTGGAGCTTCTCGGCGTCGCCCTCCTCCGGGTCCTCGTCGTCCGAGTCGAAGACGCCCGAGGAGGACGAGGAGGAGCACTGGGACAGGCGCTCGCCGTCGTACTTCCGCCGGGCGGCGGCCTCCTCCTCCGCCGCCTCGCAGCTCTCCGCCGAGACCTCGGAGCGCAGCGAGTCCCGACGCACGCGCGGCGCCGCCCGCCTCGCCCACGGCTGTGGCGCCGGTGCCGCCGCGAGCGTCTGCGCCGGCGCCGCGGCCGGCGTCACCGCGAGCACGGGTGCGGGCGCCGCCGGCGTCGGCCGCCGCTGGTGCTGCCGATGGTGCGCGTGGCCGGCGTGCGGAGGAGCGATCAGGACGCACCGCGGCGCCGCCGTCGCAGCCTGGCAGTAGTCGTGGTCGCCGAAGAGGCGCGGGCTGGGTTTCTTGCCGACACGTCGCTCCCCGCCGGCGCCCTGCCCTGCCGGCTTGCCCACCATGGCCTTGCGGAGCTGGGCGTACAGCTCGCTCTGCTCCAGCGCACGCCCGCCGGCCCCGCCGGCCACGCCGCTGGCGCACGCCACCACCAGGGAGCCGCGCACGCGCTTGGCGGCGCCGCTCTCGCAGCGGCCGAGCGCCGACTGCTTGTGTTTGCTGGCGCGGAAGGACAGGAGCGAGTCCAGGTGCTGCTGCTTATGTGGCGGTGTGGTGGGCGGCGTTAGTCCTGGAGCCGGAGGGGGGACGGGTGGCACAATAAAGATACATTTATAAATATCCATCACCGCGATCGGCGAGGGACACTCGTGCAGCCACACCGGTGGCCACGTTTGTGTTTCACGAGCGTGGTAGAGCCCCGGGCGGCTGAAACGCAGACCTTTGGCACGGTGGGGAGCACAGTTGGTGCATCTGCCAGTAGTCTCTGTCAACCCATGGCACCTGCTGGGTCTGTTCCGTGACCTCTACTGTGAGGTCACTTCACGTGGCATCAAGGTACACCTAGCATGGCACAAGCGCCGTGGGTCACGTTGCCGCCACTTCGTGGTGACGTTGGTCGTTTTTGTTGGTGTCTCTAGGTGTATGTCTGTGTGTATGGTGGTAATTGTTTGACGCGAGGATATGCTCCGTAACAATTATGAATAATGGATGCCATTAGCTCTGTTCGGAAAAATAGAATATTTAAAAACTCATTAAATTCGGGAGCAAAATAAAGTTCATGTAAATGTTTGCTGTAACAAATCCCCGCTGCTCGCAACGGTAAAATAAACAATTCTAACTGAAGCGCTTGTTTTCCTTACAAAATGATTCACGGTGTGGTTGTATGCCCCTCGGTACAGGTGCGAATGTGGACATTTGTTCCTCTTTTTAGGGGGGGGGGGGTGCAGGGGGCCAAATCAGCGAATTCCCTTCCGTCGTCATCGCCACAAAAAAATAAATCGCCGAAAGCAACTCCACCAAACTCGTTCTCTGTCTCGCCACCTCTCAAAGAGGTGCCCACCCAGGGTTCACGGGGTCAAGTACATGGCTCTAGCTCCCCCCCCCCCAGGCCTCCTTGCCCCCACACTGGAGTCCCATGCGATCGCATTCTCCACCGCTCCCCCCTTGCACCGCCGCATGTGGCTGCCGCGATGAGGGCACGGTGGGTGAAGGTGGCCCTCTCCCTTGCCATCCTCGGCAAAATCAGCGGACGAGGTATGACGTCACATCCAAAGCTGACTAATTAACCAGGGTTAATTAGGTAAGTGTCAATACATTGCCCCAGTTAATCCAGGTTAAATAATTGATTGATTCATTCATTAATTGTGCTTGTGCACAGCTGCAAACGCAGTATCCTAAGTTTTGTTGTTAAAAATGCAACAGTTAATTTATTCTTCGAACGTTACCGTCAATGGTAGCGCCTCTCGTGGCTGCAAGGGTCACACAATCGCATCGCATGCGACTCGGGCAGTATCGCAAAACACCGGCGGTTCTCACAGTCGCGACCCGACGGGCACGCGGGGGTGAGAATCGACCTTCCACCCCCCCCCCCTCGTTTCGCTCACCACCCGCATCGTCACCACCACCACCGTCATCACCACCACCACCGTCATCACCACCACCATCACCACCCCCAACACCAACACCACCACCATCACCATCATCACCACCACCACCCCCATCATCACCACCACCACCATCATCACCACCACCACCATCATCACCACCATCATCATCATCACCACCACCACCATCATCACCACCACCACCAACACCATCATCACCACCACCACCCCCAACACCACCACCATCATCACCACCACCATCACCACCACCACCATCATCACCACCACCACCATCATCACCACCACCATCATCACCACCACCACCATCATCATCATCACCACCACCACCCCCAACACCACCACCATCACCACCATCACCATCATCACCACCACCACCATCACCACCACCACCATCATCACCACCACCACCATCATCACCACCACCACCATCATCATCACCACCACCGTCGCATGGACCCCTTCACCACTCTTGGAACATGGGGCGGTGGGGTGGCTGGTGGGGAGGGGGGGGGTGTTAGGCTGGAGTTGAGGGGGGATGCAGGGCCCGGTAAATCTACCGGGTTAGCGTTTACATTTTCCACGCCATGGCAACGCGAGCCGAGGCGATTAGTGCCATAAATAAACTATTAAATAAATAATGCGCTCGTGCACTCGCTCCGCACAAAAGGCAGCAACGTCTTTCAATTCACATTGTCGCCCCCCCGCCCCCTCCACCTCTTCTCCGGCACCCTGCGGTGGAGTACATCGGGGGGGGGGGGGGCAGGGGGGGGGCTATTTCGGTACGGCATGTTAATGGCCGTGCCGGCGGTGGCACAGACACATGCTCCGCTCCAACATTAGCCACCGGCGGCGCGGGATTCGGGGGGGGGGGGGGAATTCGGGTAGGGGGCACCCTGACTGACGGACGGACGAGAGCCGGCTACGAGTAGCGTGCGTAAAGGATCAGCTGTTTGCCGGTCAGCTGCTGTCGGCGGAGGCCCGGGGAGCTCGTGCTGGGAGGGCAACGGCGAAATAATTAATGGGGGAGCAAAACGAATGAAAGATTTCGTGCAGGACGCGAGCGAGAGCGAAGCCGCGTCGTGGCGGCTCCCGGCAGCTGGCGGCTCTGCAACCCAGGGCTCTCTGCTGCGCTCGAATTTGACTTTGACAATCGGAACAAGATGTTCCTTCTCCGTGGCAATAAACCCCGACGCGCGGAGGGGGAGGGGGCTTGGGGGAGGGGCGGGTGGCAAGGGGGGATGGAGCACGTGTGACCGACATGCATCGGAGGTCTGTTCAAAAAAGTAGAGCGCCGTGCGGGAGGAACCACCAGTTCCGACAGGCAGCCTCTTCCCCCCCCCCCATCCACCCGCCCCCACCTCTCTGGACCCACAGCCTGCCCCCCGCCCTCCCTGCCGATTATGCGACATCCCCCCCCGCCCTCCCTGCCGATTATGCGACACCCCCCCCCCCCTGCCCCCCTCTCACCCGCAGGGTCGCGAGGGAGGCTGAGACTCGGCTCGCTCTATGAGAGGCGGTGAGTTTTTATATCTGGGACACAACAAACAGGGGGCACTAAGAGGGGGGGGGGTTGCACTAAACAGGGGGGGCAGGGGTCAAGCCTTGGAGATCGTAAACCCCCCACCCCGCCCTTCTCTGTGCAATTGCCGCTGGATCTGGTAACAGGAAGGAAGCAAAGTGCGGCGGTCGCATCGACGGCACTGTCCGAGCTCTGTGATCTGCAGGTGAGTCCCTTGCGCTCTGAAGGAGGGACATGACCTGAAACGTCACCCATTAAACATATCCGTTTTAGGGCAATGCTCTTGCGACGGATGGCGTGCACTTGAGCACATGGGATTGGGTGAAGACGATGGGGGGAAGGGGGGGGGGGTATGTTAATTGAGCGGGGCGGTGGTGGGGGGAGGCACAGTCCGCAGAATCGCTACCGCCCGCCGGCCGCTGACCCCGCTTGGCACGTGGCCCTGGCTCGGCACAGCGCTGCTGCAGGTTCACCTCCCCCCACCTCCCCCCCACTCCTGATCCGGAACGCGCCGGCCACCAATCCCATGAGCCCATTAGCCGTGCCCTCGGGCGAGCGGCCGAGAGCTCGCGGGGCAGCACCGCTGGATGCGGCGGCCGACACGCGGAACGGGCACCGCCGCGAGTGCTGTACAAAGGCAAAGCTCCCCTGTGTAGCCCTCGCAGCGCGTGGGGGGCAAGTGCCGCCAGCGAGCGGCCACAGGGGGCCGTCGCGGCGCACGTGGGACACGGAGTTGAGCGTCGCGCGCTCCCGGCAAGACGTCGTCTCCGCGGTGACGACGTCCGCACATGCAACATCGTCATCATCACGTGCTCACGTTCAGCGGCCAATTCATATGCACGTTGTCGCAAATGCTGAGCGCATTGGCAAGAGGCCGGAAACGAGCAGCACTATTGGAACGTGAAATGGATGAAAGTGAATGTGTTACATGAATCAGTTCAGATGTAACGGGCCACTGATCGCATCGTCCACGGCCGGGAATCGAACTGAGGTCAGCGGGTTCGCAGCACCTCGCACGCACCACTGCCACCGCGCTGAGGGTGCACGCGCGTGCCGAGAGCTAATTGCGCGCTGGTTATTTCTGAGCTCTCCCACAGGAAGCCGTTTGTCAGCCGCTCCCAGAAGGAGCCCGCTCACGGATCTCCCAGCGGCGCACGGCAGATGTGGCCCTCGATGCACTTGTCTTACACGCGCCGGCCGTGTCGCTCCGCACGAGGAATGCGACAGCTCCCCCCACCCACCCTTCCGACCCCCCCTTCCCCCCCTAGGCAGAAAGGCCCATCGTCCAAGGCAGGCGCGGGAGCCCGAAGCGACAGGTGTAGGTTTCGGCGCCTGTAAGAGGAGGTCACCGGTCCTCATTTGAGGCAGAGTCGACCTAGAGGAGGCCCACTGATGTGTGTTTTTTCATTATCCACAGGTGGGAATTGAACCCACGTCTTGACGAGGCAGGGTGGACGCCGAGTGTGGGGAAGGTGAGAAGTTGTGTCGCCAAAGGCGGCAGAGCGTGTGACCGGGTCTCTCTGCTATTGCTCTTCATCTCTCCGTCTTGTCTCATCACATCTAATCATATTCCGCGTTATTTTCTCGCTGCCTGTTCTAAATTCAGCCGATTTCCTTTGGATTCCAAATAATTTTTTCAAAACGCAACCGCTTTAGATGTCCTATCTACTCCGCATTTGTATTTGTGGCCAGATTCGACTGCTTCACTCTGATGCTTATCTATTCAGAATTTGTGTTGCTTTGTTTAATCGGCATGAATTCGAGATCAAACGTGCGATCTTCACGCAGGAGGCTCTTGCGCACCAGGCTACGCGCCTCGCGGCACTTCCAAGTGGGCGTCAAAGATCCACCTAACGTCGTTCGCAGGAGCGGGCCATCATCGTGTGCCGGCTTCATGGTTGAACTGTGTCAAATTCGAAAGTTTACCCGCAAATGATGCAAATCAGGGATTACGCAGCAGCAATCATCGCCCCCTACTGGAAGACTAATGGCTCAGGTAACCCTTGCAAATGAGAACTCACCATGCTCTCTTGAGTTCTGAAATGCTTAAACAAAATCAACTTCAATTTTTTTTTATCTCCTGCCAAAATCAAAGTTGACGATTACGACTCATGTCTCGACACCGTCCCCGCTCGCGATAACGATTGGCCGATTGTCTTGCCCCCCCTCCCCCACCCCGCCTCTTACCACGCGTAAGACGACCAAAAGCGCTACTTCTTAATTTTCACGTTCAAGAAAGTTTTGCAACCTCGGCTGATGCCGGCGACTTGGGCCCATCGCTCTTGGTCGTGGCGGGGGTGGGGGGGAGTGGGGGGAGGATTGGTCGGCTCCCCGGGTTTTCCACCGTGGGTCCGGCTGTGTCCCCAGTGATTACGCCTAGCACGTAAATTCGCGATTTCACAGATGTCACGGAAATCATAAAAATACCACGCGGTCCGCGGAATTCTCGAAAAAAAAAAAAACCTCATCGGATTAGGAAAATGCATCTCTTTGTACACATTCGGAGGAAGAAAAAAAAACTGGATTATTTACACTGCATTTCAGGTGTCATGCATACTAAATTTCCCCTATTTAATAAAAAATAAATTGGTGTCTTTTTACAAAGCCTGAGCAGGGTAAAGAAAAATAAATCCGAAACCGGCGATGAGAATCCATCACCACGCGGGGCCGCCCATCGTGCTGCTTGGAGCCCCTTATCAGCCGCTGCCATTCACCGTGGCCACCGCCATCGTTTCAGCGCCACGTCTCCCACCGCGTCTCCCACCGCGTCTCCCACCACATCTCCCACCACATCTCCCACCACGTCTTGCGCCGTCGCGTGCTCGGCGGGGCCGGCCACCCCCTGGTGCTGGCCACGGCCGCGCTGCCACCACGACGCGGAAACCGACCAGTGGAAACGGGGCGCTCGCTCACGCCAAAAATGCTTTTCCTTTTCGCGAGCGCTGGCCCATGAAAATGAAAGACCGAGCACCCCATCGATTTGGAAGGCTTAGGGGGTTTCTGCCACCCGTGAACCATGATAACCACCATCAGCCTTTTAGACAAACACAAAAAAAGACAAAGATCCCCCGTATAGCCTGAACAGACTGTTGGGGCTAGTGCTGTTAGCAAGCAACTATGAAGGCCGGTGCGCCACACGAGGGGGTGGGTGGCTAACACGTTCCCCTTTAGACAAACACACAAACGCACACATGCAATGGCAAAGGGTCCCCATGCAGCCCAACGGACTTGTGGAGCAAACGCTGATGAGAGAGCAATTATGAAGGCTGCAGTTCTCCTTCTTGTCGAATGCCGACGCTTTCACACCGTACCAGGTAATCATTTGAGGCTGAATCGACGCAGGAGAAGCCATCATCAGTGGCAAGTGATGTCTGAACTGGTCTTGGGTCTCCCTTCGGTTGACGCAGCCTTTAAATGAGTACCAGGTGCTCATTTAAAGGCACTGGGGAAACATGGACGCGCCCAGCCGCCACGGCGCTGAGCACACCACCGCAGCACGTGACCGCCGTGCTCGCCAACTCCACAGGTACACGCACGCGTCCGTGCGCACACACACACACAAGGCACACGCGCGCAGCCTACCGGCGGTGCTGGAGAGCTCGGCGCTTAGCGTCCTGTCCAAAGTTTTGTTTTCAAAGGAGGAGGAGAAGCTTTTGCCTTCCCTGCAACGGGAGAGGGGGCGGAGGAAGGAGTGGGAGAGAGGCGGGGGGGGGGGGGGTTTGATGAACGGCCCCCGGTAACGCGGCCGCTCAGCAAAAAAGCGAAACGATGGAGCGGTGAGCGCTGGGCAGTGGAGGGAGAATTTCCGCCACGGTCGGCAAGAAAGACAAACGGGGTGATCATGGCACTTACCCTGGGGAGTTGGGAGTGAGAGGCAAGGACAGGCTGGGTGCTTTGGCTGAAACAAAAACACACACACACAAAAGAGGGAAGATAAATGCAAAAAACTAAAAAAATAAGATATTAAGAAAAATAAACCAAAAATGGGGGGGGGGGGGGGAACAAAAATGCAAATTATAATTAAGAAAATCATGAGCTCAGCAACAGATGGCTGTTATTGTAACGTGGAGAAAATTAAAACATTAGTGAAATAAATTGAAAAAACGAAAAAAAACGTGAAGAAAGAGAGAGAGAAAGAATAGAGTGAAACTCCAACTCAAAGCAACACCGCTGAAATGCCGCGAGGATGGCCGCCGGCAGGAGCGGCGCCGGCGCTAGGCTAGGGAGGGGCCCGCACCCTCTCTGTACGTGAATCTCGCCGCCTGCGTCGCCTGGGGCTGCGTGGCCGTGGCCGTGGCCGCCGCTGCCGCCTTCTTCTTGGGCCGGCCACCCCCCCGGGTGGCCCGAGTTTCAGAGTGCGAGGGCGACGGGTCCTCGTCCGTGCACAGGTAGCGCAGCAGCTCCGTGCAGTTTGGCGCTGACCTCCCGCTCAGCAGAGGCTTTGGCTGCGACGACAGAGGGAGGGGAGGGATGGAATTTTATTCGGGGATTCCACAAATGTCTCCCTCATCTTCATCGCGATCTTCAATGCATCGAAACAATGTGTCTAGAATTAATCGGCAAATATCCTGAACGCACGAGAGTAAAAGCAGAGACTCTCCTGTGTGCGCCTGTGGCGAGGCACTTGCCAAATATACATGTGAAGGTGGTTGGTGAAGCTGGTTGGTGAGCGAGTGGGTGGGTGAGTGTGATTCGATGAATGGGCTGATGGGTGGGTGAATGGGTGAGTGAGTGGGTTTAGTGAGTGGGTGGGCGAGTGGATGGGTGTGCGAGTGGTTGCGTGAGTGATTGGATGAGTGACTGTGTGGGTGGGTGTACCATATAAGCAATTAACCAACTCTCAGACAAAGAAAATGAATGGCTACATCACTCACAGCTGAACCAGTAATCGTTGCTCTGCAACGATTAGGTCGTACGAAACAAGAAGAGGATTGCTGCATATATAGTCGAGATCCGTTACATTTTTAATGTTCTTAAATATTCTATTGTATTCTAAATTGCTTAACATAACGCAGGTTGCCTTTACAAAAAAGGAGTGATGTATTACATGCCTCAACGGGCCTCATTGCATGTACAGTCCTCCATAAAAAGTAAGTAAAGCGATTCTTGTCGTGGCAGCTGGTTGATGGGAACTCGCCAAACCGAGGTCGTGGCATGAGGTTCGAGTTAGTCCATGGCCGGGGTGGCCACCACCTGCCCTGGTCTTTCCAGGACCGTCCTCGCGTAAGGCAGCAGCGGTTTGCGCTGGGATATCTGCGAGTCCTCCCGGCGACATTCAACTTGTTTGCCAGTTGCGTAGCGGATAGCAACAGTCCACCACGCGAGACGATCTCCTTACTCCACTCTTGCAAAGATACTCTTTGTCCGTCCTCCCAAGATACACGTGCCGTTCATCGTCGCCGTTATTATTGTAGCGCAAGGGGAGGAGGTGGCAACCGTCGCCAAGGCAGAGGGAACACGTGCAGAATAATGGTTAATCGGGTCCTCGACTCATTAATCGGGACCTTGGGTCCACTCGTTAATGCAACGCGATGTCGTGAATCGCTTGCCCCAGTTCCACAGCAGGAGCCAACACCCCCCCCCCCGCCCCCTGCTCCTTGTGCTGGTATAACCCATTCTGTTGCACGTTACTTTGATTAATTCATTCATGAAAATATTCCACGTGGACAATCCCCTTGAGATGGAAAACGTCTCAGTCACAAGGGTGTCCAGGGTATCCAGTGACGCAAGAAAGCATGCCCCCACCACTCCTCCCCACCCCGTCCTCCATCTCCCCCTACCCCCCCCCACCCCTCGCCGATCATCCCTCCTATCCCCCCTGCCAGTAGCCCACACAAGGGTGGTGAGAAATGTTTTTTTACATAACCCCTGTGCTAGCGAGCGAGGAACGGGCGTACGGGCTGCACGAGAGGGCGACCGCGTTTTAATGACGCGCGCTTGCGTTCGCTGTAGATTATTTGCAATTCCAGATCGTATCGAAATCCACCGCAACTCAATGCGTGGCTTTTTTTTCGATGTAAAAACAAAAAAAACGCATGGGAAAACTTTGGAGGCGATTCGCCTCTTGACAGCAGTAGCTTGTATTTTGCAGGCAGAGCTCGTCATGTGGACAATCACTGCCACCGTCATGGGAATGCGGAGTTTCCGCCACTGCCTCAGCACTGACGAAAGAGATGAACGCAGCCGCGTTGTGACGCTGGAACTGGGTCAAATTATCTCAATTGCGGGCCGCTCTTGCAAAGCAAGTCTTGAGACCAGGCGAGGCTTGCAAACGCTCCGCATGCGTCACCTGCCGGCATCGTTGACAGGTGACACGTGTGGAGCGGCGTGCCTCGCCACCCCAGGCCCTCCCGTGGGCATCGTGGCTCACGGTGCCACCGGTCCACCGTGAGCACGGTGGGGCACAGACCCACGCCCGGGCGACAGCCTTCGCCAGAACCCTCCCCAACCCCCCCTCCCGTGTCACTGCGGTGGCGGTCTCGGGCCGGGTCACTCACCTTGAGGGGCAGAGGCAGCTTGTGGGGCCTGACGGCGGCTTGGGCGGAGGAGGCGGTGGCGGTGGCGCCGGAGCCGCCGCCGCCGCGGCAGCGCACGCTGCCCCCCACGCGGTGCTCGTAGCTGAGCTGCGTGTTCGCGGGCGCCAGCAGCAACTTCTTCAGCTGCGCGGGGAGAGGGAGTGAGAGAGGGGGAGAGGGCGAGAGGAAGAGAGGGAGAAGAGACACAGTTAGGTTTTCACTACAGAGCCAGAGTCCGCATTGAGAGGACGGTGGGAAGGTTAAAGGTGCAGACAAACCCTGGAGAAGGGTTTGTTGTTCTACTGCTCCACGCTGACCACGCGGCTTAGAGGAGGCTGCGGTGGTGCAAGCTACTAGTGCCAGAGTCTCTTTCGAGCGATTTTTTTTACTTCTCAAAATCAGCGCTGACCATGTTCTAAGCGCGCTGAGACCATGCGGCCACTTCGGGAATCGCTCTCCTCCATGGGGCCTCGCGATACCGATCTTGGGCTCCAGAAGCCACAATTATGTAAATGCCACAGTCAATCCCAGGCTCCGGGGGCCCCGGAGGCCCCCACAAACCCTCGCGGCTGCCCGCCGCCCCGCTTCCGTCGTGCCCCCCTCCATCGCTCTCACCAGCGACGGCTCCCGCTGCTGCTTCTCCTCCAACTCCTGCCACTCGTCGCCCTCCTCCTCCTCCTCCTCCTCGGCCGGGGTGTCCGCCGTCTCCGCGGCGATGGGCCGCGCGGCGGCCACCAGGGTGTGCAGCGAGGCCATCTCGTCGTCGTCGCCGCCGCTGCTGCCGCCGTCGCCGCACGCCCCTCCCGGCGGGCTGCACGCCAGGCCGCCGATGCCGTCCAGGCAAGAGATGCCATCGATGCTGCTCAGTCCCTCGGCGAGCGCCGCGAGGAGCGAGTCCTCCGTGTCGTCGTCGGACTTGTCCTGATGTGGGGGGAAGTGGGGGGGGGGGGACACAACGAGGGGGGAGGGGGAGAGATTAATGTTCTGCATTCACGGGGGGGGGGGGGGGTGAGTCCTGCCGCGGTACGGCGCTTAGGGATGTTGGCTCGCTGCACCTGTGTGAGGCAGAGGTGGCAGCTCCCAGCAAATGCCCCGGTGCGGCAGTTGAAATAATGGCACGAGTTTCTTAATTCTAACCCCCCATTGATACCAGCACCACCACCGCCACCGTGCTGTCCACCCACTGTGGTGTAAATAGGCCCAGCACAGTTTGTCGATAGGCGTGGGCCATTTGCGGTTGGGCAGAGTGCGGGTCCTCCCACCTCTTCCAAGACGTCTGGCGAGTGTGGAAAAGGAAGCCAAATACATTTTAGAGGGGGGTTCCACAGCACTTTCTCCTTGTATGTATTCATTCATGGCCTTCATCTAGCAGTGGATTGAGATGGGAACTGTAGATCACGCACGTATTCACCCCGAGCTTCACGACTGCGTGGGAGGGGTCCCGCATTCCAACGCTCGTTCCCGTCGCCAACTCAGCGAGCGTCGCGGCCGCCGTTACTGCCACCTGGAGACGTCAAGCCGCTCGCAGCAGGGAACGGACATTCCGAGGCCACTACCGGATTTTGTCGACGCAGATCATCATCCTTTGAGGGCGGTTCAAATGACCACTAATTTGCGGGAAGAGGAGGAGTAGCAGCAGCGGCACGACCGCTGACGATCTGCAACCATTTGGCGCGGGAGGATGCAGCGTCCACAGGTCCCACACGGGGCAGAGTTCCGAGTGGCGACGGCCGGAGCCGCATGAGCCAGTGACACCGGGCGGACCGAACACCAAGTCAGATTTGTGGGAGGTTAAAAGTGGTCGCCAGGGATTCATTTTCTCGCTCGGTATTTTAATGAAATGCTTCGAGGCTGCCTTGCAGTAGGGGTTTTCAGCGCAAGGCATTACCACTGGAGTACACACTACACCTATCTATTATAATCATCATCGTGTAATACTCTACCCTGTATTCTTACGATCTAATGAACACGTTTATAAAAATGACGAGGTCAAAATAAGATGAGATGGATGTGGCACACCATAATAATTTCCGGAACAGCGTTCCGGATGTAAGCACTGGTGGTCACCTTATAAACAGTGACCTCAACCTCCATCATCACCAAGTGGAAGTGTCAGCACTGACTCGGAGACTTTGCACGAGGTGAACGCCACACACACGCGTTAGAGCCGCATCCCCTCGACAACCAGCGGGAGTTTCCACCGCATCATCGTCATCATCATCATCGTGGGGCAGGGGGCGCCGTGCCCAGCACCCGGGAAAGCGAGCGCGCCCCGCACGGAAAACCCCAAACCCTCGCCCTGCCACACGTGCCACCTCTTCTTGCGCACCGTCGGTGAATTCGCTGTCGTGACTTTTAAACGCCTTTCAGATGATTAACGGCTGCACCCCCCCCCCAGCCACCCTCCTCCCCACGCCCCCACCGCTCCGCTGCTTGCATCTCGCTCGGGTGTCGCGACGGGCTCGGGCGTGTGCGGGCGTCGCAGCCTGGCTCTGGGCCAAAGCACACTGGGATTAAGACCCGGGGGGCGAAGACACGTAGAGGTCAGCCAACATTTCATCCGCCAGCAGACCTTAGCCACGTGCGAATCACCTGTGACCGCCCGCCTCGGGATTAATCTCCCGGCAGTGCGGGGGGAAGTGTGCGAGAGGGCGCCGATCCCGACGGGTGTGGGGTGACGTGGCGGAGCGATCCCGGCGTGCGCGCTTGCCCGGCATAAACACCGTGGCGATCGTGCGGAGCGAACAGCGCACGCACCGCAGCGGCGTAATTAATCCGCGCGTTCCTACGTAATGATCTTGGACTTGTCGCTTTCTGCCGAGATAATGAGCTAATATTGTTCGTCGCTGCGTTATTACCTTTTGAGTGTCTCCGTGACGTTAGGAGCCTAATTACCGCTAAGGGCTCATTAATGCGTACACCATTGTTCATCACTTAGCCAAACAGCGATCCCGAAAGCGGCGTGGTGCGCGAGAATTAATACGACGCAAGCCATCTCGGCGAATTTTAATTTCGATGCGAGGTTTAATGTTTGCGTCACGCGTAATTGACGCAGCTGAGCGGGTGAGAGGGCCGATGCCGCGACAGCCCCGGCAGCCGCGCTGCGGCAGTTGGCACGGGCAGGAGGGGGCATTAGCGGTCGCCCCACAATCCCCACGTAATCCAACTGCCACCGCCCCTGCCGTACACGAGTTCGACTCGCACTGCATGCAACAATTGATGGCCTGACCCCCGCCACTCCTCCGTGCACACGTAAGAATACAAAGACAAAGATCCCCCGTATATCCTTATCAGATTGTTGGGGCAAGTGCTGCTAGCGAGTGCCTGTGATGGCCAAAACCAGCGCATACCGGGGGTAGCGTGGTCAGCATCACGCCCGGTCGTCTGTACCTATCGAGTACTGTACTGATGTTTCCACACTGCACAGGAGACCAATTTAAGGCCGAATCGACCAAGGAGAGGTCCAGGAGCGGTTCGTCACTGATGTCGGCTCTGAGTGGGATTCGCCCTCGGGTCACCGAGTGCATAGCGAAGTGCGCTCACCACTTCACTGGCGCTACCCATCCCCTGTGTAGCCTACACAGGCTGTAGGGGCAAATGCTGTAAGTGAGCAGCTACCACACACACAAACATGTACACCACATACACACGATGCTATGCGTCTAAAATGCAAATGCACCGTCTCGATGCAGATAGGCAGTGCGTGCATGTAGAGGCAGGGCGAAGGATTAACGTCTGGAGTATATACATGCACAGGGGCAGAGAGACACACACACAGACACGTGCACACACGCGCAATCCGCATGGGTGGCTCAGTGATTGAACGTAAAGGTTGCGCGTTCTAATCCTGATTGCGCGTTCCAATCTTTCCGGGGCTGATAAAATAAGTGCCCCTTTATGGGGAAGTCAGCAGTAGTTGTCCAATGGATATACTTGCCTCTGCCATAAGAACGTAGAATTTCCACGACTAGTTTGGGGTTGTAAACAGGAGATGCGCAGGAAATCACTGTGGCTTGTTTTGTTAACACACACGCATAACGAGACAGAGGTCTGCTCTTCATGGACGCACACACATGAAGCGAGACACAAAGACCCCACGCATATCGCGTTTAACCGACTGATGGGGCACGTTCTGTCAGCGAACACTTAAGGCCGGTACGGCACACGAGAGGGGGGGGGGGGTGGCCAGCACCACCTCCAATACAAATGAACGTACTCACACTGACAGTAACACACCACACACACACAAGCACGCGGACACCACTCAGACACGCGCACGGTGGTGATTTCATGGCCACGAAAGCCCTTTCACTCAGAGAAACCCTTAATGGGGGCACAGAGCACATTCCACTCGTTACGTAACAGGAGCCCCATGCGCGCACAATGCAAACGGCCCTTTAATTAATTCAGTGGGAAAAACAAACTAAATAATAAAGCTCGCATTATCTCAGAGGCAGAGCCCTGGCTGTATTGCCCTCGTCAGTGGAGGGTCTGGTGGGGGGGGTAGAAGCAAGCTCCTTCCAGCCTCCCCATCCCCTCAGTGGAAGTACAATGAATGTTTACTTTAATTTTTTATTTATGTAAAAAGTTGAAATTTTGGGAGGCCCTCCCACCTTGGGAACTTGCCATGTCCGTCTCTGGCCCCAAAGTGAGATCAGATTGGTGAGGAGGAATTGGTGAGCGCCAAAGTTTGACTTCTATATTTGGGGAGGCAGGAGTTCACTTTGTCCCTCACATTAAGAATCGCGGGTGAATATAATTTATCCATTTTTAATCTTAATCGTAAACTACTGAAAATAAATCAGTAAAGGTGTCCTGTTTGGGAGGGGCATTGCCCCCTGTGCCCCCCACCCCCCGCAAAATCCACCCATGGTGAGCACCCTGGGCGAAGAGCAGGGCCCAGGGTAACTGCTCATCATGCGGTTGTATCCATGGATGTGGTAGCAACTGGCATGTAGGGCATCCTGCAGCATCAGGACATCAATGTCGTGGGGGCATCATCGTGATCGCGAGATACTCGCACTTCCCCCGGGCGAGTCCCTCGGTGGAGGAGATCCTTGTCCCAGGGCCTATCTGGCGCATTGTTTGGTCCTGAAGAGGGTAGTTGGCGTGGCTTGTGGTGTTGCTCTGGAGACCGGGAGATCAGTGATCCATGATCGTTGTGATTTCTCACTGAACAGAGTGGGCCACGTGAAGGCTGCCATCTTCCACTCCGCCAGGAGAACTAACCTCATGGAGCAGCCACCTCCAACCGGATTTACCGACATCGATGTCCCCTCTAACCACTCGGACCACCCGTAAACATCAAAATTTCGGTCACAAATTGGCCAACCAAGCCAGAACCGTGCACATTGTTGTCCAACTTTGGCTACTTTATGGCCAGATCCAAAGACAATGAAAAGGAACCTCTGGCCAATCTTTGACCGCTCATAGGCTATGTTAGTATCACAGCGATCTCCTCCACCAATGGACAATTTGTGAATAGCCCACCACCACGTGACTGGGGTAACCAATAGACATTCTACGAACGCACAGGGTAATGCGTTGGCCCAGTGGTAAGCCCAATAGACCCAGTGTCCTGAGTTTAATTTCTGGACACAGTGAACATCAGTGGCCAGTGATATCCGGATCAGTGTTGCCCCACCCCCCCAATTTTGACTAAACCCACAATGATGAGCATTGGGGACTATTATCGAACAAGCCCCGTGACCAATTTGGTGTGGGGAGACATTCCTTCAACAGTAGATTGATCAAGGGGCTCTAAGCAATGCATCCACATTGCGAATTCGATTTGTGAAGCGAGATGTCACCCGCCAATGGTTGTTATCTGCCGTACGGAGCATTTCCAAACATCGCATAACCCACCATGACACAGCCACAACACAACAACAGCATCAGCAGCAAACTCAGCGGCCACAAACAGCAGTCACAACCATAGCCTCAACAACAGAAGATGCTCCCACAACAACACCAGTGCCAACACCAGCCACAACAGCCACACAACAACAAGAACAGCGGCCACAACATCAATTGCGGGCCCCCAACAGCACGAAAGCGCCACAATGGCGGTGGGGGTTTATATATTTATTTACCTGGGGGGGGGGGGGTCGCTTCATTTATTTATAAATTTCTCTGTTTGCCGGTGCCGGTGACTTACCGAGGGAGGCTCGCCGCGCTTCGCCGCGCTTTATGGTCTTGTTTAGAGGCAATTAAGTGAGCACGCTCTCTCTCTCTCTCTACGCTTAGCAAACCGCGAACGTCTTAAAAAGGGGGAGAAATTACGCACAAAACGCGGACACACATCAGCAGACGTCACGCATCCCCCCCCCTCCTCCCTCTCGCTCTGCGCCCTCGGCTCTCCGCGCACGTGCGACGGCAGTGCTCCGCTCGCGCGCACCAAAGCAAGCAATTCCGCGCTGACGTTTCGGTCGCCCGCTGTGGGGGGGGGGGGGGGGTGCATTTGCTACCGGCGCACGCCAATAAAAGTCGTAAACCCTGCCTTGGTGGGGACAACAAACTCCCCACGGAGACCCAAACGAGGCTACGGCGGCGAAGAACAGCCATTCGTTTCCGTCCTAGTTGCTCCGCTGCCGTTAATTAAGCGTGGGGTCGTCGGGTGGCTCCTGAGTGGGACGCGCCGAGTTGTGGGGGGTTCGGAAGGCGGTTCGGTAAGGGTGTGTCGACGACGACGACGATGATGATGTGTAGACCAGCTGGTGCGCAGCGCTGTTACTATATCGCAGGATTGGGGAGGCCTTCATCCAGCAGTGGATAGACCACGGCTGACAAGGACTACTCATACGGTCAAAATTACGCGTCGCTTCTGATTAGCACGGTTGGCTACGTACGGTGCGGAAGAAGTTAAACGTGCATACAATGGCTCATTGTCCAAAACGTCGCCTGTTATGCATTTGTCCTTTTAAGGCCGCGCATTTCACGCCGCGTTGGCTGTTTGCTTAACTTTGGGCAGTTTGACCGAAAGGGGCGAGTGGGGGGGGGTGGCATTAATTTAATGAGCCAGGGCCATTAATTTTAAGCAGGGGGTTTGACGCTCGTCACGGTCAGACTCATTTCCCCCAGGGCCACGAGTGGTTACGCATACAAGAGTTCTTCTGTGTGTGCGTGGTGCGTGCAGTGGTAGTGTCGTGGTTAGCGGGGCTGCACTTCGAACCCGGCGACCAA
This sequence comes from Lethenteron reissneri, assembly GCF_015708825.2. Lineage (NCBI taxonomy): Eukaryota > Metazoa > Chordata > Hyperoartia > Petromyzontiformes > Petromyzontidae > Lethenteron > Lethenteron reissneri. The sequence goes on along the minus strand of NC_083795.1, from coordinate 14,108,114 downwards.
AGTTCGATTCCCGCTCACGGCCATCCACCAGTGACGATTATCTGAACCTATCCTGGGCCTCCCTAAGGTCAATGCAGCCTCAAATGACTATCTGGTGCTGTGGGTAAACAGCGCCACTGGGGAGACGAAGGCCGCCGGGCGTGGTGCTGGCCACACCACCCCCTCGTGTGCCGTGCTGGCCTACATACGTGCCGCTCGCAAATAGTACTTTCCCCTACAGCCTGTGTGGACTAAATGGGAGGTCTTTGTCCTGTGTGTGTACTTATGTATGTATGTATGAATCTGCATGTATGTGTAATTGGTGGTCACTGACGGCCACTTGCCCCACCAGTCTATGGAGGCAAGGGTTGGTGGATCACGTACAGATTTGTGAAGCTCCCAAACCCGCTGTGCTGGGAGGGAGCCAGGAGATGGCAGTACAGAAAGTGGGTTTCTGAATATATCGTTGATGCGGACCTATCCAGGGTGTCCTTCCCCCTCGTACAAGTGCTGAGATTTCTCCCGACACTCCGGGTTCCTCTCGAATGAATCGATCACTCCTTGAAATCCAAGTGGTCAAACAACCCAATGTAGGACCCTCCAGAAGGAGTGTCGAGGCTCACCGAGGCCCTCCTGAATAAAGGCCATCATCATCATCATCGTTATAATTAGCACTGACGCGCTTACACACGGACACACACGCCGTGATACATTACACACGGTGGTGGCCACTGCACGTGGCGGCTAGAATCCGGCGCTGTGGAGGCACCAGCGAGGGCTGGTGGATCGACTCCCTTCCCGTGGGGGTCGAGGAGGTGCCCAAAACGTGGCTTGCCAGGAGAATGCAGTACAGCAAGTGGACTAATCGCCATCTGTTTCCATCTGTACGGGGATATAATGCTGTCACCTCGCACGCATGGGTTTGCTGCAGGTGCTCCGGGTTTCTCCTACTAATTTGCTGAAATCAACGTAAAATAAAAACCCAATACAGCCCTATGCCTCTCCTGGATGAATGAATAATTACATGCATACACACAAGACAACGATCCCCCGTACAGCCTGAACAGACTTTCGGGGGTAAGGGCTGTTAGCAAGAACCTACGAAGGCCGATACGGCACACGAGGGGGGTGGGTGGCCAGCACCACGTCTGGCCGCCTTTGTCTCTATAGTACACACATACATACAGACACACACACACACCTGCACTTCACGCACGTGCAAGCACGTGAGAGGCGGTCACGCAAGCGCAATGTGTGTGTGTGGGTATGCGGGCACGTGTGCCAAAGCCACGCCACGCCACGCTCTGCCACGCTCTGCCACGCCAAGGACGTGTGCTCACACACCTCCACACCTTCACAGGTATGACCTGCGCTCACCTTTGCTGAAGAGTACATACCGAGCACACGTGCGGACACAGACGTGCGCACAGACGTACGCGTTCATGCGGGTACCCGTGGCTTTAAGAAGGACACCTAGAAAATTCTGGATGCAAACGCGTACGTGGTGTTGAAGCCAGACAAAGACAAACGCTGGAGACAGAGAGCACACGCACGCAGACACACAGCGACACACACGCGCAGACACACAGCCACACAGACGCGAGCGCACAGACTTGCACGCACAGTTTCAGAAACACACACACACGCTCAAATAAACGCAAGACAAACACTGTCACATTCACGCACAGCTTCAGACTCGACAAATACAAAGATTTCCTGTTTAGTTTTAACAGACTGTTGGGGCAGGTGCTGTTAGCGAGCACCTATGAAGACCGGAATGGCACATGAGGGGATAGGTGGCCAACACCACGCCCGGCTGCCTTTGTCTCCCCAGTGGCGATGTTTACACATCGCACCAGGTACTCATTTGAGGCTGTGTCGACCAAGGGAAGAGCCCAGGACCGGCTTAGATAATCGTCACTGGTGTTGGACCGTGAGTGGGAATCGAACCCGAGTGGCCAGGTTCGTAGCAAAGCGCGCTAACCGCTCCACTACTGCGCTTTCCATGCATACACACCATGCACACACACACACACACGCAGCCACACGCCCCCTACGCTCCACCTCTTTCTATCAATGGTCAAAGCGTGCTGAACTTTGCTCTGCATAAACACGGCGTGACAGCTCTTTCCCCCTCCAAGCCGCAACTCCCCGCGCGGTGCCCTCCAGAGCCACCGCGAGCACGGCTCACCAAGCCTATTCCGTTAAGCGTTAACTTCCCAGCCCTTTTGAAATCGTATGAAGGGAGGGGGAAAAAATGTCTCTCTCTCATCATCATTAAAGCAATTAACCTGCAGTTCAGCGCGCATGCTTCAGATTTAATCTGCCCCTCAGATACATTAAAACACAAGTCAATTAGCTTGGCAGGAAGCGCTCCAATTATGGTTTTCCATTCCTCCTCCAAGTCGCGTGATTAGCTCTGCTTCCCCCCTTACCCCCACCCCGCCCCATCACCTCCTCCCCCCTTCCTGCCTCCCCTGGACTCCCCGGGGCGATGTCCAGGAGTGGCTCTGTCTCAGTGGTCACGGCGAGTCGCCGTCCGTGCAATCATAGCGCAATCTCCGTCATCATGGCCCATATCTGCACCGTCACAGGATTCCCTTACAGCCTTTCGAGACACTACACTCCTCGCTGTGCTGTGATCAATTGCGCTCTTCATTGAGCGCTAGCACATTGATCACGGCACCATTTCAGTGATGGAGACACTAACTAGCCCATTGATCAAGGCACGGGCCCTGATCACAATGTGAACGTTAAAAAAATGCCCCGCTTGTGACACAGTTGTTCCCATGCCCTGACCACGGCGTTCGTGCCCTAGTGGCCAGGACAGACGGCAGCAGTGACCAGGAGAGGCAGCAGTCCAGGACTACGTGTTGTGATTAGCTAACACAGCACACGTTCTTATATCTTGCAATGCCCCCCCCCCCCCCCGATCGTGGGAGACGCAGTCATTCACCTTTACTTTTGGCGATTCTATGAACGCGCGCGTCCCCATCTCTCGCACCTCCACAGCAGAGCCGCTGACAAAACCACCCCTCGGCTGCCGTTAATTTCCCGCGAGGCCATCGGCCGGCGTGAAACATCCGAGAGCGTCCTCAGTTTTCTGGTCATTTCCATTTATTCGCGGCTGCCCCCTTCATCTCCTTGCCCAACACGGCGCGGGGCGCGCGGCGTGACCTGCACCTCGGCGATGGAAGATAAGAGGAGCAGGAGGAGGAGCAGGAGGAGGCGGCGTGGCGGTGCCGGCCGCGTGTGCGGTTGGAACCGGCGCAAGCTCAACGGCTTCGCTCGCAGCGCGGGGGCCAAACAATAAACCAGCGGCGGGCTGCGTTCCCCTCGCTCGCCCGCTCGCCTGTCCACCCGCCCGCTCGCCCGCCCGCCCGCCAGGAGAGAGGACGAATCTGGATCGTGCCGGCGCCAGGAATGCTGCCCTGCTACACACTTGAGGCGGCCTCCGGCCTCCCCCACCACCCCCTTCTCTTCTTCGCTCCCCTCTCATTTAGCCTTCCTCTCCCCATCTTTCTCTGCTCCACCTCTCTGATTTTTGCCACTATCTTTCCTCTAGCCCATCTTCCACTCTCACCATCTATCTATCTTCCTTCACCCCTCTCTCACTACCGAACCCCCCATCTCTATTTCCCATTCCCCCCTCGCTCCGCTTCTCTCTTCGCTTCTCGTCTTTATATCTCCCTCTGTTCCGGACTTCACCAACTCCGGGGTCGGCGGTGTGTGCTGGAGAAGATACACACGCCAAGTAGCTAAGACCAGAATGTCGTGCTATTTGTTGTACCCGCTCCGAATAAATATATAAGCCCTCTTCGCGAGCCACACGGTGCAAGAGGCAACACTTTTCTGGCCGCATGAAAACCAATTTCGCTGCTGGGGACATGCACGGGGTTTTAAAACCAACAAGAGCAGCAACAGCAAGAAAGAGCGGGGAGGACACGCGGACAGGGGGCACGCGTGGGTGCAGCAACACAAACAGAGAGGCGAGCCGCTAGGCGCGACCCCGGCGTTATTATTCAACCGGCAGCTGCCCGAGCGAGTCAGCGGGTGCCCGAGAGAATGGAGGCTCTGCTACCGACTGCGAGGCGTAAAGAACACGACAATAAAGATTCGGATCTGAAACGAACATTAAACAAACACGCGTGCGGCAACTACGCGAGTTGACTCGCTGCCAGCAGGCGCCACGTGACCCCCCCGCCTCAACCTTCTCTCTCTACGGCCGCGAGCCCGAGCGGGGAGAGTTCCAGCCCAGCTGCAGCCCGGCCACGGCGCCGCTGGCGGGAATTTCATTTCGTCCGACTCTTCCACCGCAGACCCAAGACGCCTTGGAAGAGGAAGGCGTGCCCACGCTTTACCCCACCACGACCTGCGCTATAGCTCCAGGGCGCGTGTCGAGGGTGGGGTGGGGGGGGGGAGTGTGGGGGAGGGGGGGTCGTGTGTTCTCAAGACGGCTCCATCCCATGGGATCTCATCTCGTGGGATTCCGAGCGAGGCTCTGGCTGTGTTTCCTGTGATTGATGCAGGAGCGGCCACAAAGCCCCGCTGGTCACGCTGACTGCCGCCTCGTGTCTCGAGAGACCATCATCATCCTCGCCAACAGCCGTGCTCTATCCACTACTTGATTGTATGGAGGCCTGCCCAAGTCTTCGCCATCCCATTACGGTTCATTGAGATGGAACGATTCACCTGCGCACGAGCCGATTTAAATCGCTCCGTCTCCCGGGTGGGCAACCCTCTCGGAATGTGTTCTATTTCATTCCGAGATGTAACGTAAATCAAATATTTAGTTTGTTTATATGAATAAATGATCACGGGAAATCTGCGTTGAGATGTTTGGTCACTTCCGTGACGAATGTTTGCCATCGTCATCATTGGCCATTGTCGATCCACTGCTGGATTAACATCTCCCCACGCCGTCGCCATCCCTCACGTTCCGGCGCGGCTCCCATTCATCATCTCACTCCTCCCTGCACGTGAGCGGACCTCATCTCGCTCCATCTCCGCTCTGGCCGGGCCTGATTGGCGCGTCCCCTCCTTTGGCTGCCATTCCGTCCCCAGCCTCCGGTCGATGGGCCGTCATACCGTCTGGCCCATGTGTTCTGGCCAATGTCATTTTATTTAATCAGCCGTCGTCGCCAGCCAGGTGTTGTACACAACGCTGCCGTGTATACGAGGAGGACAGAAACCTCAGCGAATTCACCCGAAAGCAAAAGTTCGCCTCTAAAAATATCTCGCGAGTAAACTGCGGGCGCTAAATAATGCAGCGCATCTTAATGGCACCTCGGGCCCTCGAGGTAAAAACCTCTGAGCTGGCACCGGTGGAGGAAATGGGAACCTGCTTGACCTCACCCACCCGCCCGGGAGACTTGAGACCCTGAGCCACCCCCCCCCCCCCCTGTCTCTCGACCCCTGCTGTTGACGTGCCTGTCTCGGTGTCCGGCTCGCCAGTGTCTGATGTCACCCGCTGTTTCGATGTTTCGATATCTGTCTCTGCTCTCCGCGCAGTGCCACAACCACCAGCACCTCTCCTGCGCTGTGTGCAGCGGCTGTCCGCTGCTGCTGCTCAACTCTAACGCAGTCAAAGCTCTCGGACCCGCGACAGCGGCGCAAACACAACGCCGAAAATGAACAGCGAGCGCTGCCTCCTGCTGCTGCCACGTGGCTGTTCGCGGTTGTGCTGCTGCTGCATAGCTGCATGATGGCGTGCACCTCGTGCTTATACACTTCCTGAAGAAGCTCCCAGCGCGTGCATGCGGAAAGTCGGACAAGACGCCAAACAACACGCGGTGCAGCCCGAAAACACATCGTAGAGCAGCAGTACCGCACTCAACCGGTTGCGTTATTCCTTTCTGGTTCTAACCACTCTGCCCAATGCTTAAATAATTAAACAATAAAATACGGCAGCTAAAGAAGCGGTGAGTGGGGAGAATTGTGTTCATTGCACCGTGGGATTTCTCTGGGGCTCATTATCAACAGCGCTGTAAAAACCTTGGCTCGGGAGTTTAGGACAGAGTGACCCTTGCCCAATTCAGTACTTGGTTGTGCTCACCTCCATTTCGTTCTAACTCGTCGGAAATTCCACGTTACTGTGATGAGGGCCAGTCTGGATATCTATCAATTTGCCAATCACTTTTGAAAAGCAAAAGCCAATAACCCAGGACTGATGGAATGTATGAAGATTTACAAAGCTATTCCATACTCTCCCCACTCCCCCGCCCCCCACTGACCCTGGCGCTTCGATTAATCGTCATTAACTGGGGTAAACCCATCCTGCTACTGCTGAGTATACACCACGGGGTGGCGGGGAGGGGGGTGGCATGTGGGCCAGTAGGAATTTCGATGAGCTTAAGAAATTACACGAATTGATGAACGATGGGTCGTTGCACCCACCTCCTCCAGCACCGGAGTGCTTTAAGTTGGGTGCCTAGGGCAGAGGTCAGAGGCCCGGTTACTGATCAGCCAGACTCACTGCGGCCTTCGTGCCGTTCAGAGGGCATTGGTCCTCCCAGAGTGGCGGCAAGCTATCTCCCCCCCCCTCTCCCCCCGCGAGAGAAGCACTTTTACTGAGAACATCGGAACGCGGGGGCCTGACCTTACCCCGAGTCCTTGCCCCGTGTGCTCTGCTCCGAAAGGGCAGGGTACAAAATGCCCCGCAGGTCCCCCCTCGCCACTCCCTAACTCGCTGTGATGTGCTGTATGCGTGCGTGCGGAACGCGTGAACACGCACGCACAAGACCCCTACCCAAAATTGTCTCTGTCATAGTGTGTATTTAATTGTACGTGTCGTTTTGTGTCTATTCTGTCTATCTCTAACTGTGTGTGTCGCCAGTGCTCGCCTCTCTCTATGTGTATCTCTGCATTTATCTTTATCGCTCTTTATCTCCAAGAGAGAGAGAGAAACCTCTCTCCATTTATGTCACTTTCGCGTCTGTCCCAATCGCCACGTCTCTTGCTCTGTCTCTCACTATGTCCGAACCCCCTCTCCTCTTTTCTGCACGGGGCTCGTCGCGCAGAGCCGCGCCCACCCCGGCACCCTGCCCGTCTCCTCTCCCTCCTCTTCCGCAATCCCCACGCGCCGTGGCAAACTCGACATCGCGCTTGGGAGTCAACCCTCCTCCCTCTGGCAGGGCCCTCTCGCGAGGCCAGCGGCACGAGGTCGCCACCAGGCCGTCGCCCTCATGGGGGGCGGTGGAGGGGGGCATCGGCCTCTCGTGCCGATCACCAGCCCCGCGAACTTCATAAAACAAATTATTCAAGGGAGGGACGCGTGGAGGGGAGGGAGGGAGGGAGGGATGGAGGGGGGAGGGAGGGAAGGAGGGGAGAGAGGAAGGCGAGGGGAGGCGAGGGGAGGGGAGGGAGGGAGGGAGGGAGGGGAGGGAGGGAGGGAGGCGAGACAGGCGAGGCGAGGGAGGGAGAGATCTGGGTGTCCGTGCAGACCTTGGAACGCGCGGGGTGAGGCAGGCAGGTACAGGCAGTGCCGATCCACGTGTAACTTTTGTTCAGAAGAGCCGGGCCGATAAAGGTGACGTCGCGCGGCCCTCGTGTGCACGCTGGCCGCCGAGTACCGTGCCATACCCAGGCCGTACCGGGGTAACGACGCTGCGTTTCTCCCCCCCTCCCCACACACCACCCAGGTACAGAGAGTTTATATATATATGGATTGTCATGAATAAAAAGAACACACACGGATATATTTCCAACCATCCTATAATCACCAATCGGCGGTAAGGATGTGACATCTGAAACCCGACTGGGCTGGTAGATCATTCCAAGAGGAGGAAGCGATGAGTTTGAAACCCGATGCTGCCTTAACACTGCCCGCAAAGTACTGGGTGCCCGTCCCCAATCGCCCCCCTCAACCATCACCCCCCACCCCTTATGGCAATGACTGGAAGTGACTGGCAGTGCCCTGCTAGCCCTTTGAGCTGCTCTGGGTTTTTTTCCACGTGGATCTCGCAATCACGACGTAGGTGGTAGTGGTGTCAAAGTCTCACTCGCAAAGTGCAGCCCCCCCCCCCCCTAGACCCTGGAGGAGATGACACTTTTTCAACAGCTCTGCCCACCTCGCACCCCCCCCCCTCTCGATTTCGATTAACTGAACCTGCCCTGTGGCAAACAGTTTTGTGGTTGTGATACTGCGTTGGCAGTGGTGCAAGAGCTGAGGTAACACCAGAACCCCAACACATTCGTTAATATCACTGCCCTAATACCCCCCATAGCTGTACATATGTACAGATATGGTGACCACCGGGGGGCAATGCCCATTCTTGACCACAGAGGGAACACCGTGGCGGTTGCCTACAGTTATAGCAAAGTTCATCCCATGCCCCCCGCCCCTCGCCCCCCACCGTGTGTCGTGGAAGCCAGATGGATATTGTTGCATCGCGAGATCATGAGCGATGGTGACCGCTTCGAGGCCTTCGTGCAGCGGTGGAGAGATGGCGGCTGACGGTGACAGCGCATGCAGGAGTGAGACAATTAACTGCAGCATCACCCCACGCCCAGGCACGTGCGTGTGTGCGTGTTTGTGTAAAGGGTGCAGTAGCGTAGTGGTTGACACACTGTGGGCGACCTTGGTTCGATTCTCGCTTCCGACCAATATCAGTGAAGAATATCGTAACTGTTGCTGAGCATCCCCACGAGGGAGACAAAGATGGCCGGGCATTGTTCTGGCCAAAGCGCCCCCTGGTGCGCTGTGTTAGATTTCATAGGGTGCTCGCCCGCTCACAGCACTTATTCCAACAGTTTGTTCGAGTGATGGTTGTCTTCCCTGTACGGGAGTCTGTGTGAGAGTGCATGTATGTATGTATGTGGGGAGCGGAGGTATAGCGGTTAGCGTGCTGCACTACGAACCTGGGAGACCCGAGTTCAATTCCCGCTCATGGCCAAAAAACAGTCACGATATTCTGAACCGGTCCTGGGCCTCCCCTAGGTCGATTCAGCCTAAAATTAGTATCTAGTGCGTAAACATCGACACTAGGGAGACAAAGGCGTCCGGGCATGGTGCTAGCCATCCACCCCCTCGCGTGCCGCTCCGGCCTTCAGGAGTGCTCGCTAACCATTACTTACCCCAACAGTGCGTTAAGGCTATACGGGGGATCTTTGTATGTATGTATGTGCGTGCATGTGAGTGTCTATGCAGGTGTGCGTGCGAGTGTCCGTGTGTGATGGAACGAAGTTACGCACTTTCCCTGCATTCAAATCTCTACCGCTGCTCAAATGCCTTTGATACTTATAAAAATGAATGGAGGCAATAACGAACTAAATAAATAAATAAACGTCTGGTAAGCCGACAGGAGGATATTTGTCTTTGGAAGGGGAGGGGGTCTCAGAACCAAACACGGATGTGAAGGGATAGGGCTCTTCCACATTGCTTGGTTTTATTGCTTAGGGAAATGTGTGCTACAAACAGGGAGCGGGTGGGGGGGTGAGAGTGGTGGTGGTGGTGGTGGGGAGGGGTGATGTGGTAAGGGGGCTGCACGGCCCCTTTAAGCCGCGCCAGAGTTTACGAGGAGGTGACACCGCCGGTAAATGACTGCCCAAACACAGCAGACTGCAGTCACATGGCAGAGAAATCCCAAAAATGGACACGGTCTCTCTGGATCCCCTTCGCTGCTGCTGCTGCTGCTTGACAGCCATGAAGCAGTGGTGTAAGGAATGAAATCTCCCCCGCCCCCCTTCCCCGTAAAATTTTCCACCGCACCCCCCCCCCCCCCATATATGTAGATCAGTGTCTGGACCCCCTCCAGCCTGCGAGCTCTGGTGGAAATTGCACCGCCTGCACACCCAATAGATGTGCCACTGCCTAAATCCTACGGGAGCCTGATTCCGGCTCTATGCCCCTCTTGACTAAAAAAAGACACTGTTAAATGTAACCCTTTGAAAGCCTTAGTCCAGCTCTATGAGTCACTTGTATTAACACTGATCCCTGGTAGAGTAGTTATCTGGCTCTAATTGTTAATACTGAACCCCGAGGAAGCCTCAGCCTGGCTCTATGAGCCACAGAGGTTAACACTGAAGCCAATGGCGTGTGTGGTTGGTGTGGGCTCTTTTGCAATCCCAATTGAGTAATCTGCAGGTTGTTATTTTTCAGCATTGGGATGCTTTTGACCAATACTAGTTTCACCTGATTAATATATATTTTTAGCTATGGCAGGACACCACAGAACCCGGTAGGGATCCCATGTGGCACACAGGGGGAGAGAACATGCAAACTCCGCACAGAAAGGCATTGAACCCAGGCCCCTTTCTCGCTGGATGGCACAAGAGACACAGCAGCAGCAGCAGCGCACCACCTGGCCGCTCGCGGTGTCAGTGAAGAGCTCACCTGGAAGCCCGCCTGCTCCCCGTACCACTTGAGAGCCCCGAAGAAGCCATCGGTGTCGAGGTCGCTCACGTCCAAATCAGGCAGCTCCAAGTCGGGGTCAGGGTCCACCAGGTCAGAGGTGAGGTCAGATGTCAAATCAGCCGGGCAGCACAGGGGCTGGTCGTCTCCAAACAGGGCACCCGCCTGCATACACGCACGCACGCACACAAACGCGAGCACGACAATTAAAGAGTTGCCAAAGGAATTCCCAGTAATGAGATTGCAGGGCCGATGCAGAGGCGATATTTGGTTGTGTGGCCTCACTTCGATGGCACTGCCTGCCACGTCCGCTAGCCGAACAGAGAACCGCTCATTCATCGACACGCGCCATTGACTGTGTTCCCCCGCAAAGAGCCAGACCCACGCACACCCCACCTGCCTCCCTTTACCCCCCGCAGTCAAGAAGCCACCCTCCACTAGCCACGCGACGACTCCTCCGTTCCGCTCCGCTGCTCGGCTCGCCTCGCCCGGTACGGGGCCCGAGCTTAGGCGTCCTGTACCTTGGACATGTGCTGCACGCACAGTCCTTGTTGTGAATCCACTACTGGCTAAGGATCTCACCAAGCCGAGCGGGTCGTGGTGGGGGGGGGGGGGTATTTTCCCATACTTCACCGCACTGGTCAGTGCAGATGGGTGAAGGTGGATAACACAGACACGTGGGCATAGAAGTACAGTAAACCGTTGATTGGTTTATTTTATAATCCAGGCCGCATACCGACGACCCTATCTGCTCTGCCTTATCTCGCTGTAAAATGCAGCGGCGTTGCGCCCACGTTTTATGAGCAATGAGCAAAGAGGAAAACACGATTCAGTGCAGAATACAATCACGCCGGCGCTCGCTCGTTATCACGGTGGCGCTGACTGCGCCTTGAAAGTGGCATCGAACCAGGGGTGGCGGCGGGGGGGGTAAGGGAGATCATCTGGAGAAGGGCGCTGGGGTGGGGGGTAGAGATAGAAACGGGCGGGGGGGAGGACACAGAGGACAATGATCCAGTGGGCACTGACAATTATCGTGCTGTGCAGGGGGGTGGGGATAGTATTTGGGGGTGGGTGGTGATGGTGGGGAGAGAGCGACGACATCATCTGGAATGGATTTTTCGAGTTCCCAAAGTCACGTGCAGCCAATCCACGGCGATTCAACGCGGAGATGTGGTGATGTGTGCCACACCACGGGCCTGCTCCACACTGCTGCTCACATTCCTATGGAATGTAAAACCCCGTGCTGATTGCGGGCAGCGCAACACCCCCCCGCCCCCCGGGGTCCCGCGAGGAGCAGACGTTTATCACGAGTTCGGCAGAACCGATATCGTCTGTGACGTGGAACGCTCACGCACGTGGCGCGGCTGTGGCGCTGCTGTGCCGTCCACGGAGCGGTGGGATCGTGTTGCGCTGCTCTTCTGCTGTGCTATTCCAAAGTTCAAATCTTCTTTTCATTTATTTATTTGATTTTTGTTTACGACAGCCTGGCTCTCGGGACACGCTCGAGGGTTCGTCATCATCAACATCATCGCCACCACTATCACTGCTGTACAACTCGAGATTAAGGTCCCGTCCACTCGCTCGTTCTCTCTCTCTATAACGCTCACCACTCGTTACCACCCCTGATCACAATCGTCTCCCGTACCCCCCTCCCCCAAACGACACCACGGCGTTTAGCAGCACCGGCACATCCAACAACGAGAGATTCATTGAACCGGATCCCAGACACGTTCGTGTCGAGAAGTGGCTCATTGCGACTGCGCGCCGGATGCGTGCGTGCCAGCTGCACACTGCGCCGTCTCCCCACGAGGGACAGACTTCTTCTTCCGTGTGGCAGAGGTGTGATGGTGAGCGCAGTGACACCGCGCGCGCAGGCGCACGCACGCAGCGAGTCAGGAGCCAGCCGCTTGTATACACAAGTATGAGAGCACGAACGCGGGGAAGCCGTAAGGCGACGGTTCACAACACGTGGCTGGCGGCACGTGCGAAACACCACACGCACACACAAAAAAAACCCAAAGGCGGCTATTGGTTACATCACGCAATGCGGCGGGCATCGTGTTGAAGCGCCGGTTTACACCCACGAGACGTCCTGCGACACGCGCGATTCGTATATGTTGGGAAACACTCTCAACTCGTACCGATGCCGCTGCTGTGCAACACAGAGAGCAGAGCCCCCAACACCCCCCCCCCCCGATTCTCAATCCAGCATCGGTAACGCGCGCGGTGGCGTGAATGTGAATTCCGCCGCATTCACAACTCAACGCCACACTGAACGCGCCGCGGCGGTCACAATCGAACGCAATCAATCCGGCAAACACCGTCCGATTGTTAAAAAAGTGAAGGAATGAATGAACGCACCAAGTCCACCAGAACTTCCATCCGTGGCTCGTAACTCCCGATGAGTCAGGGTCTCCTGATCCTCCTGTGGCACTGCTGGGTCGATGCTCAAATCCAGCACCGGTGATGAACGCCAAATCGGTTTTCTCACTCGCTCGCTCGCACTTTCCCTTGGTCTGTGTCTCTGCCAGTCTTGGTCTCTGTATCGCTCTCCCGGTCTCTCTCTCTCTTTCTCGCTCTCTGGTTCCCAGCTCAGACCATTCAGGTGCGGACCACTCCACTCCAGCCCCTGGCAGGCACGCGATTCTCACTGGCTCCACAGAGCCACGCCTCCGCTTCCCTCCTCCCATCAAACCCCCACAGTCCTCCTCTACCCTCCCCACCCTTTAACGCACCATTAAGAAACACCCCCTCGGCACGTTGCCCTACCACCCCCCACCGCCTCCCCCCCGCCCGCAGAGCCCGCTCTCTCTCGCTCCCTTCCTCCCACCCACCCACCCACGCGGACAGACCACAACTCCCTCCCTTACAGGCCTTGCCTGTCCCTGCCTATATCAGAGTCCGATCGCATTAAACTGTAACCCGCTCGACGCGGCGCGTTCTGCACAGATCATCTGTACCAAGGTGCGGGCGCGGAGTTGGAGGGATGGGGGGGGCTGGCGTGCGGGCGGATCGCGGTGGTTTCGGGTAGAGTTGTGGCTCTGGGACCAGAGAGATGCGGCCCAAACCTGAACTCGTCAGCGGCCCTAACGCGACTTCATTACAAAGTCCACTTCGCTAAAGTTGCCCCCCCCCCCCGCCGCTGTCTATTTTTTCCGTCTTGTGTTTTGTGCCGAAGCAAAAAAAAGAAAATTAATCCCGGTTTACGATGACAGATTAATTACGGTGGATTTTTTTATTGTTGTTTTTCTGTGAGAAGGACTTAATTGAGGGTCCCAGGCTCGGCGCCGAGGTGATTTTAATTTGAAGGACGCACGCAAGAACACAGAAGGGGTTTCTATGGGCGCACTGACATTGGGAATGGACAATGTCACTGAGGGCCTTGGAAACGGGATTCCTGCCCCCCCCCCCGGTCACAACACTGGCGGCAGCAGACACAATCCACGTCGGAGAGACTTGAGCACGGGGAACCAAGAGGAATGAACATCGGGACGCGAGAGAGACTCGGCAAAGTGGCCAGAGTGAAATCGTGCCACGGCGAATGCAGCGCGAGACAAAGCCTCGGAGAATTCATCCGCACAAATTGTTCCTCCCCGGTGTGTATTTTTTTCTCTTCCTGGTGTGATGTCCGACGTTCCTCTCCGCGTGCAGGAAGCTTCTTGGAGGAGGGGAGGTGGCGGCGCAAAATGTCCGACATCACGCAGAACAGCCGCGCGAAACAACCCACAACACCGCACGCGCACAGGGAAGCTGCCACGCAGCCACGACCGCGGTAACCCACCGAGCCGCGGCCCCTTGACGTATGTCGGAGACTCACGATGACACAGCCATCCGTGTCACTGTGAGAGGCAAAGAATTCGCAGCGGCTGCGAGGAGGGGAACCTCGACGGGAGAACCAGTTCGATGAGGGATAATTACACAAAGCGCCCCATTGGCTGCCCGTGTCTTTGTTGCATCACCACGCACCCCACAGACGGTAGCGATCCCATCGCACGGCTCTGGCTCTTACGCCAACTCGGACTCCCAACCCCCAAAGATGCCCGCAGCAGCAGCAGCGCAGGGCGCGTGGTGCTGCTGCTGTTGCGGGCGAGAAATGTTCAGCACTGGGGCCAACCCGGAAAACCGCACTTGAAATAAACGCAGCTGTTGAACCTTACGCGTTACCCCCACGCGTTAACCCCACGCGTTAAAATCCTCAACTCTGCCGATTCAGCCATCTGCCTCACTTGCAAACAATTTATGATGTTGTGGGAGAGAATGGAGGAGGAGTCGGCCAAGGGGAGGGGGCATAGATTGGGATGGGGGGGGGGACACTGGTTTAAGCAGGTAGTCAACTTTTCTGGTCTAAGGCGTGCGTGGAATTTGGATATAAAAATTGGCGATTCCAACCGTGGTCGGCGTGGGACGCGGCTGGTTGAGAACGCACCGCCGCAGCCGATGACGGGACGAGTGTCTTCGGTAGTGGGAGCTGCCAACGGGCAAGATGAGAAAGCTTAGGGGGAGTGAGAGAGAGAGAGCGAGTGTCGCCAGAGAAGGTGGAGTTTGTCACGGAGAGCCCAACAGCTGAGCCTACTCCACTGACAGGTGGCTCCCTGGGGGGCCCTGCTGCTTCTGTGTTTGTGTGTTGGAGGGGGAGGGGGGCGGTGAGGGAGGTTTTTGGGGAGCAATGAGGTCTCTAATACTCGGTGGTGAGCGTTGGCAGGGCCAAACGCTCACCGTTGATCGACACTCAAAAGAAAAAGCACGTCTGTACGAAGAAGCGTAGAGAGCGTGGCGTCGAGGAACATTGGCAAGTGTCGCGAGGGTAAGGACCGCGCCTCGCGCCGCCCGACAGCTGGATCGACTGTCCCCGCCGTCGCGGGGAATTCAGCAGTGGAGAGAGTTCACAAGCGCTGACTCTCGCCTCGCTGCGGTAGTAACACTCCTGGGATGTGCGGGAAGGCAGCTGCTCTCGGATCGTTTCATTGTTTCTCTCTTGAAGGGGACACATCTGCTGGGGGTCCATTGTCCCTGGTCCCACGTTCGGCTGTCGGGGGCTTTAGCCGTTTTCGTCTTAGGCTCGCCCGCAACCAAAGACTGCCCGCAGCACTGTGCTTTACCAGGTTTCTCGTGGTATTGTAATGCGCAAGCGACTAATAACGATCGCAATAACGTCAAGGAAACCGTGCCGCGTGTGCTGCAATAACAGCCTTCCGACTCCTGGAGACGCCAAAATGGCTCGTGTCAAAATGTGCTTCGGGGAGGCCGAGTGATTGTCACAAACTGCCCGCCCGCGCTGGCATTGATTTCGGTGCCATTACCTTGCGCCGTGGTTCACAAGCGAGCCGCTTGGCCAGGGCCTATGCATCAATCCGTCCCATCCCCGTGCCCCTATTAATCTTCTTTGTACAAGGAAAGGACCCGCACAGAAAAGTCATTGTGCACACCCTGAACGCCGGACAAGCTCTCGCTTGCCCGCAGAGGAGGGGGGTTGGAGGATGGGTGAGGGAAATAAATATATATTTGTGTACCCATCATTCGTTTCCTAAAACATTAACCAGCTTTAAATGATTTCGCGGTCATTATCGGTGGGGTAATAATGAATGCGGCGCGTGCACAGAGCCCCCCGCCCCCCGTGTCCGGCGACGCTGCCCACAACGGCAACCGGCGCGGGTCGCCGATCGCCGCTCATCTGTAGCAGCCTCGGCCGCGGCTGCGGTGCGAGCGAGGAAATTGGCCCCCACGATTCGTCGTCGCTCGTGAGCTCAGTCTCGTCCTGTGGCCGCGCGGGCGCGGCTTGAATAGCGGCACGCGTGTCCTGGCTGAGTCGTCGCGGACATTGGCGCGCGCGCTTGTCGAGATCGGCCACGTTCGTTCGCACATCGGTGAGATCACGAAGCGCTCGCCAGCGCCGCGCGCCTCACCGCGCTGGCCTCACCGAGACTGGATATTGATCATTCGATCGCCCGGTCCCGTTTCTCAAACTTCACTGCTGATCCCCCACCACTTCTCCACCCATTCAGTTCAAAAATCATCTTCTTGTCCGTCCCCACGCGTGTGTTAAGCTCACGTGTCGGGCGGCGTCTGTCCCTGTTTAGATTCGTTCCACTCCCCGCCATGTTCTTGTACAAATGGACACTTGTTCAGAGCATGCTCCCAAGCGTAAACACAGCTGTGAAGTTCTGCTGAGGAGGCGGCGAGTGAGATGACCTGGCAGGGCCTCCGCGTCGTCACCCCCCAGCGCCCCCCCCCCCACAGACTTCCTCCAGCCTCATCGCCACTGCCATCCGAGGCTCAAATCCCCACGCAACGCAAGGCCCACCCCACTTGCCAGCCATCTCTCTCCGTGGGTGCATGGCGAGGTGCAAGGAAGCGATACGGGGAGACGCGACAACTACCCGCTTCATCACTCGCCCACCCCTCCCACAGCAGACCCCCTCGCCCACCCGTCTGTGCATCGTCACCCCCCCCCCCCTTACTCCGTCAGCTCCAGTGAAACCCAAGGAGGTCGCTGAAAGCCACGCGTGATGAGCCTTCACTCACCTGCGCATCGGCAGAGATTTCGCCACAGTCTGCTGTCGCCTGCTGCCACAACGTGCCCGGTGACACGCGCGACGCATGGGGGAAGCAGGGCAGCTACGGCGGCGGGAAAGCCATCGAGTAGCGGTGCAGGCGGTGCAACTGCACCGATGGCCACGTGCCCGAGGGGCCCTAGCGCTGGGCTACGAAGGCGGGGAGCAATTGGACAGGAGGCCCCATGTGGACGGGCGGGAGTGGGCCCAATTCCATTCATTGCATCAGCGCTCATGCCATCCACGCCACGCTATTGACCTGATGCAACCCTCCCCACACGCCTACGTAGCTCAGCTTCGGGAGTGGGAGATACAGAAAGGGGGTGGAGGGGATACAGGGAGGGGGTGGTGGGGGATATCTGTAGGGGGTGACTGGGGGTAGGGTGGTATTGAGAGGGAGGTGGTTAGGGGTGTCGAAGGGACACGGAGGGGGAACGTCGATCTGCCTCGGCAGGAGCACGCGGGGTGCCCTGCCAGTCCGCACGGTGCCGCGTCTCGGCCGAACCCACGCGCGTGCGTGTCTTTGCGCGTGCGTGTTGGTTCATGTGTGTGTGTGTGGAGAGCGGTAGTGCAGTGGTTAGCCCATTGCACTATGAAGCCGAGTTCGATTCCCGATTAATCCGTCCGGGAACCTCCCCTAGGTAAACTCAGCCTCGAATTAATAATTGTTTAATCGGTGCCATATATAAACATCACCACTCGGGAAACAAAGGCGGCCCGGCGTGTTGCTGGTCACCCAACCCCAACAGCCTATGAAGGCTATCGGGGGGATATTTGTCTGGGTGTGTGCGTGTTTCAACGGCTACCTGTGTGCACCTGTGCACAACTGTCACTCTAAAAGGAGAGGAGATCCCCCTCACAACCCCCCCCCCCCTGGCACCCGTCACCGAGCTCGGATTTGTTAAGTGGCGTGGGTCGCGCGCACCGCTCGATATTGCGCTCACCGAGGGAGTGCGCGCCAGAGACTCTCTCTCATTCTGCCGCTCTCGGCGCCTCTCTCCAACCCCCTCTCTCCATGGCTACCTCCTCATCCTCGTCTCTCTGGGGAACGGGGAGACTTTGGCAAAACACGGGCACAGCAATTCCCCCCCCCCAACCCCTCCCGTCGCCCTGACGTGATGGGAGCTCAAAGAAACATTTGCGTTTATCTCCAAAATGACAACGGTAATAATGTCCCTCATTTGTCCAGGAAAGGCTGAGTCTCAAGATTATGTTTCAGGAGGTTTCTTCTGCGTCGCGATGTTTTGGTAATTCCATTCATGCGTCTCTCTGTGTCTGTGTCTGTTGCTCCCTGTTTAGGCTATACGGGGGACCTTTGTATTTGTCCATAATAGAGGGGGTTTTGGGTTAGAAATATAAATGTTGCCGTGAAACCCGCCACCACCCGACACAGCCAATTAGTAAGGGTAAATAAAACATGCAAATTGGTTACGATTTAAATAAACTAGTGTGTTGGAGAGTAAACCCACATATATTATTCGAGTAGGACATTTTTATTTTGTTTTTCTCTGTGTCCCATTATAGTATTCATTAAATGAATTAAATAAATTACTATAATTTTTATTTATTCATCAATTATATGAAATAAATGTGAAATAATGATATATTTTACTCAGAATTAATAAAAAGTCGGTTAATCGGATTCACTCATTCATAGAACTTACGTTCACCACGTTCATTCATCATTCTTCGAGGTTACGTTGGTCGCTTGCAAACATCAGAATAACAACAACAAACCTGGTCAATACAAAGAAATCCCGCGTGGAGACGTGACCTCGCTCTGCCTCTATACATACACAGATCTCCCCCCCACCCTCTCCCCTCTCTCTTTGTGTGTAAATACAATATGGACACAGCGCGCTGTTCTTCACTGCTGTTTACACATCAATTGAGACCTGCGCTCAGACTTGTGCCTTGTGCAAATAGGGGCGAGTTAAGCCGCCTTTCTAACCAGAAACGAGATCAATTGCGACACCTTTGATGAACTTGAGAGTTACGAAAAAAAAAGTCGACGCCTTTTTATTTATTGAGAGAAATCAACGCCTCTTGACACATTAGCCTGTCGGCTAGTTGCCGCTCGCTCGTTTACAATCGCCCACGCGTGCGCGCGTCCGCGAGCACATGTCTGCGTGCGTGTGCGTGTGAATGTTTGTGTGCGTGTGTGTGGGGAGCGGTAGTGTAGCGGTTAGCGCGCTGCGCTACGATCCTGGCGACACGGGTTCGATTCCTGCTCACGGCCAACACCGGTGACGATTATCTGAACCGGTCCTTGGCCTCCCCTAGGTCGACTCAGCCTCAAATGAGTACCTGGTGCGATGGGTACACATCGTCACTAGGGATAAAAAGACGACCGGGCGTGGTGTTGGCCACCCACCCCCTCGTGTGCCGTGCCGGCCTTTATAAGTACTCGCTAACAGCACTTGCCCCTACAGTCTGTTAAGGCTATACGGGGGATCTTTCTATTTGTCTTTGTATATCACCCGCTGTGACAGGCGGATCCGACACACGGACACTGACAAGGAAATGTAGACATGAGTTGACCAGTGCGCAAAGACGCACGGGGAAGAAGAAGCGAGGCGCAAGCTGGGAACTGGGAATCGTAACTGAAGAGACGGGGGAGGAGGACCCTCCACCCCTCCATCCCCGTGTGGTGAGAGGAGGTGTGAAGCGGCATCGGATTGGCTGTTGGGGGGAGATCACGGAGCTTGGACATGACAATGGCCCGTGGTCAAGATTGACTCGTGACGGAGTGGCGACCGAAGGAGAGGACGCGCCTGCGCGCGGAGATGGAGCGATGGAATAATTTCGCTTGTGGGCGGAGGGAGGGGGGGCTCGTTGTATCATTGCATCACAGAACCGTGAGAGATGCATAGACCATGGCTGCTGCTGATGGTAATGATGATATCACGCGCACCTATTCGGCTTTGCTCATCGCTATTACTGGGGTGGGTGGGTGGGGTCAGGGGATGTCCCCCTGACCCTTCGATGAGGACAGAACCTGCTGCGTTTGGTGCCCAAACGCAGCTCAAGTGAAGGCGCCGATGTGAAAGTCCCCCGCTGTGACGGCGTGGGGACTGACAGCGCCCCTGTGGAACTCAACCCACGCGAACGACCCCACGCTGAGCTCCGCGTCGTGGCGGGGGCTGGGGGGGGTGGGTGGCTGTGGTGTTCCGCCACACGACCCGCCGCACCGGATGCCTGTGCGGGGGTTTGCGGTTGCAGGTCGGGGGAGGTGGTGGATTGCGACCGTCATTGACTGGCAACGGTTTGAGTTTCCGTCGCCATGGCGCCAACAGTAGCAGCCTCTCTTGTTGCCAGGCCCCTCGAGCGGCGCGGGGGGGGAGACGTTGATTCTTTTTGTTGATGTTGCCGCTGTGGCACACAACGAGTCAAGTGACACGGCCGTGTTTGCTCTGCGTCTCAGCGGGAAGACTGGCGGCCGACGAATCCCCCAAACAGCATCCCCCACACTCGAACCGTTTCGTCTCATCCGTAACCGCGTTCGGCCCACCACACCGCAGGCCACATACGCTCCTTCCCTCTAGGGGTTGCCAACCTGTCCGAGTTTGACCCCAGGCGGTCCGGGAATGGGGTGTCTCTGTCTGGGCGGCAGGAATTGATTCGTGCTGAGATCTGGTGCCGGCGTTGTTTGGCTGAACTTTCATCGCTGGGGACTGCGACGGTGCTGAATAATGGACGACCCCAGTGCTGATTGAGACATTTGACCGGGTTCGGAACTGCGGTTGAAAGCGTGGCAACTTCGCGCTGCTCCACTTTGGAATTCCTCCCATTGTTCCCATGATGATGACGACGACGATGACAATAACCTCGCTCAATGCAAGAAGCGTGCTAAACCCACATCTAGTACAATTTTAACCGTGCTTTTTTGTCGCTGGCCGCTTGGCGTCTTAGGCCTCTGCAGCTGTGCTCAGCAACCGCGATGAGAACAAAAGTGTCGTGACCTCGGTCCTCTTTGTATATTTATCCAGAAACAAGCAACTCGAAATTTTTCCAGTTTAGCTCTTTTTTCACTTCCAGCTCAGCTGCTCTTGTTTTTGGTGTCAGACTCATACCCCCGTGTAATGAGGGACGTGTGCCAGGGGAGAAATGTGTGACTTTATAATAATATTATTAGTGAACGACATCGCCCCAAAAGTAAACAGCTGCTGTCATCTTGAACGAGCGCGCCTGGGTACATCGTGAAAGTTGCTCTTCGTTTGCCGAGTTGGATGACTTTGAAAATCCCTGCAACCAGGTAACATTCATTGCCTGCCGTTCCAAAACACGGACACTGATCGAGAAGATAGAATACATTTTATTGGTTCTTTCGGTAAAGTCACGTAGAAGGGAAATAATAAAATAATAAAAATAAAACAATAAAATACAATTCTCACGACGTTTCGGCCACAATGCAAGGAGCCGTCCTCCGCGCTGTGGCCGAAACGTCGTGAGAATTGTATTTAATTATGTTTTATTTTTATTATTTCCCTTCTACGTGACTTTACCGAAAGAATCAAGAAGATGAATAATAAAATAATAAAAATAAATCAGTATTTTATTATATTTTATTTTTATTATTTTATTTCCCTTCTACGTGACTTTACCGAAAGAACCAAGAAGATGAATAATAAAATAATAATAATAACAACATTTTTATTTTATTGTTTTATTTTTTATTATTTTATTATTTACCTTCTACGTGACTTTACCGAAAGAACCAAGAAGATGAATCCCTGCAGTCACGAAAACTTCAAATTGAAAAATGGAATACATTATGAAAATACCAAATAAAGCATAGGGACATGGGTTAGTACATTACTAGTCCGTGTCTGACACAAGGATGCAGCTTAGTTAATTCATTTAAATCGTTCTCAAGGAGCGCTCTAGTGGCATCACTGTAGTGAAACTGTTTAAGAAAGAACAGGGGTAACGCTGCACTGAGATACGAGAGCTCTTTAACGAAGCATTGCATTTCATCCATCAGTGGAATGACCATGGCTGATGGTAAATGCAATTCGCCACTCGGCAGCGTATGTAGCGCTTGACTACGTAGGGTGCCGAGAGAAGTTGAACGTCAACACGCACACAAACACACACACACGTACACACACACACACGTACACACACACACGTACACACACACACACACGTACACACACGTACACACACACACGTACACACACACGTACACACACACACACGTACACACACACGTGCACACACACACGTACACTCACACGTACACACACACACACGTACACACACACACACGTACACACACACACGTACACTCACACGTACACACACGTACACACACACACACACGTACACACACACGTACACACACACACGTACACACACACGTACACACACACACACACGTACACACACGTACACACACAAACACACACAGCGATCTGCCTGCACAAGAGGAGAGCCGCGAGGTGCAGATGCCCGCGAGGCGTCAGCGCCGAGTGTTACCCCCCCCCCTCGTCTACAGCGCGACGCTGAAGCGCTCTCCCGGGTTCCTCCCGCTCGGACACAAAACCCTCGTCAATGGAATGGGACAAACACCCCAATTTGCAGCGATATATAAAGTCTTGGAGACCCGGCGATGCGTTCACGGGTGATGAGAATCGTTGCTCCGCTTCTCGGGGGGGGGGGGGGGGGGACACGGCGAGTGTGGCGTCATTAAACGGCACCGCGTGACCTCCCAGGCCAATTGTGCAAACTGAACAAGGACGAAACTGAACAACCACCTCTGCTGCGTCCATTGTCAATATGATCATTGGCAGAGAGAGTGCACGAGGAGCAGGCGAGCAGAGGGAAAGAAAGCAATCTGACAAATAAATAAACGTACACGCGAAGCGTTTTTCATGCTAGGAGGGCAAGCAGCAACTGCCAATCCCCCCCTCCCGCACCTCCCCCACTCCCTCCACCCCGCACAGCATTAAGCAACTCGTTATCACCCAGGGGAACAGCCGGGCCGCGTAGACCACGCACAGAGCAGCGGTGGCTCCGGTGAAAATGTAGCGGCATTGATCGGCAATCCGGAGTTTAAAGCACACACACACACACAGAGAGAGAGGGAAATCCGTAATGAAGGGAAGAAAGGGGCTGGAGAGATTTGCATGGCTAGGAGGAGAGCCGTCGATACAGACAATCTGCTCGGGGCATCTCCACGATGGCTCTGATTAGCGTCTCCCGTATCTCTCGCTCTGCACCCCGCGTCACCTCACCCCACATATCTGCCCCCCCGCCACCGCCACCGCCACCGCCACATACCGTAACTCACAATCCCACATCCCACATTCCACATTGTTCGTCCAACACCCTGCGCCACGCAAAATGCATCCCACCTGAAACATCTCTTGCCATGCGTCCCACTCCACACGCCGCACAAGACACAGCTCCTATCCTGCCCTCCACACCTCCCACCACCACATTGCACGCCTCACTCCCCGCCGCTATGTACACCGCGCTCCACATTCCAAATTTCACTCTCCACAACCACACAAACCACACCCCGCAAACCACACTCCACGCCCCGCATCAGCATGCAGACCGTTCGGAAGGTCCTGTCAGGAACTCCCCCTTTTTCTAGAACCTACAGAGAGTCAAGCCTCTCTTTAGGGAGGGACCTGCACGGTCACTTTGGGCCAGATCCATGGCATTTCTTTTGCTGCTCAAACTGGAGAACCCGCAGAAAGGAATTGAGTGCGATGACCGCCGGGGAGATGGAGTGATGAAATCAGTTCGTGTGCAGGGGATAGGTGGATTATTTATTACATTGCAGGATCGTGAGAGGTGGCGGTGGCTTGGAGAGGGTGAGGGGGCAGGGTGGCTTCATCCAGCAGTGGATTGACCATGTGTGACGATGGTGATGATGGTGATGATAATTCGTAGGGACACAACGCTCGAAGATCAGCTCTGCTCAAGGCGTTCGCTCACGATCCCTCTTGCTGTGCTACCATCTTGCACGCCAGCTCGCAGCACAGCGGATCCTGCGTGACCCACCAACCCTTGCCTCCGCCAAGACGCCGCTCCACCGCAGGCGCGCGGGCTCACCGCTGGCCAAAGTGGAAACTGGAGGCGGAGCTTTCCGTGACGTCACGCGGCGAGCGGCAGCGGCAGCGGACCCCCGCGCGCCGCCTCTGCCAATCAACCCGCGCGCTCGAACCGTCAAACTTACAACCGACCGCAAAGAACGATATGCGCCGATCCGTAATAGCAATTACATTCATAAAGACGCGTTTTATTCGTTTTATTAGCTGTAACAATTAAGATAAACACCGCGGAATTTTAGCCCCCCCCCCCACCCACTCGACCAGATTCGCACCGGCATAATAAAACGTTCGCCCTTTTGCGCTGAAAGTCACTTCTGGAAAAAAAACCCACCACGCTCACACTTATATAATATTCTACGAATCTAAATTACATAAACCGAGTGACTCCATCGAAGCATTGCTGACTATATCTGCCCTTGTCATGGACTGATACCCCACCCACCCCTCCTCCCCCCACCATTCACCCTCCCCTACCTCAGGCTCACTATGACCTTCCAGCTCCCCCATTCCCCTCCCTTCTCGCCCCCTACCCCCCCATTGAAGAGACAGGGGCACAGGCTCCCCGGTCTCCCGCCCCTACACCTGGCAGAGTAAATATAACGTGTGCGGCGTGTGACCCGTCACGTGGTGCCACTCTCTGGAGATAAGGCGCATTCCGGATCCCGCGCCGCCACGATCCTGCCTCTATTTGGTGATGTCCCCAGTGAGAGAGAACATTGGTGGGGGAGTGGAGTAGGGGGTGGGGGGCAGTGCAGAGAGAGAAGAGGGGGGGGGGTCGATGCATAGAGAGAGAGAGAGAGTGGGGGGGGGACGAAGTGTGATGAGATGGCAGGAATAAATCGCTCCGATGAGATTGGTCTGAAGTTGCTGGAGACGACGAAGGGAGAACAACAGAGAGCTTTTCCATTGTTTCAACGATCGCCGAGAGAGGATGGACGAGGTGTGATCAGGTATGAGGAGGAAGAGGATGGAGAGACGGCAAGACCGAGAGTCTGAGAACGATCGCGTCGTGGATACATGTCGCACGATCCACGTCTTGCTTGCGGCAATCGACTACGACTCATCAGGGCTTCGCTTTTCCAAGAAGCTTGTGTTTCAACACAAACTCGTTCTGTCTCAAAGCTTCTGAATAACACTTTCCTCCCGGCATAACCTTTAAGGTGAAGTAATCTATCACTCACCCAGTGGCTGCGTTACTTGCGGTGAGCTCACACACCCTGGCTCTGACCCATTGACATAGACCCAGCCTCTAACTCATACCCTACCCCTTAATGCTAGTCACAGCGCTCGTAACCGGAGTGCCTGCTGGCACAATTACACGAGAGGGATTATGGTTTTTGTACGCATTCATTTTTAATGAACACACTCAATGGCTGTGCAGGTGCATGCATGGGAGTCTTCGTGTGTGCAGGTAAACGCACCTGTATGTAGGTGCGTGCAGGTGAGTGTAGATGAATGTACGTGTGTGTAGGTGCGTGCAGGTGAGTCTAGGTGAATGAACGTGTGTGTAGGTGAGTGTAGGTGAGTGTTCGTGTGTGCAGGTAAATTCACGTGTATATTGGTGGGTGCATGCGCGTGGAAGCGAGTGTAGGTGTGCAGGTGAGTGTAAGGGCGTGTAGGTATGTGTTCGTCAGTGGAGTGGTGTTCATGTGCGTATAGGTAGTGTGTGTGTGAGCGTTCAAGCGCGTCCAGGTGTATATGCACGCCCATGTGTGTACGCACGAATGAGCATTCGGGGCCGTTGGTATAATTGGATGGGGGGGGGGGCTGGTCATAAAACAGGGGCCTTGGCCCGGAGTCCCCACCACCAACGCCCTCTCCCCCCTCCACCACCCCGAGAGGGGGACCCTCCAGCCAGAGCCTCCCAAGGGCACCCTCGCCCTCGTGAGCGGCCGCTATTTTAATGGCATTACGACTCGCACCGCCAGCTACCGGTACCATTATTGCAGAGTGTCGTGAAAAAAAGGGAGTGTGCCTGCGTGTGTCTGCGTGTGCGTGAGTGTGTGCCTGTGCTCGCTAACAACGCTTGCCCCAACAGTCTGTTATAAAAAAGGATATTGGGGGTGGGGGAGGGGTCTTTGTGTGTGTGGGGAGTGGTGACTACTCGAGTTCGATTCCCGCTCATGGCGAACACCAGTGACAATTATGTGAACCAATCCTGGGCTTCCTCTAGGTTAACTCAGCCTCAAACGAGTACCCAGTTCGATGTGTAAATATTAGCACTGGAGGAGACAACGTTGCCGGACGTGGTGTTGGCCATCAACCTCCTCGTGTGCCATGCCGGCCTTCAAAGGTGTTCGCTAACAGCGTCTGCCTAAACAGTTTTTTAAGGCTGTACGGGGGATCTTTGTCTTTGTGAGTGCACATATATAAATAAAAAAAGGACAGCCATGAAAATGCATTAAATATGCATGTTGAGCTGTGATCCTCTAATCGGGACCTGAGGCTTCATACCAAAAATCATCTACACAGAGAGAGAGAGAGACCGTTTCGTGCTCGCAGCCGGCAAGGATATTTTATTTTATGAAAGCGCATTGTGCAGGAAGAAAAAAAACAAGCCACAAGCACAGCGGGTCCCGCAAGCTTGAACCCTCCTACTTCCCACTCACTCGTCTCCTGGACCCTGACTCCTGCCGCGATGTTAATTATTAGAAAGATCGCGTTGAACAAATTAACACCGCGGGACCCGCATGAAGATGCATATACCCCCCCCCCTAACCCCCCCCACTCCCCCACTAGCCCCCCAGCCCCACGCGACCCCCACCAACACCACTCCTCACACACTTTCCCCCATAATAATAATATGACTGTAAAAAAAACCAAGCACGTGGAAGATTGATGCCTCGCGCCATAGATTGTGCGAAATCTGCAGGCGTTTGTTAGGAGCTCCATAACCTGGGCGATGGGCCCCCCACCCCCCCCCCCCCAAAAAACAAAAAGCGTTGAGAGCCATTGATGTGATTGACCGCCACACTCAGACGATTGATGCTCCTCCGCATCATCCCGTGAGTAAAATAGATGCGGGCTCTGCTGAAAGCAATTGGCGTGAATCAACATGCGGAATAGAAAAGTGATGTAAGGGTATTAAATATGTAAATCCAAATCCCATAAACTCGTAAGTGTATTTATAATATAGCTGGAAAAAAATAATCGTGACCCTCCGTCGTTTCTGTACACCTCCAGGATTTTTTGTTTTTTTCATAAAGATTAGTGGACTTTGGCAAGACGCTAAGAAGGGGCGATAGCCGAGGTACGGGAGTGGTGGGAGAACGGTAGCGTCAAAGAACAGAACGCGCCCAAGAGGAACACCACTGAAGAGATAGAGCAATGAGACGAGTTCACGTGCGGGAGTGAAATGGATTGTGTCGTCACAGGACCATGAGTGACGCGGACCGCATTGCTGATGGTGGCGTGGGTAGGTCCCCATCCAGCAGTGACAGATCATGGCTCGTGATGATCGAGGCATGAGCAGGCCTTCATCCAGCAGTGGTGAACAGACCATGTCTCGTGACGATGATGGTTTGGGTAGGTTTTCAGCCAGCAGTGGACAGACCATGGCTGGCTAAATGAATATGCCCGTGATTGGTCTACAGTTAAATAGATGACAACCAACTGAAACCTCCTTCGGGCCGCTCCACTCTAGAATTCCCTCCCACCATGGTCTCATTTCTCAAGTTCTTAAAGCAATACTAATATCGAAATAAACCTTGTTCAATCCAGGAAAGCTGATACGCCCCTATCTGTTTAAACATTAATAAAGTGCGATTTGTTGCTGGCCGCTTGGCGTCTTTGGGTCTTTGTGTAGCCGTGTTCAGCAGCTGTGTTTAAAACAAACAACAAAAGCACCCCCCCCCCCGCACGGCACACGCACCACCGGCGGGCAGGGGTCAGCGTCGCGGAGTGTGGTGTGATTGTGGCACGGGCTCAGCCGATGGTGCAACCACACACACGTCAGCAGCATCATCAGCAGCAGCATCATCAGCAGCAGCCGCATCATCGTCGTCCCGGCTAAATCCCACCCCGCTCCCCCACCTCTCCAAAAGGTCCAATGAGCGATGCGCATGATAATCGCTCGCACTCGACACACGGGCACTCGAGATATTAAAATATTGCTATTAATAATGAATAATTAGTTTCTTTGTTGTGCCCGATGATTGAATCAAATGCCTCGGCGCATTAATTGAATTGCAGCCAAATTAAAGTGTAATGGTGTGAACGAGTATTAGAAAAAAATCCATTAAAAACGCGGCGACTACAGCAAACGGGAGGGGTGATCCAGCAGCCCGCTGCCCTACCAAATCGGCGACACGAGTTCGATTCCCATCCGTGGCCAACATCGAGTGATGAGCGATACGACGTGTGGAGGTCCTCGGCCCTTTGCCCTCTTCACCAACCTGCAATGGCCAGCGGCGGTGAAGTATGGCCAGACAATCCCAATGACTGACAATGCGTGGGGAGGGATTCATCATCATCATCATCATCCAGTAGTGGAGCGACAAAGGCCATTGAAAATTATTATGCCGGTAGAACTCGACGTAAATGTACGAAGCAAGGTGGAAAAGTAATCACGTAAAAAAAATCAGTCTTCAAATTTGTTTGAAAGACGGTAACTCTTGTACAGTCTACAACGAATTAAACACCACTGCGGGATGACCACCGGGGAGCAAACAGTAAAAGTTTAGTTGACGCCTGAGTCTAATAAGGGTCTAGTTAGCTCCTATTAATATCTACCAAAGGATGGGCCAGCCGGCTTGATGTCTCCCCATTGAATCGCGAACTTTGCAGCACCGTGCCCTTGCCAGCCACGGATGCCACCGACGTGATAGGGAGTCCAAATGGCAACACACTTGGTCCCAAGGGCAGGGTTCGCGGCCCCGAAAATTTCCCCTTCTTCCAAGCCATGTTTATGTAACTTCTGGCGCTTGTTGTACAATAATTAAAAAATAGCTTCTGTCAGCAAGCGGGGAAGTTGTGCTGGCCACTGCGTGCAACCGGAATCCCCAACCAGGACTCAATCGCACGCACACCAGCTCAACCACTGCTCTCTAAAATCACGTGCCACAGTAGTGGCGGCTTAGCAATTACAGTTAAGAGGCGGCCCGCTGGAACAGGGGTCAGAACACCCAGACCATACCGCTCAGATGTTCGGGTAAAATCTGGGGTTCAGCCACTCGTGATTACGCCGGATTCTCAAGTTTGTCTCAGCTCAGGCTACAAATGACAGCACTCAAACCTCACCCCACCTCAGCCCACCTCCACCCATCCTTATATTTGACACCATTTCATCTCTGAGAATAAAAAAAAGAAACTTATCTGACTGCCATGCTACGACAATATCTCGACAGCAGAGAGAACGGGTAAGTGCAGCGTCCCGAGGGGGCCCACAAGAGGTCCACTTTAAGCGATCTCAGCAAGTCGTGACGTGGTATCTCCTTCGGCGGGCCGCTGTCGGTCGAACACGGGGTGGACGCGCTGCCTCCGCGGAGAGTTAGTTTCGCGGCACGATGCCGATAACACAATCCGGGGAGGGGAGGGGGGGGGAACCCACTGGGAGAACAGAGCGTAATATAAAGAAACACATCGAAGTGAAGTTGAGATTGTCTTGAGAAGCAGCTCGCGGCCTCTGGGAGCATGTGCCTAATATCCCGACAGTGGAGGCAGCTCCATCCCAAAGGGGGCACAAACAAAGGAGACAAAACCGATGTTTCGACGACTCCGTTGAAATTTCGGGACACGTGCCGATGTTGCCTTAAATGTCTAATTGCAGAGGTGGGCGACAAAATCGCCGTGTGACGTAGGCACACAGGGGAGAGTAAGTTACTAGGAATTGAACTTCTGTCAGCAGCAGCAGGCGCGCCTTGAGATGCCATCGCCTTGAGAAGGTCCGTGAATCCAAATTAAAGGCCGTATCCACGTGGAATCGTCTTCAGTGGGGCATTGCCCATAGACGTGGCCAAGACACTCGAGGAGAATTGAGGGCTCTAGAGCAATGCTCGTTTGGGGTAATTGCATGAATGCTCACTGATTAATGGAATTGGCCAAATATCCTGATGCAGGACCCTACTGGAAACAAGTCTTGAGACTCAGTGAGGCTTGGTTGGGTAAAAGGGCATCAGCATCATGTGTATATGTTGAACTTCTTCCCACCGTACGTAGCCAGCCGTGCTCACAAGATGCGCCTCCCTTCTTCACCCGCCCTCGCCGACCAGCGCGGCAAAGTGAGCTCACGACAACTCACACGAGCGACACGGCGTCGGGAGGAGGCCTTCATCGAGCCGGCAGTGGGTAGGCAATGACTGCTTCTCACGATGATCGCTGATTATTAATTGCACGCATTTGCATTGGGGCTCACGAAGCACATAGTGCCAATGCCCCAGATTATACAATCAAGGTTGGCGAGCGCAATTACCACACTTCTGTGGCTGGTTGCTGCTGAGCCAGCGAGTTTGCCGGGTGCTGTTCGTCGGCAGCTCTGCTAGGCGCCACGATAGTTGGCTCCAACTCTGAACCCGCGTCCTCCCTAACGGCCAAATTAACCTTCTTTCTTGCGAGATCCACCTCCGAGATTATTACTGCCCGGCACTGCCTCAATAAATGGTCTGCAGACAATTAGTTAAGCAGTAAGCGCTGTTATCATCGGTACGCGCGGGCGGGCACTCGATGTTCCTGACTGACTCAGCTCTATCCACGAAACCAGAGAATGCGTGTCCTCTCGCTCTCTCACTCCCTCTCACACTGCCTCCCTCGCTCTCGCATGCAACGCGGTCAAAGTCCGCAGCTTCATTTTCCTATCGTTTTTTTTCTATTCCTGAAAACCGCGACCAGTCCATGTGAATAATTCACCAGCCGTAGCGGGGGGGGGGGGGGGGGGGGGGGGGAATCTGTGACGTCAAAAATGCAGTGCGTGGAGTTTAACTGTGACGTTTTGGGCCGGTAGGTGAGTAGGCGAGGTACGCAAGGAGGAGGCAAGGGGCACATTGGATCGAGCGCAGGATCTTTGCTCGCTCGTGAAACGTTGTTTGTAAATTCGGGGCTTAAATACTCAAAGTCGAATAAAAATGTGTTTCCCACCCAGCACCGGGTGGTGTCCATCTCCTTGGGCTACTATTAAGTCAGTGGTGGGAATTCCACATTCCTATGCCAGGAACCAGGGTGCGTCCAAAACCAGGACCGCTGAGTGTCACGTGCTTTTTGTTCAGGGGGAGGGGGCCCGGCTTGACAGACTGACACATTGGCCCGGGTTGCTAAATTTGCATTATTATACGGGAAATAAATAACACCATTAATAATTATCGTGATATTAACGGATGACTAATTACCTGTCCGCTGCGTGCGTCCGCGGTAATGCAGACCCCAGCATTGCGCTCGTGGAAACATTTTGCCGCAGTAAGAAATGGGAAATTACAGCATCCTCGCGGCCGATTAAATCTCCCACAATAGCTTATTACGGGGCAAAGTGGTCTGAATTTAAAAGCGGCATAATGCATATTTAACAAGCCGCTCCTGCCTCGCTTTGTTTGTTCGTCACGACTTCCACTCGGAGAGGGCCTCCCCCCCAACAAAGCAAAGGCCACGAGGCTGAAATTGCAAACACGCGCCGTGGCACCCGCCACCATCCATCCCCCCCCCAACCCATCGCCCCCCCCCCAACCCATCGCTTCAGATGGGACACGAGATCCCGCTTGTCCTTGTTGCTCGGCCTCTCCTAAATGAGCACCAGAGAGCAGCGACGGCAAACCACAGAAGGCGGCATTGTGTGCGAAACCGCTCCTCGTACGAAAGGCTCAGGGTTAATGCGGGCTAATTTGGGAGTGCGTCTCTGGTCAAATCGCCGCCAGCCAGCGCAGGTCGAACATAAATCACGAGGGGGGGGGGTTGCGTGGGGAGGGGGGGGGGCGTTGTGGTGAGGGAGGGGTGTCATGTGGGTCTGACTTGTTTTTAATGGAATACATTCTAAAATCCACACTTTTCCACTTAAAGCCCTAAATTATTCTTGACGGGACAATTTGGCACATTGCTGAGGCCGGCACACGGGCGAAGGACGCACGGCGACAGTGCACGTGTCAGGCAGGCCGCGATCGGGAATCAAAATGAGTTGTTTACGATCTTTTGAAATTTCTGGCACGTACAGTGTGTGTCGCGCCGAGTCCCCATAAGGCTGGCACCGCTCCAGGAGTGGCTCGGCAATCATCAGCCGGTGCCCTCCCCCGACGCGCGAGCCGAGTCGAGCTGTCACGGGGTCACTGCGAGTCTTAATGGGGGACACACAGACGCGTGGTGGGGGGTGGGGGTGTCATCACAATGCCACGTCTGTGTTCCGCGCAAATTAACAAAAAAAACTAAACTCAATAGCATCGCCTTCTTGTAACATTCGCGCGGCCTCGAAACGAAGGAACACACAACGAGCTAACGTTTCAGACAATGGCCCTACTTCAGAGTAGAGGTAGAGGAGCGCAGGGTGGGGGGCGAGGAGGGTGGTGGTTGGGGGGGGCAGATAGATTGTGTGACTTGTAATTGAGACGGGCACTTTACGCTCTGCTTTCCTGGAAATGTTGAAAACGATGACGCATGGAGAGAATATTGTTTTAGTTTTCCTTCTCATTGTAGGATATGTATTGACTGGCAACCCCTTACAATCACAGAGGTGCTCATCGACTGCTGAACGCGTGCTGCAGTGTTCGGCAAGTCGAGGCGCCGTCTCTCTGCCGCGGACGCAGGCACCGGGGAGTCACCGCTGTTGCGCCGAGCGGTGACGGCATCTCGAGATGCAACGCATGCCGGCATGTTTCACTTTAAGTTTATAGCACGCAGCCTTTCTGCGACCAATGTGAATGGTGTGGATTTACTCTCAAGACACACGGGGTGCTGTACTCGTAACAAATTGGCACGTTCTGATTACGAGACAAACCTTGGCTGTGTCGGGTGGGGGCAAGTGTAACGACGCATTTATATTTACGCGATCGAACCCCCCTCCAACCCCCCCCCCCCCCCTCTATTATGGGCAAACAAGACCTCCATCGCAAGATGTCCACGTTACGTTTTGCTGGTGACTCGTACCTCGCCGTCCGTGATCTATCGCTCGAGACGTGCGCATTCATCTGAGGAATGCCCGACTGCGGCGTGCGAGGCGACGCGTTGCGCCGGACTGGGAGGAGCAAACGTGAACTTTGTTACAGTCGGTGGCGTGGAGCGGGGGTTGTCCAGATAAGGCGAGGTCGCTCGCTGCGCAGAACATTTCATAACTGAACGACTGCAGACAGACAGACTCATACAAATCAACGTCGATATCTGCAATTACACGCGTTTCCGGTGGAGCTTCGGCATAAGTCGTTAGCGCACTGCGCTATGAAACCGGCCCCCCCATGAGTTCGATTCCCGACCACGGCCAGCATCAATAGCGAGTGATAGTTGAATGAGTCCTAAGAAACGCCCCCCACCCCACTCCGGCCCCTCTTCCCCCGCTCCTCCAACTAAACCAGTGTGGTGAAGTATGGTTAAACAACCCCCACGATCGAGCAGGCATGGGGAGGCCTTCGTCCAGTCAGAGATTAACAAAGGGCTGTAAAACAAGTATTTACGTCCTGCAGTTGTTGAGGGCCGACACCACGTGTCTCTCCTCTCCACAGTGGCTACCGTGACCCCTCCACCCACCCATCGCCCCGCCCCCCATCCCCCCTAACCCCCCAGGCCAACCCCACACAACCGCCCCAGCCGCGTGCCCTGTGCCACCGTTACAGAGGTCGGGAGAGTTGGCTGGGCTGGATGGGCGGGGGGGAGCAAGGAGGCTTGCAATTTCACAGCCCATCAACCACAAACACGTCTATAATCCAGGCGCCTGTAAGTAGTAGTAATAATAATCCGGACAGAAACACCAAACTTCGCCACGTCTCGGCGGGGTGGTGGAGATAACGCAGCGCGACATCCACGCGCGCTGCGCACTGAGATCAGCGCCGTGTCGTTGTTAGCGCCCCAGATTCACGCGGCTATGGGTAGCAGCACCAATAATAAGAACACACGGCCACATTCAAACGGAACACAACAACAACAACAACAATGCCACGGGCTTTTTGTGATTTATTAAAATAAACAGCTCACATCCATCGCCCTGTTGTTGACGACTAGATACGTATAGAAATGGAATGCCTCTCGCCACGGGTGGAGCGGTGGTACAGCGGTTAGCGTGCTTTAGCTATGCATCCGGCAAACCAGAGTTCGATTCCCGACCACGGATAACATCAGGTCCTGGTCCTCCCCCATTAACGCCGGCTCTCATTATGTCGGCGTGGTGAAGTATGGCAAAACAACCCCCTCCCCGCCCCCTCCGACCGTCCAGCAGTGGATTGACAACGGAATGTAAATTCAAGTTGTATGTATTGTTGTAACTGCTCGTCTAGCTACTATACTACTACTATGTTTTTTATTTGACCAAATAAAGCCCACTGAGCTCGTCAGCTCCTTTTCAGACGCGACGTGGCCACAAATGACGGCTCAACGAAGTGGCTTATCACGTGGAAATGTATCGCAGCCAAATACTATAAAAGTGCGTTGATTTTAAATGTGGAGGGAAAAAATCCGGAGGACCCGAATAAAAAAAACCCACGCGACCACGGGTGAGAACACGCAAACTCCAAATATACAGGCGTCGAGGTCGGAATCGAACCCGCGACCGCATGCATACCAGGCGAGGAAGTTAGCATCTCGCCACCGCTTCTGTGTGAGTGTGGTTGCGCCTGGGATCAAGATGTGCGGTTGATCATAAAATGTTAATAGGAAGCAGCACGTCGTGTCTAAAAACTACCTGTCAGCTCGGGTTTAAATTACACCCGAGGGGTCCGTGTAGAATTAATCAGATCTGCCACATTAAAGGCAACAACTACTAACGTCACCAAGCATCTAGCGGGGCTATATTAAAATTTCATACGAGTGATGTTTTTTTTTTCAATTACGATCCTCGTTATTGTGACTCTGCGTCTGCGCCTCGTGATGTCGCGGCTAATGAAGGTGCCGCTGGACGCACGCTCTCTCGCCAGGTGTGCACAGGTGCGGGATGTGAAATCGAGATGCGTGTGGATCGGCGAGAGGATACGCTGGTGTCACGAATGGATGAAACAGAATCCTCGCCGCCACGATCATTGACAGCGCCGTCGTCGTCGTCGTCACCATCATCATCATCATCGACAGCAGGAGCAGCCATCGATTCTCCACTGCTGGATGAAGGCCTCCTTCCCCACACCACGGTTCATCTTTGTATAATAATAATAATATAACATTGCATAGCTCTCTAACGTTTCGGGTAACGGCTCTCTTTCAGAGCATGTAGAAAGAGCGACCAGGCCGCATGGAGACGATCAGAAGTTGGACGTTGCTGTAAGCTCCGAGAACTCCAAGTCACCCCTGAGTAGGTTTGGCTGCTGCTTTGCCTGTGCTCGCCGAGGGTAATTTCCCCAAAAAGGTGACCAGACTCTTGTCTGCATTCCCCCCCCCCCCCACTCTCTCGTCCATTTCCAATCATAGGAGGGAAAGTGTTTAAAAAACAGGAACCACCAGCGGTGGCTTTGGTTTGTTTTGTGTTTGTTCTGTCGAGCTTCTCCCTGGAGATGTCGGCACTCCAGTCCGGCCTCGAGAAGTGTCGCTGTGGGGGGGGGGGGGGGGGGGGTCTAGTGGGTAGCGCTGCGCTACGCTGCGCTACGCTGCGCTGCGCTACGAACCCGGCGACCCGAATTCGATTCCCGCTCACGGCCAACACCAGTGACGATTATCTGAACCGGTCCTGGGCCTCCCCTCGGTCGACTCAGCCTCAAATGAGTACCTGGTGCAGTGTGTAAACATCGCTACTGGGGAGACAAAGGCGGCCGGGCGTGGTGCTGGTCACCCACCCCCTCGTGTGCCGTGCTACTTGCTAACAGCACTTGCCCCAACAGTCTGTTAAGGCTACACGGGGGATCTTTGTCTTTTGTTTGGGGTGGGGTTGGGGGGTTGTTTTACAAAGTCACGCTGAATTGTGAATCCGGCAAAGCCTGGCGACGATGAATCGACCAAAACTGCGGCGGCCGCCGCGTCCACGACGCTGAGAACCGCGGCTCCTCGGCCGTCATCACCCTCCTCTCTCGGCAAGACCGTGGCCGGGCCTCGCTTTGTTCCACGCGGCCAGCGCGGCGTGCACGGTTGCGGGTTCAATCCCGCACCTCGGCCAGGTGGGAGAGCCAAGCCGAGGCGATGCTCCCTCCCTCCCCACCCCCCACCCTCTTCTCGGTAATCCCCATGCAGTCACGGTGCCATATCGCGCCGCCTTCATCTGCTACAAGACGCAGATTTTCATTTCAGACAACAATTCAATTGCGAGTGGTTGGGGGGTGGTTGCGCTGTTTGTAATGTCCTGTTGGCTCGTGTTGTGTTTTGTTAGCTCGTTTCTCTTGTTTGTTTGTTGTTGTTGTTGATGTTGTTGTCGTGAGCCTAAATTGCTTAATGATTTCTGTGCAGCCGAGCTGGTGTGCTGAGCGCGCGCTGCCTCCAATTTAGGTGGCGGGGGTTTGAGCTTTATTTTATTTATTTTATATCTGAGCTGCAATCCAATAACAAACAAAAAATAAATAAAGACTTCAAGATATCAAAGTTTGAGACGTGTGGCTGTAAATGAGCCGATCTGACTGGGTCTCCCGCGAGGCCGAAACTCTGCAAACCACTCAAAGCGCCGTCACGGATGAGAAGTGAAATGTTTTTTTGTCGTTGTTGTGTTGTTGTTTTTTTTGCGTAAAAACTGATGACTATAATGATAATAATAATAATAATAATAACTGAAACTCCACGCTGTGTGACATTACGAGAGACTGTGCGATAATTAAAATGCCTGGTATCTGTGATTGTCTACATTATTTTGTTGCGAAATGCTGATGCATCAAATGCAACAGCCGAGGCATCAAACCAAGCAGAGGGCTATGGTTTCTGATAAGCTGTGGGAATTATTTATGCCAGTTTAAGAGGACATCAAAGCTGTGACCATTTCCGTGCGGGGCAGCCGTATTTGCAACGTCTCCCTCCCTCTCCGCCCCCCCTCCACCTCTCCTAGCCCCTCCCTTCCCCGCAACTCATCGCTTTACGGCTCATACAACGAGCCATGCACGGCGGTGGGAGGGGAGAGCGGTGGAGAGCGGGCAGGAGAGAGAGGAGGGTGGGGGAGCTGGGGAGAGGATGGCGGCATGAGAAGAGGCTGGGGAGAGAGAGAGGCGAGAGTGGAGGGACTCGAGCTCGCATGTGTCTCTGCGCCCGGAGGGAAGTGACGCGTCCATCCATGCGCACGCCGATCCTCCAAGGATACAGGGCGTCGCGGCACATGGTTCACATCAGCAACAGTAGCAGCAGCACGAGTGCGTGCGTGTGTGTGCATGCGTGTGAATGTGTTTTTGTAATGTGAGAAGCGGTGGCGCAGTGGTTAGCGCGATGCGCTGCGAACTCGGCCACCTGAGTTCGATTCCAGCTCACGAACAACACCAGCGACGATTATCTGAACCACTGCTGGGCCTCCCCTAGGTCGACTCAGCCTCGACAGAGTAGCTGGTGCGATGTCCAAACATCACCACAAAGGCGGTCGAGCGTGGTGCTGGCCACCCACCCCCTCGGTGTGCCCTGCCGGCGGCTTTCATAGGTGCTCGCTAACAGCACTTTGCCCAACCGTCTGTTAAAGGCTACACCGGGGGTATTTTGTCTTTGCACAAGCGCGTGCGTGTGTGCACGCGCATGCGTGCGTGTTCAGTTCGCGTAGCGCAGAACCGCTCGCCCCGCGCATCCCGAGTTCTCGCATTTGTTCCCACCCTTATATGGCCCGAGACGCAGAAGTGGCTCGCGAAACAGCCCCGCGATCGACTCTGCCGAGTGACACGGAAAGAAACTCCCGCTCCCTGCCAACCACACGCGGTGCCCCCCCCCCCAAACACCCCCCCACCCCCTCCCCCCCCACACCATCCGTGCGTTTGCAATCCAAGCCGTCCGGAGCTGGCGACGATGGCACGTAGGTTGGCACCGCGCACCGGCGGGGCAGCCAGGGGTGCCGATGCTTTTTATAAAATAAATAAAAAGAACAAATGAGTAACGGCCTCGCACACATGTCCACCACGAGTGACTGACGACCTCAGTGACAATACTTAGACGGGGCAAGAGACAAAGGATGGACGCGCGGGGCAGACAGACAGGGTGGGTGGTGGGTGGGTGAGTGACGGGTGGTGGGTGGGTGGTGGCAGCAGCCAGGAGATATAATAATCTAAGGTCACGCTACCATTGATTGCCCTTCATAAGGCACTCCACGTTTGAGTGCTGTGCGTGATTAGCATTATTAATTAGTATTATTCATAACGATTTCCATTGGCCACCGCTAAGTTAACGGCTATGATTATTTCTGGGTGTGTGTGTGTTGTTGGCTTTTTCTGCTGCGTTGCTTTTTGTTTTCAGCAGAACCTTTTTATTTGCAATTGTGCACTTTTTTTTTGTTTGAAGAGCGCAATTACACACGTGGGGATTGTGATCGGGCGCGCGCTGAGATGTTACGGAGTGCGGATAGAAAGGAGAAAAAGTGCTCATGAAGCAAGTTGCGAAACACCCCCCCATTAATCACTGGGTCCCGACTCAATCACGCGGACGCCACGCTCATTTGCGTGCAAATCTCTCTCTGCGTACGTCGCCACTCTAATGGGAAAATTAACATTAGGTCCCGTGCAGTAGCAGGAGCGTAACGGTGCATCGATGATTGATCGATTGGTATCGATTATCAGCTAATGATGAGATTGATTGGCTGCAAGCGGCGTGTTTCGTCACAGAGATCTCCGTCTGGCCTTAGCCAATCAAAAACCACCTCGCGTGCACGTGATCCCTGCTGCACGGGGACCGGCCCGGGTCACGCCGCGTGCCCTCCCCTGTCGCTCAATCGGCGTGTCACGATGACGCCGATGCAGATTCATTGACGCGCGTCGTCGATTAATCGAGACTCTCGCACTCCACGCAAATGCACCGAATCGTGCGAATGAGAATGCATCGTTTACGATTCATGCATTTAGGTTAACCGTAGAAACAAGCCGACGTGAAACAAAATACGCAAACGAGAGAGACAGGATGAACGATTTGAATCGCGATCCCCGGTCGTAATAAAGTATCGCATCGTTAAGGGTGGCTGCCGTCGGAGCAGAGTCACACAATCGACTGCAGCCAGCGAATGCGAGCGGGGCTATACATAGCGGGCATCTGGACAGGCCAGGGTGAGACCCCATTGAATAATCACATGCGCTGTTGCACCAGAAATCCACACTGCAGCAGCCCTGAACCCACGCCAGCGACCTCTGTCCCGCACCCCGGTCAGCAGAGATACCCCTCCCCCTAGAAGTGAACGACTTTTGCTCCCCACCCCCCGCCTCCGTCGTAACCCCACCCCTCACCCCCGACGAACAGTAACCCCTCCCCCTAACCTCGATACACGTGGCACGAGACTCTCTAAGCCTCTGCTAAGTGCTGTGGAGTCACGTGGCGCTATTTCTGATGTCGTGAGTCATCGCCAAGAGAACCTCGCTCAGGCAGCCTCTGTCAGAGCGCGATGGCACGGACGCGTGCAGGTGCCTACAGCTTTCCTCGAGTTTGGACGTCGTGGTCGTATTCAGGAAAGACCGTCCACTCGCCCCGCCACTGCAATGTGGAATCGACACCACTGCACCAATGTTTCCAAAAAGGTGACTTTTGATCCGCGTATTGGTCGCTTGTCTATCATCAATATCATAATCATCGTCATATTATAAGAATCATCATCATAATCAGCATCATCGCCATCATCTGCAGTCAAACAGTAATAATCGCTCAGCATCTTTCACAAGTCACATAACAGCACTTCACAACTACCTGCTCCGTTACTCAATTACCTGGATTCGAACTGCCACGCGCTCGCTGCCCCGAGCCTAGAGTTCACCTGAGGCTGTCATCGTTCGTGGTCAAATATTGGACATGACTCGAGTTTTCAGGATTTTTCTTGCTCTGTGGTTTCGGGGTGAGACGGCACGGCTCGGCCAATATTTACGCATGGACGCCCTGCCTCCCTCCCTGCCTCCCTCCCGCAAGTTTTCACGCCACACTTGCCATTGTACGGAACATGTCGGGTCAATTTTGGCTCACAGCCGCGATTGTCTCTCCAATTTACACCGCCCAAATATATCCCCCTCGCTCAATCACGCGTCCACTCTACCGGGGTAACTTTTGAGTCGTTTCGGGGGGGTCATTCTTTTGTTTGTTTCCATCGCCAGACGCGGCGACGCTCGCCCGAGCAAAAAAAGAAGACCGCGCGGCCGCCCTGAGGCTCCCCAACCCAACAAGCTCACACCCTCCTCTTGCAAGACCGCCGTCTCACGGGGGAAAGAGGGAAATGTGCTTTGTCGTAGGTGGTGGGGGGAGGGGGTGTCAATGAGGGGTCGGGGGGGGGGAGATTACGGGAGGGGTGAATGTCAAGGTTAAAACGCTAAGTGATGTGTTTCTAACAATCTTGGCATTTGACTTACGGCTCTGGGTTGGGGAGGGTAGGGGGGGTGTACGGTGTGAGCCGGTTGCATGCGCGCGTGCACGTTCCACGCGGTGCGTCCCGTGCACGCGCACGAGGGTAGCGACTGCGTCGCGGCATGCAGCATACAGCTCTCTCATTAAATAAACATGCGATAATAATAATAAAATATACCGCTTGCCTCCGGCCAATATAGATTTTACATCATGCAAAATATAGCCCCGCAATTTTTAATGATATTCCGATTGTGCATCGCCAAAGAGGTGTCGTCTCAACGAGGCCTCGCTCGGCGGGTGATAAATCTCGCGTCTCGTCCCGAGTAGCATCGCAGCGGCGTGCATGTGCGAAAGGCCGCGCTGCCATGGGAATGTGGAATTGTCACAAACGGCTCGGAGTCGCCAACAGAGAGGAACGGCGGTCATGGACGCGGTTTAGCAGGAAGACACTTCCGTGATTTCTGTTAAAGCCTGCAACTATTTTTGTTTTATTGACGGTATGTCCAGACGGCAATGCGTGCACGCAATCGTCTGCACGTGGCAGATGTCACGGGAGTAGTGCGATTGTCAATCACAAAATCTGGATATCGTCAAGCACACGATGTGATCGTCACGGAAGGACGGTGCATGTCAGCGGAGCCACGTGGTTGTCACAGACACAGCCTGCTTGTCAGGGAAGCGGTACAATGGTCACGGCAGTGTGGTTGTTGTTGTTGTTACGGAAGCGGTGAGGTTGTCACGGGAGAGCTGCCACTCACCAGCTGCACGGTCCAGTCTGCCTCGCAGTCCACGTCGAGAGCGGCGCTCATCCCCCTGGGCATCTCCTCTCCCCCAGACCCTCACCCTCTCGGCGTGTGGAGCACAACGCCGCCGCCGCCGCTGCTGCTGATGGCGATGCGTCGGGTGCTGAACACGACCAAACCCAAGTCCGCCGAGTAACGCGGCATGCGCACAAGCGCTCACGTGTACACAGGCGCGCGCACAGGTGTGCACAGGTGTGCGCACTGAAGCCTCCAGCAGGGAAACTATCCCCTCCTCCTCCCCACCCACTGACCCTCCCCCGAAACGCAAAATACGTGGGCCCAAAGCCGGAACGACCCGGCCCCAAGGCGGTCTAATCAGTAATCAAGCGCCGCCCCCCACCTCCATTGCAAGAGGAATGGGCAGATTAGAAGTCACGGCTCCTTGCAAGTGGCCACGCGCCTTCGTGGCGCGCGCCGGCCGAGTCCTCTGTCTGGCTGTTGCACAGGCCGCGAAGTCTCCACTCACGCTGTCCCCTCTCCCTCGGGGGGTACTCCTCTTGCTCGTCTAAGTGACCACCGGCTCGTGCAGATGGTGCAGCTGCAGGGGCGACTTGGAGAGTGAATGTTCCCTCTTCGCGTAGCAAAGCAATATAAAACGCGAAACGCACTCACGGACTGCGCGCGCGTTCACGGTCTCCGCGCGCTGCGTACGAACGCGCGCGCGCGCCCGTTACACGCGTGAACCGCTGAGAAACTTTCCCGGCTCAGGCGATGGCTTGCGAACGCCGCTGCACTGCGATGGTTTATCTTGGCGCGGGGCGTGGAGCGCAAGTTGCATGCGCGGGTTCGTGGCGGCTCCGAGCTCCGTCGCGGGAGTCGAGGCACGGCGCTGCCCGGCACTCAGGTAGCAGAAGGGAAAGAGAGCGGAGATCGGCTCGCTGCCCCACTCTGAATGAACCATCGATCGTCGATGCGTGCACTTAGCACGGCCTCAGCTCCCTCCTCCTTCCTCCTCTCTCCTCCTCCCCCGCCTACCCCACCTCTAGTCACACGGCCCGCACTTAGCCTCGCAACTCCCCCACTCCGGAGCGCTCGCGTCTCGTGCGGGCTAAGTTTGGGTTTGGAAGGAATGATGCGGTCACACGCGCGCTAGGGGACGGCTGGAATTCCGGCGGCGCGTCACAGGACGCCACGAATAGATCCGTAGCTGCGGCAACTGCCATGTGACGCCCGCGGTCGAGGCTTGCGTGAGCGGTGCGCACAGGGAGGGGGAGAGGGGGAGAGATCACGGGAGAAGAGGGAGGGAGAGAGAGAGATGGTGTGTGTCTGTGGGGGCGAAAGGGGAGGGGTAGGGGAGGGGAGCAAAGGGACAGCCGGGAATCACTGCTGTACAGGTCGTCACTGCGCCAGCTGGAGATTTCTTGCGTAGCGCAACAACGGACTGGCATTTTTCGTCTCCCTGCTCCAGTGATGCAAGGACACGGACGAGCAGGGAAGCGCCTCGCCGCCAGCCAATCTGGCGCCCAGCGCAGCCAGGTTAGCCAGGACAAAGGGCCAAGCGGTCTCTTTTTAGGGCCCGCGGCCATCCCCCACGACACCCGAATCCTCACGGCCAATAGACACCCCCCCCCCCTTGCGCAAGGTCACCACGACACCAGACGGCACGGCCTCTCCGTGCTCTCTTTGGCGAGAGGGCGAGAGGAGTGTAATTGCGCCGATAGCAGCCCAGGAGCAGGGCACTTCACACAGCATCAATAACAACAATCATCGCGATAGTGGCGGCTGTGATCATTAATCTAATGGTTATTATAGCGAAAAAAAGTAATAATGATAACGTTAATGAAACATTAACAGAAGTCACATTTCGCTATGGCTCTGGGACAAAGGTGAAGGGGATGCGAGGGGAGTTGGCTGGGAGAGCGGCGATGGGGGGGGGGGCCTGCAGGGTTATTTATGAGCGAGGGGGGACTGAGAGTGTCACTTATACCCTCATGACTCGCGAACTCAGTGTTACCCCCACCGCCCCCCCCCCGCAAGAGACCCAGAGAGAGGAGACTTAATCAGTGTCGAGGGGGGGGGGGTGCGGTGTCTACCCGCGTGGAGCGCGCCACTCCCATTCAAAAGGTCGCGAGTTCAAAACCCGACCTGCGTACGAGTAGAGGTCGATTAAATAGGTATCGTGATGTGGGACGAAGAGCGCCACCCCACTGCGACTTTGATCCGAAGCCACGGGGCAATTCATCGTCGAGTTTCTCCGAGCAGTGGAAACTCCCGATTCCTGATGAGCGCAACGCGGAGGAGACCGCTTCATCCATCGCGAGGCCGGAGACAGAGTCCGGGGTGGTGTTGTGCGGGCGCGTGGTGTTATTGGCGGTGTTCTCGCACCCCTGACGGTGAAAATTTCCACACAGCGTGTCTCACCCCCCTCCCCTCCCCTCACCTTGCCAGATCTCCACTCCACTCCATCCACCCAAAACCCCAACCTCTTCTTATACGAGTCTATATTGTTCCGTGTATTGAATGAATAATGTATGTATGTCAGTGTATGCGGTTTCATATCAAGGTTCTGCGATAGACGGGCAGACCAATGGGCAACTTACGAAGCATATATTAGTCATGAATTAAACATGAATATGTATCGTATAGTAATAGTGATTTTAAAAAATGCTCAGTCAACGTACTGACAGTTGAAGACCTCTATGCCGTGTAACCATACTTCACCACAGTGAAGAGGGGGGGGGGGGGAGAGGCTGATATCGGGTAAGATTTCACTCGTGACTGGGGTTAGATTTAACTCGGAATAGAACTCGGGTCGCCGGGTTCAGAGCGGAGCGTGCTAACGACGTTTCCACCGTTCCAGCGAACCTGTATGTCCAGCATACATTTGATTTCTATGCATTCCAACAAAAAACGGGATGTGTACATTGTTTATTTTATAATCCGTGTAATTAGCATCT
This sequence comes from Lethenteron reissneri, assembly GCF_015708825.2. NCBI lineage: Eukaryota > Metazoa > Chordata > Hyperoartia > Petromyzontiformes > Petromyzontidae > Lethenteron > Lethenteron reissneri. Next base: position 14,063,948 of record NC_083795.1, on the reverse strand, counting down.
GCGAGAGTAAAGAGTAACTGGCCGGTAAACCTGCAAGTCGTCACTTGGCCCCCGGCTTCATTGAAATGCACGAGGCTCTATTGCTTGTTCACAACGGTACATTTCTTCTTGGCAGACTTGCACGAGTCCTCCGGGCGTAAATCAACATGACGGTTCGCATTTATCAGGTAACCGACTCAGCCTCTGACCAAAACAAATAAATCACTAGGGATGCGTCCAATGTCGTGAGATCTCGGCAGCAAAGCAGGGTCGAGAGCGGAAAGCGCCTGGATGGGTGACCGGGCGCGCGCAGGTCCCCCCCCCCCCCCACACGCAAACACTTATTAACAGGCTGAAACATCTTAATGGATGAAGGACCGCAGAGCGTGGGAAAATGTTGGCAGCGCCAGCTGCTCACGGCGTGGCCGCGGCTCCCTTCCTGCTTGGCTGTGGCTCCTCGAGACTTGTCAGCAGAGGGTAAAGCATGTCCCTTGTTATACTGTACCTCTATGTCCCCACGTTCATTCTCCCCTCTTCCATCGCCAACCCGTGCGTGGTTAACTCGGAACAAATACGCCCACGAGTTGCACGGCGTGGGGAGGTGCTCATCCAGTAGTGGAGTGACAAAATGCTTTAACATGGACGTACACGTCAGCAAGGAATCCCGTGAATGGTGATGGAAATGAAACTAACTACTCAACAATGTTTTATTTTACCAGGTAAGGCCCATTGAGTTATATTGTTCTTGTTCAAAAGCGACCTGGCCCAAACGATAGCTCAACGAAGTGGCTTATCACGTGGAAATGTATATCAGCCAAATACTCAAAACGCACGTCAATTCTAAATGTGGAGGAGAAAACCGGAGGACCCGGAGAAAAATCCACGTGACCACGGGGAGAGAGACAAGCAACCTCCAAATATACAGCAGGCGTCGAGGTCGGGATCGAACCCTCAGTCTCCTGTATATCAGGCGAGGTAGTTAACATCTCGCCACCCGCAGCTGCCCCAAATCGAGTCATCGTGGCGTGCGTGAATGATTGCGAGCGAAGAACGTGAGCTCGGCGATGTGAGTCGAGGCCGCGTTCTTGTCGGACTTTTGGGAAGCGCGCGTGGGACTCGTGGCGACCTGAGGACACCTGGGCTCCCCAGCGCGGTGTTCTCCCCGCTGCGATGCTCGCCGTTTAATTGCGAGCCAGGCAACGCATGCTCAGCTCCGCAGAGATACAAATCCCGCTCCGAGTGAGGCTCACCTCCTCTCCTATCCGCGAGCCTTGCACCTTGATTGTCACTGTAACTCGAGCATCCAACCCGACACTGCGGGTCACCCACCCCCTCCCCGCCCCACCCCAACCCTCACCCTCCTCGCTATATCATCCGATGCTCGCTCCTAACCCCCCCCCCCCCCCCCCGAAACGAGAATCTTAATGGGCTACAGGGTGTCCCCCTGTCTCCGTGATTAACGGTTCCTCTGCATGAGTGAATTACCGATGTTGCGGCCACGAGTGAAATGATGGCGCAAGTGTGTGTGTGTGTACAGTCGCGTGTCTGTGTACACTCGACTGCGTGTGTGTGTGTACACTCGTGCGTGTGTGTGTGTACACTCGTGTGTGTGTGTGTACACTCGTGTGTGTGTGTACACTCGAGTGCGTGTCTGTGTACTCGAGTGCGTGTGTGTACACTCGTGCGTGTGTGTGTACACTCGTGTGTGTGTGTGTACACTCGTGTGTGTGTGTACACTCGTACGTGCGTGTGTGTACACTCGTGTGTGTGTGTACACTCGTGTGTGTGTACACTCGTGTGTGTGTGTACACTCGTGTGTGTGTACACTCGTGTGTGTGTGTACACTCGTGTGTGTGTGTGTACACTCGTGCGTGTGTGTGTGTGTGTGTACACTCGTGTGTGTGTACACTCGTGTGTGTGTGTACACTCGTGCGTGTGTGTGTGTACACTCGTGTGTGTGTGTACACTCGTGTGTGTGTGTGTACACTCGAGTGCGTGTGTGTGTACACTCGTGCGTGTGTGTGTGTACACTCGTGTGTGTGTGTACACTCGTGTGTGTGTGTGTACACTCGAGTGCGTGTGTGTGTACACTCGTGCGTGTGTGAGTTATGCCGCAACGGTTAGCGCACTGCACTACAAATCCGGCGACTCGAGTTCGATTTCTGCTCACGGACAATGCCAGTGGTGGATTCTCTGAACCAGTCATGGGCCTGCCCTAGGTCGATTCAGTCGTAACTGAGTACCTGGTACGGTGTGTAAATATCATCACCAGGGATAGATAGAGAGGCAGCCGGGCGTGGTGCTGGCTAACAGCACTTCTCCCAACTGTTTGTACGGATATCGCGAGACCATAGTCTGTTGGTTGATTTGGTTTTACGCAAGTATACATTTTTGCGCGAGTACAGACGAGGCAGCGAGAACAGACGAGACGCGTAACGAACAACGAGACGGAACGGACGGCTCGATTATGTACAGGGACCGTAACAACGACTCGAATCTCTCGCTGTGAGTATGCGGGTACCATGTGCGTGTGTCCAGGCACGGGGAAAATCGCCGAGCTGAAACGTCTCCTCCTCATCCTCCACGATCCGCCTTGGATCAGCACCCCCCCTTCCCCCCCACTATAGCTGTGCATGTCAGTGGCCTCATTGGCGCTTGAGCGCAGATAAGAGGGCTCCGATTTATTTCGCCTCTACTCATTACGGCTCCTCACTATCTCGAGACGTAATGAGAGCGCCTCCCGGCCGCCCGAATTAATTCGGACACAAAATATTCACGCGGACACACACACAACACACACACACTGCCGTACACAAACACACACACAACACACACAACACGCACACAACACTGCCGTACACACACACAAAACACACACAACACACAAACACACTGCCGTACACACAACACACACACACAACACACACACAACACAGACGCAACACACACACAACACACACACACAACACACACACTGTCGTACACAAACACACACACACACAACACACACACAACACAAAAACACACTGCCGTACACACACTACACACACAACACACACTGCCGTACACACACACACACACAACACAAAAACACACTGCCGTACACACACAACACACTCACACTGCCGTATACACACACACAACGTTACGAATACAAAGATCCCCATTATGGCATTTCACGCACTTTTTCGTACAAGTGCCGTGCGCGAACACCGATGAAGGCCGGAACGGCACGCGATGGGGTTAGGCCGCCTTTGTCTCCCTCGTGGTGATGTTGATACATTGCACCGGTTACTCATTTAAGGCTGAATCTACCTAGGGGAAGCCCCGGACCTATTTAGATGAAATCGTCACTGGTGTCGGCTTTGAGCGGGAATGGAACTCGAGTCGCCGGGTGCCGTAGCGCCAGCACGCTTACCGGTGAGCCACCACACACAAACACTGTCTCCCCTATTGCCTTCAAAAGACTGCTTGAGCAAATGATGTCAGCGAGCACCTATTAAGGACGGCGCGGCCTCAATAGGCACTCGCGAACATCATTTGACCATACTTGCCGCGCGGGTCAGTTCGGGTTGGTAAATCGGAGTGACCCCCGGTGAACGTAGTGGTCGCCACCGATGTCAGCCGTGGCCGGGCATCGTCGGGTTCATTGCGACACCGCTCCCCATACCACTCAAAGACACAGACAAAGATCCCCCCTATAGCCTGAACAGACCGTTAGAGCAAGTGCTGTTAGCGAGCACCTATGAAGGCCGGCACGGCACACTAGGGGGTCGGTGGCTATCACCACGCCCGGCCACCTTTGTCTCCCCAGTGGCGATATTTACACACCGTTATCAGATACTCAATTGAGGCTGAGTCGACTTAGGGGAGGCCCAGGACACAGAAACACACACACCTTCTCGCACAGACACACGCCAACACACGTACACTCACTCGCACGTACACAAACCACTTTTAAAAAAACACACACACAAAACTCACAAATGCATCTCCCAGATGGGCACACACTCAGGCACACATCACCAGACACACCCACACATGCATATCGTTCCCATACGCACGCACACACACACAGACACGCATGCGCGCGCGCGCATGCGCACACACGTCCGTACAAATCTCACGCTGTCACACACAGACGTCTCACAGTCATGCACACGTCTCACATACACGAACACAGACAAATGTCCCCCGTGTAGCCTTTGACAGACTGTTCTGGCAAGTGCCCTAAGCGAACACCTATGAAGGCCGGCACAGCACACGAGGGGGTGGGTGACGAGCACCACGCCCGGCCGCCTTTGTCTCCCCAGTGGCGATGTTTACACACACGCACCGGGTATTCATTCGAGGCTGCTGGGGGAGGCCCAGGACCGGTTCAGATGTCCGTCACCGGTGTTCGCTGTCAAGGGGGAATTGAGCTCGAGGTTCGGTAACGCAGTGCGCAAACCACTCCACTACCCCCCCCACCACCACCCCCGCGCTCGCCATGCCGTGGCCGCCACGTGTCCCCGCACAGTGGGCGATGTTAATGGGGGTCAGCAGGTAATGGAGGTGTTAATTTATGACGAGTGGCCTCGCGGAGTGAGTCATCGCCAGAGTTGCTCTGTAATGAAGTGCCAACTCGTTTCAATTTCAATTGTCATGTCGGCGTGAGTATCTCTAGTTTCTTTCTCTCTCTCACTCTCCCTTCCCTTGCCTACTCATTCTTCGCACATTCAAAGGCACGGTGAACGCGCGTTGTTATCTGCGTCTATAGACGACCGGAGTGGCTCTCTCGCCTTAAGAACGCATTCATTACCACCCCGCCTGCACGTAACGAGCCAATTCTAACGCCATCAATCTACATCGCCATCGTCGTCATCGTCACTTCATTGAGAGCCGTGCGGGAGCCCATTGTGGCGGCGTAGGACCCACGTCGCGAGCCATCGATCGACATTGATTCACGCTCATTGAATCGTGCGGGTTGTAATCGATTATCTGAGATTTACGTTGCGTGTGATTACGTCACGAAGCAACACCCGAAGCGGCTCGCTGCTGTCAAGACGGGAACGAAAGCAGAAACGTAAATTTCACATTCCCATCATGCACTGCGCAGCCCTTTGTCAATCCACTGCTGGATGAAGGCTTCTCCGTGCCCTGCCGATCATAGGGATTGTTTGACCATACTTCACCACGCTGGTCGGTACGGGCTGGTTCACGCGCGATATGGCGTGGTGGAATGAGAGAGAACGTGCAGGGTCCAGCGTAGACCTCACTCGCCACGGATGTTAGCTCTAGTAAGGAATCGAACTTAAGTTACCGGATTAATAGGCCAGTGACCCCCTAACCACTTGTGCCACCGCTCCACACTCCGCTATTCCACATTCCTGTGACGGACACGACCAAATAAGACAAATGCATTTTTTTGTCTAAACACAGTGCATCATCGCCGTCATAACAACAATAATAATCATCACAATCGTCATCGTGATAAGCGACGAGAGTAAATGTCATTAAAGCGAAGCCGGTGCCGCTGCGGTGCCTCGGGAGTCCGCGCCACGCACCCAGCAGAGGCACTCGAGCGATACGGCTGCAATTACGCAGCCCGGGCCCCGCTCACGGCTCGCATTGCGGATGCGCGGGTTCCCAGCGCAGGGCCGAAGCTAAAATTAATGACGTGATCAGCGCACCAGATGGGAAGCTATTTCTGCACACACTCACGTGCTGTGCCTTCACGCAGCACGCGAGCCACCCACCCTGCCTCTCTGCGTCCCTCCCATCATCTCTCCCCTCCCAAATCCCCCCCCCCCACCGATCCTCCCTCCCTCCCTCCCACCCACCCACAACCCTAACCCAGTCCTATCCCCGCTGAAACCCTTGGCTGTCAGTGATTGAGGAGAGGCTGATGAGTCTCTCGACTGTCGCTTGCGTCGCGGGCGTCCGCTATAAATCAAGATGCACTTCCACTCTACACGATGTGTCGCACTCCGTATACTAAGTGGCGCACCACCACCACCACCGCCGCCATGATCACTGCCATCATCATCACCACCACCATCATCATTACCATTATCTCACGAGTCTGTAATTTGAGCAAGTCCCGGTTGAGCTGCTCACGTTGGTGCATATTCGTCGCGAGTTGTTGCAACAATCTAATCGTGGATGTTTTCGCTTGATCTTTTTTTCTATACGAATGTGGAATTTCCACCAACAAAGGTGAGAACGGCGCCAAAGTTCCGGAGAGCGTGGTGCCACTTCCGGGTTGTTTGAGCTGAGACGATTGCGCTCGCTGTCATTCCTCTCTCCACGCTTCTTTGCACACTTTTCAGATTTCGTTCAATTTTCTTGGCAGTGTCCCAATGTTTCTGATTTACACATTACAGTTGGCAGCGTGCAATAAATGACAATTTTCCGTCTGCTTCTTTGAGAGATAGAAAATAGGAGCGCGTGAACAATGGCTAAAGGGTATTGACTGTTGAGACGAAGTGTATGGGTTTTGGGAAGAACAGAGCGCGGTCAGAAAGGGATGATGGACGACAGACGAGACTGGGGTGACGGGAAATTCGCCAAAGGAGAGGGCACGCGCCCGAGAGGACGCCCACCGCGGGAGACGGAGCTCTCTGTTCGCGCGCAGCAGCGATACGGATCGCGACATCGCAGCGCCGTGAGAGTTGGCGGCAGCGTGGGGAGGCGTTTCATTCGGCAGTGGATAGAACATGGTTCCTGCTGCCGCTGCTGCTGATGATGATGATGAGGGCGTGTGATTGTGCACTTGTGTCATAGTTAACCTGCAGTCGCCGCTCATCGACCCAGGTTCAACGCACGCGTCTTTCTCCGCACCGTTAAGAGAGGGCATTTTCACTGTGACATGTCTTTGAAAGCACTCTCCCTCCAACCGCCCACCATCACCCCATCCCACGCCACCCAGCCCCTCCGCCGCAGCAACGTCCTCTCCCGCATTTGCCCGTTATTCCCTGACAGAGTAATTACGCGACCACTCATTTCTCACGCGTCCTTTCCCCCAAATACGACAGATTTGTCAGAAACACCACAACTCCTACTTTGCCGCATTACACTTGTGGCTGTCATGGCGTGCGCTGTAAAGATGATTGGTCAGGGCTCTGCCACTCAGCTCGGGCCCAATCTGTTTTTTCTCGGCCACCGTGGCCCTCAAGACACCAAGAGGAGCACGAAGGGCAAATTAATATTGAAGAGAAAACTTATTTGGAAAGTGAATTTAGACTGGCAGTCTGCGTAGTCGAGACGTCCTTTCATTTCCTTGCGCAATTAACAAGATGCCTTTTGAAAATCATTTGGTGACATTTTCTACTATTTTCCCCAAGCGCAAGTCTCTCACTCTATCTCTCTATTCGCGATCCATAAATAATAATAAAAATATTAATTGTTAAATATATACAAGAAGAGGAGGGGAAAAAACGTGCTCAGAAAGCTGCTTAAATTGGATTTCCGGTCCTTAACAACTACATTTCAAGTTCATTAAAGTTTCAGCTGATGCAAGCAGCTGATTATGGTAATAGGCAATTGCGTTATTGCAAACACACGTCAAGACTCAGCGCAGCCTTTGGGTGGAGTCATTAGGATGGCGTCGGCAGGGAATGTGCCCACTCCCACGCACAAACACACGCACACTGACAAAGATCCCCCGTATAGCCTGAACAGACTTTTTAGGCAAGTGCTGTTTGCGTGCACCAATAAAGGCCTGGCACGGCGTACGAGGGGATGGGTAGGTCAGCACCATGCCCGGCCGCCTTTGTCTCCCTAGTGGTGGCGTTATTATCACACTGCACCAGATACTGAGTCCATCTAGGGCAGGGGTCGGCAACCTACGGCTCCGGAGCCGCATGCGGCTCTTTACGGGCTGCTTCTTGACGATGAGTACGTATGTACTCAGATGCATTGCGGCTCTTGAAATACTGAATTTTGTACCGAATTGGAAAGAAATGGCTCTTCTTGTTATTTTGGTTGCCGACCCCTGATCTAGGGGATGCCCAGGACCGGTTCAGATAATTATCACCGGTGTTGGCCGTGAGCGGGAATTGAATTCGGGTGGCCGGGTTCGTAGCGCAGTGCGCCAACCGCTGCGTCACCGCTCGCGCGCGCTCACGCACACACGGGCACGCGCGTCACTCGTAACTGAATTACCCAGATGTCAAACTCGGCGCCCACGGACAAGCGTGAAAAATCTTTACCGCCCTCAAAGACGCCTCCATCCGTTGTTGTTGTTGTCAAAGGCGTTTGGGTGGTGGTGGTGGTGGCTACGCTGCTGCACGTGGCTTCTGATCCGGCACCGTGGGGGGCAGCAGCGAGGGTTAGTGGATCGCCGCACACAAATGTCGTGAAATCGCCCCTAGCGTGGGCGACCAAGAGGTACCACACACCCTGGCTCGGCACTGGAAGGCAGGACAGCAAGGGAACGAATCGCCATCTGTTTCCGTCTGTACGTGGACAAAGTTTCCCCCCCCCCCCCTCGTGTGCGTGGGGTGTTGTTTCCGAGTGCGTCGGTGTCCTCCCACTTGTATAAACAACGCAACTCATCATCATCAATCTGCTAACAACATATTAAATAAAGCCCCAATGTAGCGGGACCCTCCTTAAGAAGGCTCATGGAACTCAGTGTGGTTCGCCCGGGTAATTCATGAATTGTTCTTGTAAACAAGAGGCACACAGCACACGTACACACGGGAGATTACCATCATCTGAATAAAGGCTTGCAGTGCTGTTGGCGAGCACCTATTGATGCTGGAACAACACGCAAGGGAATGCAGCCATGCCCGGTCGCCTTTGTGTCCCCAGTGCTGATGTTTACACACCCGCTTCAGGGGAAAGGCCCAGATCATAGTGTACTTCATCACTCGCCACTGATGTTCGCCTTAGTCGGGAATCGAACTCGGATTGATGCGTTCATGGTGCAGTGGGTTGACCATTGTGCCACCACTCTAACCGCTCTGCTACCGGTATCGATGTAATTCTAATGCAGAGGGTATCATATACACACGCACATATACACAAGTATCTACGCTACACGCACATAGCTGGGACCGTGTGATGGCGAGTGTTGTGCACTTTGTTACAAGACCAGAGCTGCGTGGCTGCGTCTATCAACGGCAGCCGAGCAATTCTTTATCGAGGCAGCGCGTCCTGCCCCCCCCCCACCACCACCACCGCTCCCCCCCACCGCCCCCTCCCCACCTCGCCCTTACCGCCCCCCCCCCCTCCTCCCGGCACCACAATCGTCCACCCACCAGGTTCAATCCTCCATTCATTCTGCCTCGCCCACAATCAATCCTCCATCATCCTCATTCATCCTCCACAATCTGTCACCTGTCTGCAATCACCACGCCTACCTCCTTACGTCCCCATTCCATCTCTCCCCGCTCCAAGTCAGAAGAGGGAATGCGCTAGAGAGGACGTCCACTGTGGAGATGGAATGATGACACCAGCGTCGTGTGCAGATGTAAAATGGAATTCATGGCACTGCAGGACAGACCGTGATTGGGCGAGGCCTTTATCCAGCAGTGGATTGATCAAGGCTGTTGACGACATGCTCCTTATCTCTTCCTTGACCACCCAACATTCGTTCCCACCAATATTTCCTCAATTCTTTCCATCCTCTTCCATCCCCATATATCCTCCACTACGCCCCCCCCCCCACACCATCCATCATCTCCATCCTACATCATCCATATCCGCCATTCCCATCCATCATTCACAATCCCCATTCATTCCATCCGTCTCCCCCCATTCCTCATTCATCCCCCGCACTCCAAACCCCAGTGGAGCGCCGCCCCCAGTCCCCTTCTCCAACTCCCAGCCCACCCACCCACCCCCGTCCTCACACAAGCGCGCTGCAATCTGCTCACACACATTGCGTGCACGTGAGTAATTATCCGATTACCTAAATCTCGCTCCCTAAAAAGAAAAATCCAGGAGCGGCGCGCAAGTGGCACCTCGCAACTGTACCGCACAGCGGCCGGGGACCTCGTGGAAATTAAACAACATTTAAAAACAAGAAACCACAACAACAACAAACAAGGATCCGGTGCCGAAGTAATTCTCAAACCTCCCCCCCCCCACCACTACCACCACCAAATGTGCAAACTTTGTTAACCGCGGAGCTGGCGATGAATTTAATCTGCGGCTGAAATGGAGAACCGCACCGTTCAGAGGACGGTGGAGTGGGTGGGGGGTCGCGTCACCGCCGCTTCGCTTGAGCCGGATTCTGAGGCTGCCCCAGGGGTTACGAAGGGTCACCACCCCCCTGTCCGCATCCCAGATCCAAATCCCATCCCACCCTCCCACCCCCTTCACCCCGAACCTCCCCCCCACAGCCTCAACTCATCCCCGGCTCGCGGCTCAATGTACTTTGCGGGTCGCGTTGTCACCGCAGATCTCGTTACACTTCGTCACAAGAGCGGCCACCAAGCGGCCCGTGATGAGAATGGGCAATTTGTCCATCAGCGAGGGCGCTAATTACGCGAAGTGCCCACGGCGGGCTCTCCGCGGAAGGCCTCCGCCGCCGCCGCAGCCTCCGCAGCTGCGGCTCACACCGAGCGAGACGTTCACACGTGGCCGCGTGCGAGGAGCCGAGACGAAGCACGACATGAACCTCCTCCTCCTCCTCCGGTCGGCATCCTCGCAGCCGCAGCAGCGGCTTTTGGCTCGTCGTCGAACCAAGACGGCCACCGCATCGCGTGCTTTCAGATGCGCTTGTGCGGACGTCTGGAACGCTCCTCCTTCCAATATTAGGAAGTCGTTAGAACTATGCACTTTAAATCTAGATCGAAAACAATAATTTCTTTAAAACGGTTTTTTTGTGTTTCGTTTGCTGTCCTTCCCCCGCACCTCCGATTAGCACGGTTGGTTACGTACGGTGCGAAATAAGTTAAATATACATACACAGACATTTGGCTCACCTGCCCGCCTTTTAGTTTGTGTCTGCCTGTCACAGCACTCGTGCCGAGTCGAGTGAGAGAGCCCACCGTGACCGCAAGGCATTAATAGAGCTATGGTGGTGATGATGATGAGCTGTGTAGGCTGTGCATGCCCTTTGGTGTAGGTCAAACAAAGTGTCGGAAATGTTTCACCGTGACAATCTAATCGTCGTTATATCGCAAGACCGTGAGAATCGAAGACGGCTTGGGGGAACCTTCATCCAGCAGTGGATAGATGATGGCGGAGAGTGAGACATGTTGCAGTTCTCTTCCCATCATATTTCTCTCTCAATGACGCATATTAACCTGCACCTTTGTTTGTGTCTGTTTGGTCGCTTGCGTCCACAGCGGTTACTCGATAATTTGAGTTGTGAGCGAAGCCAGAAGGCTTTGTCGGAATAGCGTCGTTATTTCTGGTCACGACTCCACCCGCCCCGTCGCCCGTCGCAAGCCCCCCAGCCGATTGTAAACACGAAACTTGCGTCTAGAAGTCAGTGTTTCATTCACCAACCCGCCTATAGCTGACAGTCACGCTGTCTACAGATACGACTCCACCCTCCAACCCAGGTCTCCTCTGACCGCCCCCATCCCCATCTACAGAAATATTCAAATATTGCTCTACTGCTTCAGCTGCTACTGAGAGATACCATATATACTGCATGAAACATTCCATCGTTCCGTGGTCCAATCACTCAAATGATGAAAGCGCCCGATTTGTGAGATCTCGAGAGCTAAGTAGCATTGCTCGGACCGGAAGACTTCCTGGGAATATCAAGTGGCTTAGGCATGGGCTGCAAAGTGAACAGCAGATGCCAGATTCAAGATTCTATATTTTCCAGAGCGTTATCCCCTCGCACGCGAGGGTTTTCTCCACGTTCCCCAATTCCCTGCCGCATGCCAAACTTCCGTGAACGGAATTGGCCCAACATTTAAAATCTTGAGACTCAGTGAGGCTGACACGAGTAAATAAACTAATAGCATTGCTAATTAAGAGTTCCTTTTCACTCCACTGCTGGATGCAGCCTGCTCCCACGCCGTGATGGTTATGGGAGCTGTTTGGCCAAACTTCACCGCGTTCGGTGAAGGGGGCCTCCAGGTTCGGGACCGGTTCAGATCCCACCACTCACCACTGATGCCAGCCATCGCGGGGAATCGAACTTGTGTCGCCGGGTTCTTAGCGCATTGTGCTAATCACTGCACCACCACTTTCCGGCCTGGGTAAATATCTCGGCAGCTAATGAGGGCATCTCCATTAACATTAATTGTTATAATAACAATAAATAAATACATAAATGATACAACGTGGGGTATTAAGTGAATGGTGGGGGTGAAGGAGAGGAGTTGGGGGAGGAGATAGATGGAGGGGATGGCTCTGGCTCCTCAATCGAGTTACGTGGGGGGGGGGGGGGGAGTTCTATTGGGGAGGGGGTTCTATGGGGGGGGGGGCAAGGGAAGGCACCGGGAAGTGAAGCCACAAATAACCGAAGCTCAATAACGCAATCGATGCTCAGAGCCAGCACTGGGCTAATCACTAGCGAGCAGGCGCAATCTAATGAGCGAGCTGTTAAATTTAGTTTTGTAATTTAATTGTGAGGCAGTAATGGCAATTCAAACGCGCAATCTGACCCAGTCCTAATGTCGCGTGCGTCAGAAATCCCAAAATAGCCCCCTTACATTGTTAACGCTCCCTGAGATGTTTAAAAAAACACGCACTGCGCTCTATTAAAAATGCGCACCCATCATCGATAACATCTATTAACTAATATAGTTTTTCAGGCCTGAGTGAATTGCGCGCCATCCATCACGAACCCGGAGCGTACGGCAACAGGAGGCTCCACGCCAGACCGTGGGCGGCGTGGTAGAGCAGTGGCAGAGGTAGGCGATGTGAGGTAGAGCAGTGGGAGAGGTAGGTGATGTGAAGTAGAGCAGTGGAAGAGGTAGGCGATGTGAAGTAGAGCAGTAGAAGGGGTAGGTGATGTGAAGTAGAGCAGTGGAAGAGGTAGGCGATGTGAGGTAGAGCAGTGGAAGGGGTAGGTGATGTGAAGTAGAGCAGTGGCAGAGGTAGGTGATGTGAGGTAGAGCAGTGGAAGGGGTAGGTGATGTGAAGTAGAGCAGTGGCAGAGGTAGGTGATGTGAGGTAGAGCAGTGGCAGAGGTAGGCGATGTGAGGTAGAGCAGTGGAAGGGGTAGGTGATGTGAAGTAGAGCAGTGGCAGAGGTAGGTGATGTGAGGTAGAGCAGTGGCAGAGGTAGGTGATGTGAGGTAGAGCAGTGGCAGAGGTAGGTGATGTGAGGTAGAGCAGTGGAAGGGGTAGGTGATGTGAAGTAGAGCAGTGGAAGAGGTAGGTGATGTGAGGTAGAGCAGTGGAAGAGGTAGGTGATGTGAGGTAGAGCAGTAGAAGGGGTAGGTGATGTGAGGTAGAGCAGTAGAAGGGGTAGGTGATGTGAGGTAGAGCAGTAGAAGGGGTAGGTGATGTGGGGTAGAGCAGTAGAAGGGGTAGGTGATGTGAGGTAGAGCAGTAGAAGGGGTAGGTGATGTGAGGTAGAGCAGTAGAAGGGGTAGGTGATGTGATGTAGAGCAGTGGACGGGGTAGGTGATGTGAGGAAGAGCAGTGGAAGGGGTAGGTGATGTGAGGTAGAGCAGTGGAAGGGGTAGGTGATGTGAGGTAGAGCAGTGGAAGGGGTAGGTGATGTGAGGAAGAGCAGTAGAAGGGGTAGGTGATGTGAGGAAGAGCAGTGGAAGGGGTAGGTGATGTGAGGTAGAGCAGTGGAAGGGGTAGGTGATGTGAGGAAGAGCAGTAGAAGGGGTAGGTGATGTGAGGAAGAGCAGTGGAAGGGGTAGGTGATGTGAGGTAGAGCAGTGGAAGGGGTAGGTGATGTGGGGTAGAGCAGTAGAATGGGTAGGTGATGTGAGGTAGAGTAGTGGAAGGGGTAGGTGATGTGAGGTAGAGCAGTGGAAGAGGTAGGTGATGTGGGGTAGAGCAGTAGAAGGGGTAGGTGATGTGGGGTAGAGCAGTGGAAGGGGTAGGTGATGTGAGGTAGAGCAGTAGAAGGGGTAGGTGATGTGAGGTAGAGCAGTAGAAGGGGTAGGTGATGTGGGGTAGAGCAGTGGAAGAGGTAGGTGATGTGAGGTAGAGCAGTAGAAGGGGTAGGTGATGTGAGGTAGAGCAGTAGAAGGGGTAGGTGATGTGAGGTAGAGCAGTGGAAGAGGTAGGTGATGTGAGGTAGAGCAGTAGAAGGGGTAGGTGATGTGAGGTAGAGCAGTAGAAGAGGTAGGTGATGTGAGGTAGAGCAGTAGAATGGGTAGGTGATGTGAGGTAGAGTAGTGGAAGGGGTAGGTGATGTGAGGTAGAGCAGTGGAAGAGGTAGGTGATGTGAGGTAGAGCAGTGGAAGGGGTAGGTGATGTGAGGTAGAGCAGTAGAAGAGGTAGGTGATGTGAGGTAGAGCAGTAGAATGGGTAGGTGATGTGAGGTAGAGTAGTGGAAGGGGTAGGTGATGTGAAGTAGAGCAGTGGCAGAGGTAGGTGATGTGAGGTAGAGCAGTGGAAGGGGTAGGTGATGTGAGGTAGAGCAGTGGAAGAGGTAGGTGATGTGAGGTAGAGCAGTAGAAGAGGTAGGTGATGTGAGGTAGAGCAGTAGAATGGGTAGGTGATGTGAGGTAGAGTAGTGGAAGGGGTAGGTGATGTGAGGTAGAGCAGTAGAAGAGGTAGGTGATGTGAGGTAGAGCAGTAGAAGAGGTAGGTGATGTGAGGTAGAGTAGTGGAAGAGGTAGGTGATGTGAGGTAGAGCAGTAGAAGAGGTAGGTGATGTGAGGTAGAGCAGTAGAAGGGGTAGGTGATGTGAGGTAGAGCAGTGGAAGGGGTAGGTGATGTGAGGTAGAGCAGTAGAAGGGGTAGGTGATGTGAGGTAGGGCAGTAGAAGGGGTAGGTGATGTGGGGTAGAGCAGTGGAAGGGGTAGGTGATGTGGGGTAGAGCAGTAGAAGGGGTAGGTGATGTGAGGTAGAGCAGTAGAAGGGGTAGGTGATGTGAGGTAGAGCAGTAGAAGGGGTAGGTGATGTGAGGTAGAGCAGTGGAAGGGGTAGGTGATGTGAGGTAGAGCAGTAGAAGGGGTAGGTGATGTGAGGTAGAGCAGTAGAAGGGGTAGGTGATGTGAGGTAGAGCAGTGGAAGGGGTAGGTGATGTGAGGTAGAGCAGTGGAAGAGGTAGGTGATGTGAGGTAGAGCAGTAGAAGAGGTAGGTGATGTGAGGTAGAGCAGTAGAAGGGGTAGGTGATGTGAGGTAGAGCAGTGGAAGAGGTAGGTGATGTGGGGTAGAGCAGTGGAAGGGGTAGGTGATGTGAGGTAGAGCAGTGGAAGAGGTAGGTGATGTGAGGTAGAGCAGTAGAAGAGGTAGGTGATGTGAGGTAGAGCAGTAGAATGGGTAGGTGATGTGAGGTAGAGCAGTGGAAGAGGTAGGTGATGTGAGGTAGAGCAGTAGAAGAGGTAGGTGATGTGAGGTAGAGCAGTGGAAGAGGTAGGTGATGTGAGGTAGAGCAGTAGAATGGGTAGGTGATGTGAGGTAGAGCAGTGGAAGGGGTAGGTGATGTGGGGTAGAGCAGTAGAATGGGTAGGTGATGTGAGGTAGAGTAGTGGAAGGGGTAGGTGATGTGAGGTAGAGCAGTGGAAGGGGTAGGTGATGTGGGGTAGAGCAGTAGAAGGGGTAGGTGATGTGGGGTAGAGCAGTAGAAGGGGTAGGTGATGTGAGGTAGGGCAGTAGAAGGGGTAGGTGATGTGAGGTAGAGCAGTGGAAGGGGTAGGTGATGTGAGGTAGAGCAGTAGAAGGGGTAGGTGATGTGAGGTAGGGCAGTAGAAGGGGTAGGTGATGTGAGGTAGAGCAGTGGAAGGGGTAGGTGATGTGAGGTAGGGCAGTAGAAGGGGTAGGTGATGTGAGGTAGAGCAGTGGAAGGGGTAGGCGATGTGAGGTAGGGCAGTAGAAGGGGTAGGTGATGTGAGGTAGAGCAGTAGAAGAGGTAGGTGATGTGAGGTAGACCAGTAGAAGGGGTAGGTGATGTGAGGTAGAGCAGTAGAAGAGGTAGGTGATGTGGGGTAGAGCAGTGGAAGGGGTAGGTGATGTGAGGTAGAGCAGTAGAAGGGGTAGGCGATGTGAGGTAGAGCAGTGGAAGGGGTAGGCGATGTGAGGTAGGGCAGTAGAAGGGGTAGGTGATGTGAGGTAGAGCAGTAGAAGAGGTAGGTGATGTGAGGTAGACCAGTAGAAGGGGTAGGTGATGTGAGGTAGAGCAGTGGAAGGGGTAGGTGATGTGAGGTAGAGCAGTAGAAGAGGTAGGTGATGTGAGGTAGACCAGTAGAAGGGGTAGGTGATGTGAGGTAGACCAGTAGAAGGGGTAGGTGATGTGAGGTAGAGTAGTGGAAGAGGTAGGTGATGTGAGGTAGAGCAGTAGAAGGGGTAGGTGATGTGAAGTAGAGCAGTGGAAGGGGTAGGTGATGTGAGGTAGAGCAGTGGAAGGGGTAGGTGATGTGAGGTAGAGCAGTAGAAGAGGTAGGTGATGTGAGGTAGAGCAGTGGAAGGGGTAGGTGATGTGAGGTAGAGTAGTAGAAGAGGTAGGTGATGTGAGGTAGAGCAGTGGAAGGGGTAGGTGATGTGAGGTAGAGCAGTGGAAGGGGTAGGTGATGTGAGGTAGAGTAGTAGACGGGCTAGGTTTATGAAGGTGGAGCAGTAGAAGGGTAGGTGTATGTTGAGGTTAGAGCACAGTAGGTGGAAGGGGTAGGCGATGTGAGGTTAGCAGCAGTATGTAAGCGAGTAGGTGATGTGAGGTAGCAGCAGTGGAAGGGGTAGGCGATGTGAGTTAGAGCAGTACGAAGAGGTAGGTGATGTTGAGGTAGAGCAGGTGGAAGGGTTAGCGTGATGTGAGCGGTAAGTAGCTCAGTGGAAGGGGTAGGCGATGTGAGGTAGAGCAGTAGAAGGATTAGGTGATGTGACGCCGTTTTAGAGCAGTAGGAGAGGTAGGTGATTGTGCGGTAGAGCAGTGGAAGGGGTAGGCGATGTGAGGTAGAGAAGTAAGAAGAGGTAGGTGATGTGAGGTAGAGCATAGTAGAAGGGGTAGGTTGATGGGAGGGTAGAGCAGTAGGAGAGGTAGGTGATGTGAGGTAGAGCAGTGGAAGGGGTAGGTGATGTGAGGTAGAGCAGTGGAAGGGGTAGGTGATGTGAAGTAGAGCAGTAGAAGAGGTAGGTGATGTGATGTAGAGCAGTAGAAGAGGTAGGTGATGTGAAGTAGAGCAGTAGAAGAGGTAGGTGATGTGAGGTAGAGCAGTAGAAGGGGTAGGTGATGTGAAGTAGAGCAGTGGAAGGGGTAGGCGATGTGAAGTAGAGCAGTAGAAGAGGTAGGTGATGTGAGGTAGAGCAGTGGAAGGGGTAGGTGATGTGAGGTAGAGCAGTAGAAGAGGTAGGTGATGTGAGGTAGAGCAGTAGAAGAGGTAGGTGATGTGAGGTAGAGCAGTAGAAGGGGTAGGTGATGTTTAGTAGAGCAGTAGAAGGGGTAGGTGATGTGAAGTAGAGCAGTAGAAGGGTTAGGTGATGTGAAGTAGAGCAGTAGAAGGGGTAGGTGATGTGAGGTAGAGCAGTGGAAGGGTTAGGTGATGTGAGGTAGAGCAGTAGAAGAGGTAGGTGATGTTTAGTAGAGCAGTAGAAGGGGTAGGTGATGTTAGTAGAGCAGTAGAAGGGGTAGATGATGTGAAGTAGAGCAGTAGAAGGGTTAGATGATGTGAGGTAGAGCAGTAGAAGGGGTAGGTGATGTGAGGTAGAGCAGTGGAAGGGGTAGGTGATGTGAGGTAGAGCAGTAGAAGGGGTAGGTGATGTGAAGTAGAGCAGTAGAAGAGGTAGGTGATGTGAGGTAGAGCAGTAGAAGAGGTAGGCGATGTAAGGTAGAGCAGTGGAAGGGGTAGGTGATGTGAGGTAGAGCAGTAGAAGGGGTAGGTGATGTGAGGTAGGGCAGTAGAAGAGGTAGGTGATGTGAGGTAGAGCAGTAGAAGAGGTAGGTGATGTGAGGTAGGGCAGTAGAAGAGGTAGGTGATGTGAGGTAGGGCAGTAGAAGAGGTAGTCGGGACTCCACAACGCTCCACCCAAGTCCAGCGCTACGAATTATAAATGCGGGCAAGTTACTGGCCGTGTAAATGTTTTTAAACATATATATAAATCGATATGCAGCTTCATTCTACGTCCTGTACGGAATGTAAAGGCTGTACGAACAATCTAAACTCACCCCACCCTCCCGTTCGCTTCCTGCCCTCGACAGGGCCATGGGCCATGGGGCCCACACGTCCACGTGCAGGACCCACGGGACGAAGAGCATCGAGACGCGGCACCCGCGTGGTGGATTACAGGGACCTTTTACAATGCAATGGATGATGCCACAGTGGGGGGATTGTTTAGCACGTGACTCGACTTGCAATCCAGAGATCGCAGATTCCAACTCCTGGCCCGGCAGCAGAAGCCATGCTGCAAGTTGCTGAAACTCCACCCCGACCTACCACCACCACCAGCATGCAGGCGGCGTGTGGGGGGTGGTGGGGTCCAGTGTGGGTACTTGCACGTCTTCAAAGACGTGTGGCCAGTGTGGAGAGGAAACTAAATAGAGCTCCCAGTGGTGGAAGTCCTTCCGCCAACAGTGGCGTGAGCGAGCAGTTGCAGTGCTGCGCCCCTACCAACAACTCTATTAAAATGGTGGATGCGCGATATTTTCTTGTACAAACGAGGAACCCCGTGACCCGTGTTGATGCACAAAGTCGACCGCATCGGCAGTTGCTGCATCAGCACAGTCGGACTGCCCGCAGCACCTCCGCCAATAAGGCGGAGAGGCCTTACAGGGCGCAACATAAAGACACCGCATCATAGGCTAACGTTTCGAACAATGACCCTTATTCTGGCTCTGATTACATACTGAAAAAGGGGTCATTACCTTCTCAACTCACAATGCACTGCTGCGTGACGGTTCCTGTACCATGCAGTGACGGTTGTCTGACGATATTGCACCGCGCTGATCGGTGCGGGCTGGTCACAGGGGTGAGTTGCCAGACCGGTTGAGATGTTGCTCAGATATTGATGCAAGCTGTAACCGGGATTCAAGCTCTGCTCCCCCCGGGTGGGCGGGGCAGTGAGCCAACCACTGCGCCACCGCTCCCTTTGCTTAGAGGATTTTGCTGCTATAAATGTGCACGATGTGATACGCCACTTCGCCGAGCGATCATTGGTGTCCAGAACCCTTCTGGAAAACAGCTGTACAGTTCAGTGTGCATTGCCTGGTAACATAAAAATAGGTCAATTAGTAGTTTAGTTTTCTGTTTCTCTTGTAGTGACAGTGTAAATGGAGATGTATTGTGCAGCTGCTACTGCTGCAATTGCCACACCTCCACGTGCAACCAGTCGCATGCAACTTGTCAACTTCCCCCAACGCGCGCGTTTGACCTCATCCGACATCGGCTGCTATTCCTCCGCCCCATTACCCTCCTCGTCCTCATCATCCTCCCCCTCTGCTGACTGAGGACTCGCTCATCACGAGCCCACGGAGTACGGGGGATCGGTCATGCCACCGCTCGCCGAGCCGGTACCGGCCGCTGCCGGCCGAGACCCGCGGGGAGGCCGCGCAGGTGGGGGTCGCAGCACCGCCAGCAGCACCGGCCACGTGATTCGTTCCACCTTAGCCACTGCGACCTTTTAAGGTGACGTGGTGGGGTGCAGTGTGGGTGCCCGAGCTCCGGAGGCACGCGCCGCCTCATCAGCTATGCGGTGAGGAACACTGCGACCACGAAACTCCGAAAATTGACACGGGCACTTGGGCGGGATACACGGCCAGGGTGGAGGGTGGGGGGTGTGGGGGGAGGGGGGGGGGGGCGGTGCGTGACGTCATCACGCAGACGTCCGCATTGACGTCACCGCTGCGGACTTGCCTGCCCTCGCGCCAGACAGCAAAACAACTTTCATATATATCGCATGATTTAGAGGCATATTTAGCCAAGCATGGAATTTTGAGACCGGACAACCTTGGGGAGTTACTAGATCCGCCTCTGTATAAATGATAGTGTCGTTTAGCAGCCAATCAGAATTGAGCCACCCACTGCCAACAATTGCCCAAGCTCTGCGACCCCCTCTATATGTTGGGATCTTTTTGGCCAATGAATTAGTGTTTGTACATGTGGGAAGAAACCGACGCATCCAGAGAACACACGCACGTGCGAAGGGGCAACGCTCTATCCCATACAGAAGGTATTGATGACATTATTCTGCACTTTGCTGGACTACCTTCTCCTGGCGAGCCGCGGTATGGCAAGCTCGATGTCCACAGGAAGGGGAGTTTCGCAAGAAATTCAACCAGTTGCGCAGCTTCTTGCAACTGGTTGCAGAGACGGCCACGTATATGCGGTGCAGTTGCATGCAACCAAGTTGCGCAACTGATCTTTCAGGTGCGGACCCGGCTTTGCAAGTCACCTGTTTGCGTGTATCGCCACTCGCATTCCTCGTGCACGGGGGAAGAAGGGACCTATAATGTTGCGGTAAGGGTGAGATTCAGTGCCAGGCCTTGCGTTGGGGTGAGGATTAGGGTGATGGCTTAGGTTGGGGTGAGATACAGGGTTTGGGTTGGGGTGAGGTTCACGGTTAGCGCTTGGGTTGGGGTGAGGTTTAGGGTTAGGGCTTGAGGTAAGCATTAGGCTTAGGGCTTCGATTGGAGTGATGCACAGGGTTGGAATTGGGTGTGAGTTTAAGGGCTAGTGCTGGGTGAGGTTCAGGGCTAGGGCTGGGTGAGGTTCAGGGCTAGGGTTGGGGCGAGGTACAGGGCTAGGGTTGGGGCGGGGTACAAGTCTAGGGCTGGGGTGAGGTACAGGGCTAGGGTTGGGGCGAGGTTCAGGGCGAGGGCTGGGGCTACAGCTCGCAGGAGCGCTACGTTTTGCAGCAGCAGCACCACCACCACAGCATTTCACGTTACGGCTGCCGAGGCCGGTAATGCCACCACCTACAACTCGGCGACAGCCTGCGCAATCTCGCCACGCGAAACAAAAAGTTTCACTTTTTTTCCCTCGTCTCCGCTATCTTCTCTTCTCCATCTTCGCGTCGGCAGATTTAAAAAAAAACAAAACAACACCGCGGAGCACGATCTGATTGTTCTGTGCCGAGCTTGCACGCCCGCGTTCAGGATGGAACAGGAGAGACTGGCGTTTCTGGCTCGGGACCCAGAACAGCTGATCACGCGACCTGGAGCCAACTTCACCCCTCCACGCACCCCCGCCGTTTAAATACCACCGGTACGCACTGCCCTATTCTTTTTTTTATCTTCTGTTTCTTCCAGTCTCTAAGCACGGGACATCAAAGGGCCCGAGAATGCCAAGCGGTTCGAAGCAAACGGCGCAGAGAAGTCCAAGCTTGTGTTGGTTGTCGTTGCTTTGTTTGACTAGGTGAGAAGTCGAAAGAGACCCAGGGATGGAAAGAGTCTCATGGATAGGGAGTCTCGTGGATAGAAAGTCTAATTTGCAAGAGTCAGTGACATGGGTCACCAACATTAACAACAGCAAAACAAATATAATAAAGTTCCGGCAGTGGAGCAAATGGAAATCAGGGCAAAAACAACTGCGTCGCCGCGTGAGAAATAAAAAATGATGCACGAACGTAAATCAATGTTAAACAAAACAGATATTAATTCCACATCGCGTGGATATGCTCAGGAAGATTATCCTCGTACCGGTCGTCATACAATTACAGTTAATTTTACAGACACATTAAATAGATAAAGGGTGACTAAAGTATGAATATGTAAACAGACGAGTGTGTCAAATGTAACTGCAAGTGAGGTTATCGTAAAGAATCGACAGCTCGGCATCGCGGTGTGAATCAGATGGCACATGAAGCAAGGGCCCTGGCGAAGCGGTGGAGCTCCACGTGTTGGTCACACTTGTTCCTCGCAGCAAGAAGAACCTGAGTTCGATTATCGACTTGAAGACGCATTTACTTTGGAGTTTATATGTTCTGCTCCTAATCTCAATAGAGTTCCTTCGGTTTTTCCGGTTCCCAGACCTAAAAAAAAACACCATGGTGTTGGCCAAACATCCGAATTCTGAAAGATCATCTGAAAGTTATTCAACTGGGATCGCACAGCAGCAGCAGCAGCAACATCGCCCCCTTACTGCAAACAAACTTGGCAGGACCCTTCTGAAAAAAGAGCATTGAGACGCAGTGAGGCTTTAATGGGTAAACTTGCGGAATAAATTCTAAGAGTTTGGGGAAAAAAAACGGTGATGGGAGGACGGAATTCCCAAGTGGAGCGGTGCGAGGGAAGAGGCAGAAAGAGAAGTGAGGTGACCTGCAAGTTGGTGGGTGGGTGGGTGAGTGGGTGAATGAGTTGGTGAGCGGGTAAGCGGGTGAGTGGGTGAGTGAGTGTGTGGTTGTGACCTGCAGTGTGGTGAGTGAGTAAGCGGGTGAGTGAGTGAATGTGTGGTTGTGATTTGCATTGTGGTGAGTGAGTGGGTGAGCGGGTGAGTGGGTGGGTGAGCGAGTATGCGTGTGCTTGTGACCTGCAGTGTGGTGAGTGAGTGGGTGAGTGAGTGAGTGAGTGGGTGGGTGAGTGAGTGTGTAGATGTGACCTGCAGTGTGGTGAGTGAGTGGGTGAGTGAGTGAGTGGGTGAGTGAGTGTGTGAGTGGGTGAGTGAGTGTGTAGATGTGACCTGCAGTGTGGTGAGTGAGTGGGTGAGTGAGTGGGTGAGTGAGTGTGTGAGTGGGTGAGTGGGTGAGTGAGTGTGTGGTTGTGACCTGCAGTGTGGTGAGTGAACGCGGTGTAGACCGAGTCCTCAACATGGGTGGAGAAATCAAAGAATGCCGATCCACTGCCGAATGGGGGCCTTCCCACCATAGTTCACTGGCCACGCTGGCCACGGCCGGTCGGTGAAAGGAGTTGGTGGCCCTGCACCGGTTCAGACATCGCTCACAACTCAACGTTACCCTCGCGGGAGTGATGCAATCTGTCGATATGCACACCGAGTTTGCGAAAATAATCGTCATTTTCACACTGAAAGCAAAGGAAGGTTTCCTAAGGCCACTCTGCCCATAATTTGTGATTGTGAGACGCGAATTCCCGCCGTGTGTCTGTATGGTTGCGTAATCGTGCGTGTATGGGGTGGCACCGCGGTGCAGTGGCTACTGCACCGCGCTCCGAACCCAGTCACCAGTGCACTCACCGGCGTGCTGAGATATCGTCAAACAACACCCCCCCCCCCCCCATGACAGGCAGACAAGGGGTGGGGGATGCGCGTATGCCTTCCTCATCCAGCAGTGGATTGAGCAAGAAACTGTCATCATTAACTTTGCGTGCAATCACAGAAACAGCAGCAGCAAATTGTTTTTTTTTACGAACACGCCCGCCTGTAATATACATGCACGGTTAGACACACATAGCGTTTCCCATTTTGTCGTAAATCGTTTAGGGGAAAGTGCACATGGTAAGGCCGGCACAGCGCATGAGGGGAAATGGTGTGGCCCGAAACTACGCCAGGCTGCCTTTGTCTCCCCTGTGCTGATGTTTACACACAGCACCAAGTATTCATTTTAAGGCTGAGTCGACCTAGGTGATTGCTGATATAACTCGCCACTGATATCAGTCGTGGCCAGGAGTCGAACTCAGGCGACACTCAGCCACCTCCCCACACACGACACCACGACATCGGGTAGCCGGGTTCGTAGAGCAGCGTGCTAACCACTGCACCACAGCTTCCCCTACAAACAGATCGTTGGGGCAAGTAGTGTTAGCGAGCACCTATTAATGCCAGCACGGTACACGAGGGGGTGGGTGGCCAGCACCACGCCCGGCCGCCTTTGTCTTCCCAATGTCGATGATTACACACCGGCCGAGTCGACCTAGGGGATGCCCAGGACCGGTTCAGATAATCGTCACGGTGTTGGCCGTGAGCTGGAATCGAACTCGGGTCCCCGGGTTCGTAGCACAGCGTGCTAACCGCTGCACCACCGCTCCCCACTACAACCGCACGCACGCACGCATCAGTAATCACAGCCGCATCCTTGAGCTCTCCCTCTTTACTCGGAGAGACAGAAGTCAGCAGCAAGTGCCGACTCAGCGTCTTCCCCCCACCCACCATCACCGCCAAGGTTATCGCTGTTCACACGCGGCGCCACCCAGTACATTCCGCTCTGTGAATTGATTAGCAGGATCATCATTATAGTTATTATCATCATCATTACGCCTTTAAAGACTTGTTTAGCCCGGAGACCCCTCGCCGAGTCTCGTGACTCTTCTTCACGAGGGTCCTGCCAGGTCTGTCGCAGTAGAGAGGGCTGGGGGTGGGGGAGTGGTTGAGTAATTTGCCAGATTTTTCAAATGGTGGCGAGATTCATCTTCTTGGTTCTTTCGGTAAAGTCATGTAGAAGGGAAATAATAAAATAATTAAAATAAAACATAATAAAATAATTCTCACGAGGTTTCAGCCACAACGCAAGCAGCCGTCCTCAGGTGAAGACCAGGTCTGTCGGGGACAGACCTTCTACGTGACTTTACCGAAAGAACCAAGAAGATGAATCCCTGCAGTCACGAAAGGTTTAAATCGAAATTGGTGGCGAGATGTTAACTACTTCGCCTGATATGCAGGAGGTCATTGGTTCGATCCCGACCCTAACGCCTGCTGCTGTATATTTGGAGTTTGCGTGTCTCCCTCCCCGTGGTCGCGTGGATTTTCCTTCGCGTCTTCCGGGTTTTCCTCCACATTTAGAATCAACATCACGCGTGTAGAGTGTTTGGCTGCTATACATTTCCACGTGAGAAGCCACTTTGCCGAGCTATCATTTGTGATAGCCAGGTCGCTTCTAGAAAAGAGCTATACAGCTCAGTGGGCCTTACCTGGTAAAATAAAAATAATAAAAATAAATAATTGGCCCATTACGTCGGCCACGCAATGGTCTACTCTTGCCAATGACGTCACGGGATCTTTAACTTCTAATTGTGACGCGGACGGTCGCGTGGTATTGAATTGTCAATATACCCCGCAGTATTAAACAGGGCTGCCGCTGGAATTCGGAACCGCCGACCTCTGCAATATGCGACGAACGCGTTACCGCTGGGCCAAATGTGCAGAGACGAGATTCGCCTCCCACCCCAACCCCCGAGAATCGATGAATTGTTACGATTCTTGATAACGATTCGATGCAATTGCCAATTATGGTCTCAACAATTTCCGTGATTATGATGCGTTGGCAGTTGTACACAAGCACAGATAACAACAACAACAAACCCAACGGATTCGTCAATAACACCGCTTGTTTTCTTGCTCTTATATGGGTTTAAATTGTTTGTAACACCGATGAATGTAGCGCCTCTGGTGGCTACGAAAGCTCCAAAGTTAACCGTGAAACTCTTTTTCAGCAAGGATCCTGCCGCTACATTGGTTGTTTAAAGCAATATATTTTCAGCCAATTAGTGATGAGTCGTGTTTATTATTACCATTATTATACGCGTGCGGGAGGAAACCGGAGCACCCAGAGAAAGCCCGCGCCTTGCGTGACGGGGCAACGCTCTATCCCCAAACAGATGGAAACAGATGTCGAGTAGCCAACTCGCTGCACTTACTTCCCCTGGCGAGCTAGAGTACGGCGCCTCATCGACGCCCACGGGAGGGGAGTTTCACGCCATCAGTGCGGTGACCCACCAACCCTGGCTGCTGCCTCCACAGCGCTGGGCCACAGGCAGTCACGTGCAGCAGCGTGGCCACCACCGCTGCCCGACTACCGGACGGATGTTCTTCTCGTCAATCCACTGCTGGATGAGCGCCCTCGCTGCACGCCATGCGCGTCTTAGAGATTATCGCGTCTTAGAGATTACCGCACTTCGCCGCGCCCGTCAGTGCAGGTTGGTGAAAACCAGGGAGCACAGACGTTGGGGGGGGGGGGGGGCATAGATGTACGGGACAACTATGGTGTTCAAGAATCAGAGTATTTATTCATACTGGGGGAATCCGATGAGCCATGAAGCTCTTTTTCACAGATGTCCAAGAGGGGTTGACAGGTGTCTAGTGGGGTTGTTCTGCACTGCCCACACCGTAATGAGCTCAATAAACACAACCATCGATACCTGCGCGCACTAAGCCGATGCGTGCGTCGTGAGTGCACTCGGTGATGTTCATGAGTGAATCGATTAAACGAGGAGGAGACATTTGCCAGGTTCCACTCAGCTGAGGTGAAAGGTCAAATCGTATCCATGCTCAAGCAATCAGTGAGTAGGTGCTCACGTCCGTTGAGCCAGTGGTTGGGACATTCCACATTCCTATGGCCGGGTTATGGGGGGACAGGGCAAGTCATTCTATGATGCTACCACTGTCTCGAGCACGAGGGTGCCGGCTCTCGACGCGTCCGTGCGTCATCAGCGTCATCCAGCTTGGGCCAGAGACTTCTCGGTACTCGATTTATCTGCCCCCCCCCCCCCCGAGTGATTCGACGACTGCACATCGCGTCCGATCGCTTAGCCCGCGATCAAATAAACCCCAGTCTCGACGCGGGGACACCACGTGACTTGTATTTACATTCCTGCGCGTGGCGTTGCGTGATGACCTTTGTACGATTTCACTCAAGAGCCATTCACTGAAAGTGGTGGAGAGACAAAGGCGGCGGTGGTGGTGGTGTCGGTTGTTGTTAGTGGTGGTGTCGGTTGTTAGTGGTGGTCGTGTCGGTTGTTGTTAGTGGTCGTGTCGGTTGTTAGTGGTGGTGGTGTCGGTTGTTGTTAGTGGTGGTGGTGTCGGTTGTTGTTAGTGGTAGTGATGGTTGTTGTTAGTGGTGGTGTCGGTTGTTGTTGATGGTAGTGGTGTTGTCGGTTTATTGTTAATGGTATCGATTGTTCTTCGTGGTTGTGGTGGTGTCGGTTGTTGTTACTCGTGGTTGTGGTGGTGTCAGTAGTTATTGTTGTTGTTGTTCGTGGTGGTGGTGTCGGTGGTTATTTACTGACTATAAAATGCTCTCCTGCCCGAGCTACACCCATTTTAAGTTCAATGCACGTGAAGGTCACGCTTGGTAAATGTAATGGTTTCAAAATGTACTGTTTACCGTGAAGATGTTGTTAGTGGTGGTGGTGATTGTGGGACTCTTGGCAAGGGTTGACGCTGTTGTTGTTGGCAGTAGTAGTCGTCGTGGTAGTGGTTTGTTGGTGGTGGTGGTGGTGGTGGCGTTCTTGGTTAGGGTTGTTGTTGGTTGTAGATGTGGTGGTGGTGGTACTGCTAGTGGTAGTATGGGTAACGGTAGTGGCCTTTGGTATTGGTAGTGGTCGTGATCACGTTTGTTGGTGGTTGTGAGTGGTAGTTATAGCAGAGACGGTGGTGGTGGCAGTGTTGTCCGTTGTTGTTATTGTTGGTGGTGGTCCTGTCGATTTTTGTTGTTGTTGTTGGTGGCGTTGTTGTATGTTACGTATGTTGAACTTCTTTTGCACCATACATAGTCAACCGAGCTATTCGGATGTGCGAGGAGAAGGACAACAAACTAAACACAAAACGCAGGTTCTAAAGACATTTGTTATCAATCTAGATTATGTAAAAGCGCATAGCTCCAGTGGCTTCCGAATATCGGAAGGAAGAGCGTTCCAGACGGCCCCCATCTGAAAGCGCGCGATGCAGTGACCGTCTTTGTTCGATGGCGAGCCACAAGCCGCTGATGCTGGTGCTGCTGGTACTGCGAGAGGAGGTGTCAGGATGTGTCACACCCCATGAACCCGCTACCTCTCTCCCGCCCTCCACCTTTCTCACGTCTCCAATCGCAAAGACACGATGCCAAATCGACTCTGTCGCATCTCCTCCCACGCTTAATGTGTCGTCGGTAATTAGGAATGTATGAAATACGTGTGGTAAATATATCGTTGGGAATCAAATCGTGTATTCTTGGGTATTTCGGTAAAGTCACGTAGATAGGTTAAAAAAAATACCAAAAAATACAATTTGTTATTTTTTGTAACCTATCTCCATGACCCAAATAATATGGATTCCTGCAGTCACGAAAGCTTTAAGTCAAGATCAAATCGTGAATGAAGAATCAAACATAGCAACAGATAATGAATCATGTCACAATCAGCCACGCTCAAAATAAAATGCGCCGCATCATAACACCCCCAAACCCTCGCCTCTCTTCTCCCCACTAACCCTCCCAGCCAGTGCCGGATGATCCTAGCAGCAAAAGTAGCTCCATATGCTACGGGCTCCGCACTTTCAAGGGCCCCGCGCTAAATGCTTTTAAGCTATCAATTCCGGTTCAGTGATTTTGCACCTGCTTTATTACTAGAGGACTATACTGCCTTAAATGTTTCTGAACGACTGGGTATTTAGGGTTAGCGATTTGTCTGGCTGTATAGCACGTGAAAAAATACAATTACTCTACTATGCAAGTAAAAAAATTGTGTTTTCATATTTATCGGGGTTTTTAAATTTAGGGCCCCTTTATAACATCATGTTACTTGGCCCCGCATTAGCTTCATCCGGCACTGCTCTCAGCCCCACGCAGCACCTCTTCTCCCCACACTGATTACTGAACCTCAGAGCATTTCCGCCACCGCGGATATCATTGAAATGGGGTTAGTGTCGAGTAGAGTCCGCGTGGAGGGCGAGCGACCTCTTTGAGCTCGAAGCCCCGAGTCTCGGAAGCGCCGAGCTCCGAGCACAACGCCGCGGCCACCAGCGCAGCGATCGCTCCACCTTTCGCGAACCTCCGATCCATGAGGTTCACGCACACGCGCGCGCACACGTAGTACATAAATCAAGCACGTAGAGTACACGCGCACAAGCACATGCACGCACATGCATACAGAGGCAACGATTTACGCTGTATAGACTTGGAGCAGGCTGTTAGGGCAAGTGCTGTTCGTGAGAACCTATCCAGGCCGAGAATGCACCTATGCACAAGCGAGTGGTGGGGCCAGACTAACGCCCGGCCGCCTTTGTCTCCCCAGGGATTTATGGCCAAGGTCCTGGAGCGGTCGATATTGCCCGTCACTGGTGTGGGCCGTGTGCGAGAATTGAACCCGTTTTTTGCCGGATTCGCTGTGCAAGCACGTTGACCGCTACACTACGGCTCCCCACAAGCACCAGCACACTCGCACACGCAAAAACAGGGACACATATCCCATTATAGCCTCAATCGACTGCTGCGGCGAGCGATGTTAGCGCAAGGCACGCGCACACACAACGCACGTCCACAACACGCACACAGCGCCGCCTTCCATTCGCGTAATTGGCCTAAGGCTCGCGCTCTGGGTTGCTCTCATCTGGCGACTTCATCCCACCCCGCCTCTCTCTCTCTCTCTCTACCCACGCCGTCCCCCACCACTCACCGACCCATCAAGGCCTGGGCCGGCTTAGGGCTGGAGGTTTACGTCATAAGCCTCTTATGAACAACAAACGCCAGCAATGAGTCTTTCATTTCCTCCGTGAACGTTTCAGTCTCTCTTCTCCTCTCTCTCTCTCCCGACGAGCAGCCGCGCTGGGGGGAGGTTTTCCTTCTGGCTGTTAAAAGTTTTTAACCTCCCCCCCCCCGATGGTAACGATCTACACAGCGGAACACTTCAGCTCGCAATTAACTTAATTCCGCGACAAGACGTCACCGCGCCACTGACGTTGTGTTCTGGGTCGGTGTTTTGCAACAGTCCGTGCGTGCGCACGGCGTGCCTCGCTGCCGTGCGCACAAAGGGTTCTGCGTTCAGACTTGAGACGCGTCACGTTGATGAGGCGTGAGTGAGTAAGAGAGAGAGAGAGTGAAAGAGCCAGTGGATGAGAGAGTGAGAGTGTGAGTAAGATAGTGAGTGAGAGAGTGGGTGAGTGAGTGAAGAGAGTGAGAGAGTGAGAGAGTGAGTAAGAGAGAGAGAGAGTGAAAGAGCCAGTGGATGAGAGAGTGAGAGAGTTAGTGAGAGAGTGAGTGAGAGAGTAAGAGGGTGAATGAGTAAGAGAGTGAGTAAGAGTATGAGTAAGATAGTGAGTGAGAGAGTGGGTGAGTGAGTGAAGAGAGTGAGAGAGTGGGTGAATGAGAGAGTGAGTAAGAGAGTGAATAAGACAGTAAGTGAGAAAGTGAGTGAGAAAGTGAGAACGTGAGTGAGAGCGTGAGTTAGAGAGTGAATAAGGAGAGTGGGTGAATGAGAGAGTAAATGAGAGAGTAAGAGAGTGAGTGAGTAGGATTGTAGGAGAGTGAGTGAGTGAGAGTGAGTGAATGAGAGAGTGAAAGGTGTTTTGATTCTGAAATGTGTTCGGGGCACCTTCATTCACCGCGGTGTAAGTGAACAGTGTAAGTGAACGGTGTAAGTGAACGGTGTAAGTGAACGGTGTAAGCGAACGGTGTAAGCGAACGGTGTAAGTGAACGGTGTAAGTGAACGCGGCGAACGAAGTAAAGAGAACGCGTGTTCACAGCACGAGGGGCAGAATGAACGGGACCCCCCCCCCCCCCAACGTTTGTATTTGGTCACCCAGCACAAAGCCATGGCACTTTGTAACAAAGACGGTCACTGCATCGCGCGCCGCTTTCATATGCGCTTCTGCGACCGTCTGGAACGCTCTTACTTCCGCTATCCGGTAGCCACTGAAGCCATTCACTTTTGAAATCATCCCGATTGAAAACTCTTTCATAATAACCTGCTTTTTGTGTTTTGTTGTTGTCGCCCCCCCCCCCCCGCACCTCTGATTAGCACGGTTTGCTAAGTACGGTGCGAAAGAAGTTCATCACAGCGACTGACTGCTCGGTTGCCCTCGAGGCAATCCGTGTGGCTCAACCACCTCAGCTGGTGTTCTCCAGCGGTGCCGCTCAACCTCTCGAGGCCAGCGGACCACCCAGCCCGTCCACCCCCGGTGACAAAGCGCATTCACGGACAATACTAATAATACAATCATGTTTATTTCTGAACAGCAGTAACACTAAATGATTAATATTACCGGAACAAAAAAAAAATTTGAAAGCAGCTGTAAGTTTGTTTGATTTCAGGGGGGGTATTTAGATGTTAGGGTTAGGCTAGTTTAATCAAGGTTGTTTACCGAACTTCATTTTAAATTAAATATAATGAGTAAAATATTTTAATTAACGTCCGAAACCAAAAATGTACAAAGAACGTCGTCACTATTGTCGGGATCAAGGTGCGTTCAGCATCACAGCCACCGCGAGCACCTGGAGGACCGTCGCGGTCCACCGGGGTGGCTACCGGGACCCCCACTTTGAGAACCACCGCTCTACAAGCAACATCAGCGGGACCAGGGGACCGCGGCCTGCCACTCGAGAGCCGCGTGTGGCCCTTGAAGGACCGCTTCCTCGCGACGTCATTTGTCAAGGGCCACCACCGTCTCGCATTCACCACACAGTGCATTGCGGCTCTTGAAATATTGAGGCGGGATTTTTTTTTACGTAATTCGAAAAAAAAAATTGGTATTCTTGTCATTGTGGTTTACGAAGGAGACGCGTATTTAACGAAAATCATTAGCGCCCACTGAGATTAATTCACGACTCGCACTTCCGATTAGCACAGTTGGTTGAGAAATTCACTGCTGGATGAAGCCAACCCCTCCCCAACTCTCACGCTGTGTGGCTCATGGGGTTTCTTTGACTATACTTCACCTTGCTGGTCACAGCGGGTTGAAGGGCGTCTTGCGAGGGGGGGAGATGAAGATATGGTGAGATATTCTTGATGTTAATTGTTGACCGGGAATTGAATTCAGGTTTTCGGGTTCATGGCGCAGTGTGCTAACCACTGCGCCGCCGCTCCCCAGCGAGTGTGGCAGTCATTTCGCTGTGGCCAGCTGGGAGAGTGAGGTCAGGGCCCAGCCACGTGAGAGAGTGACGTCTCTCGGGTGTAGAGTGCAGGGCAGCGTGGTCGCGCAGAGGATTCTGGGTGAGTATATGGGGCCTATGAGATCTTGGGTGAGTAGTTCAAGTCTCTCTGTATGTATGTTGAACTTATGTCGCAAAGGTACGCATAGCCAACCGTGCTAATCGGCGGTACGGGGGAAGGACAACAAACTTAACACAAAAAGCAGTTTTAAAGAAATGAGTTTTCAATCTAGATTTAAAAGTGCATAGCTCCAGTGGCTTCCTAACATCGGAAAGAAGAGCGTTTCAGATGGGCGCAGAAGCGCATCCGAAAGCACGCGATGCGGTGACCATCTTTGATCGACGGTTAACCAAAATCCGCTGCGAGGATGACCGAGATTCGCGTGACGGTTTTACGCTC
Organism: Lethenteron reissneri; assembly: GCF_015708825.2. NCBI lineage: Eukaryota > Metazoa > Chordata > Hyperoartia > Petromyzontiformes > Petromyzontidae > Lethenteron > Lethenteron reissneri. The sequence continues at coordinate 14,031,825 of NC_083795.1, read as the reverse complement.
CTCGACGCGAAGGGGTCTTGGGCGAGTGTTGGAGGGTCAGGAGAGTGAGCGAGACACAGGGAGGGAGGGGCCCTATCGCACCTACCCTCCTGGCCTCGCCTCCACATCACCCGCCTCTCCTGCCCGACCATCATCGCGCACCCAGCGAGCGCCACTCCCCGCTGCGCCATCCCACTCGACTCCAAGGCAACAAAAGACGCCGCCTTAAATCTATCTGTTTTGTTGTTGTTGCAAAACTCTTCAATATCCCATCACAGAGGCATTAATAATGAACGCATTATATATGTATCTATCTACATACATGCATATCATCTATTGACTCATGACACGACTGCACCACGTTGAGCACGCGACCGCATCATCGCCTGTACTTCCCAGAAAATCCCCGTTGCTTTGCAACGCGGCGAGGATGTCGACGACTCGGCGCGTCCCCAGCAGCGATCTCAGCGAGCCTCGGTCACCGACACGGAACTCCGCGAGTCTCACGAAGGTGTCAGTCGTCTCGCTCTCACGGCGTCAATCTTCAACAGCGAACACTGCATGCCCAGGCGATGCTGCTTTGACGTGCCTCGGTCCTAAACAATGGACACTTACGAATGTACACCAAGAGGGTGATGTTGTCGTTGTTGTTATACAGGGGCAATCCGAGCGTAGGGCACGAATAGCGAAACTCAGGAATTCCACAATTGCCGTGGTCTGCGGGCGCTTCTGTGCGTCCAAATCTGTCACGCTGCAGCGCGCCGCCTCGATGCGAGCCGGGAGCGCGTGCACGCGGAGAGCGTCGCGCGCGTGCCACCCGCCCCTCGTTGTGACGTCACTGCGCCCGCACGTGCTGTTGATGTACTGGCGCCTGGCGAGTTCATGAAGACGATGCTTATTTTCCTCGATCACTCCTCCACCCTCCTACCCCCACCCCTCCATCTATCTCTCTCTCTGCCTTGTGTGTGTGTCTCTCTCTCTCTGGTATCCAATCTATTCCAGCCGGGCCAGACGCACAACGGGAAACCCGACACGCGCTCGTCCCGTCAACAAACAAATAAACTGATTACAAAATCCTCCGTCCAGATCTGATCTGGTGGAGGTAGGGGCCCCTGCGTCTGTACCCCCGCCCCCTTATCCCCTCCATCACTCGCCCCCGCCTGAGGCCAGGGTGACCTTCTCGTCTCAGCGAGAGACTCGGCGACACGGGGGTGGCCCTATTATTGTATCTGTCCGAGCTCCCAACAAATCAAAAACGAAAATTCCATATATATAGAATGTATATATATATGTGCGCGTGTGGGTGTGTGAGCTCAAAGTGTAAACAAAACAACAAGCGGGCAGAGCAGAGCCAGGCGCACGCACGGCCCAAACAAAGCACACAGCCGCCACCCTTTATAATTTAATGCGTCGCACAAAAGCGAGCCTCTTCTTTCATCCCTTTAATCCACATCGATCCCCGCGTAGCTGTTCAGCCATCAAAGTGCAGTTAACGGACGCCGACAGGGAGACACGGCTAATTTGCAGCCGCGCTGCGGGACTGGAGGGGGTGGTGGCGGCTGGGTGGGTGGGTGGGGGCTGGGTGGGTGGGGGCACAGAGTCAATAAATCAATCGGCCGGACAGTTGACTCGCTACGCACGCGGCGAGCTCGACCGCCTCTCCCGTCGCGCATCCCGAGCGCCCGAGAGCCCCGAGAGCTTCTCTGGGGGGGGGGGGGGGGGGGGGGATTGGGGGGGGATTGGGGGGGGGCGCGAGCAGTGCGGGGGGAGGTGGCGCGCCGCGCTATCGCCGTCCCTGCTGTAAACGAGACACCGGGCAAGCGGCGATCCTCTAAGACAAAATAAATCAACAATTGCACACCCACCCCCACCACCACCACCCGCACCCCCCTTAAAATAAATCAAACTCATCCCGGCTTCAAGCTCCATTTGACCGCTATTGTGGGACGCCACGAGCCAGGAGTGGCTTTGGTTGTTTTTAGATTTTGTGTTTTTTCTCTCTCTCTCTCCCCCCGAATTCTAGAATGACTCGTGCCGGTACTCAATGTACGACTATGGTAGCCTCGGCGTTCAGTTTCCCCTCTTTGATTTATGTGTTTGCGTCTGTTTCTCTGGATCCAGTTGAACATGTGCCAATGGGCCCGGCTCTCTATTCCTGATCGTGGCGTGGGGTGGTGATCGTGTGGATTGTTGTATACTAACCCTTCTTCCAAAATTGAGATTAATAATATTTGATGATTTTTATATATTATCTTTTTACTTGTTTTTTTTTTAAACACACCAAAGCGCAGCAAACTGCAAAACACCAGGTGTTGTTAAGTAATGAACTGGAGGAGGGCTAGGATGGCAGAATTTGCAACCTTGCTTCAAGGAAAGATAAGGCCTGATGAACGGGCACATGTCACCCGTGCAGGCGGCAGAGACAGTGGGAGTGTCAGCCAGACATAGTTAAGGCAAAAAGCCCAACCATCCTGCATGGTTTTAAAGTAACGTCAAAATTCGAAATTCAACAACAGAGTAGGCTAAAGTATCGATCCTCGCGCTCGCTCAAATTGGAGACCAGGCTGCGAGCTACATCAATGAACCATTGCCATTTGCTAATCCAATACTGAATGTTAATATTACTGAAGTCAAAACGAATTCTATGACCTCAGCACATGGGCAAATAATAGGGCAGTGTCGACTCAAAGGCAATGGAAGAAAGCAGAGGCGCCTTTGTCTAAATCACAACCACAGAAAGCCAGGAATCATCACTGATTGTGTGTTTAGGGATTCCGAGCTAGTTAGAACACGTGCACACAGGGGGGAGGTAGAAGTACGCCTTGTCCTCCTGCAGCTGAGGGAACGAAAATAAGTGGGTCAGCTCAAGGTTGTGTGCACAGGGGAGGGAGCTGATTTAAACAACCCTGCACGTCTGAACGTGAGGGGGCCTTTGACCTGAAATTAAGAATAACACTCCCAGAGCAGAAGGTTGGATGGCCACAGTGAGGAGAATAAGAGTGTTGTATATCTCTCAAGGAGGCAGACCCAGCTGAACAACAAGGCTGCGGGGGTCACCAGAAGTTCGCGTTCGCCTAGTTAAGACAAAAAGCTCAATTATTCTGTGTGCTATTAAAGTAACGTTAAAGTCGGAATTTAACAACAGGGTAGGCTAAAGTTATTGATATTCACACCCACTCCAATTAAACCAGGCCACAAGTTACGCCTACTGAACCATCACCATCATTAAGTTAATATGAAATGTTATTTCCATACTTTAATACTTTCTATACAACTCGACCCGAAGCATATGACAATCAGAACCTTCCTAAGTTAAAATTGAATCGCACCCAGACAGGAGCGAATAGTCGATATAAGGTTGAAGAGGGAAGGAAATTAAGAGCACGGCGAACTGCAAACGTAAGCAAAAAGCCGGGAACGACCAGCCCAGCAACAGCGAGTCGGGCTTCGACAGGCCATAAAAGTAGAAATAATAACTCCCGGGGTCAGGGGACACAAGAAGAAGCAGGCAGACAAAAACCAGAACTGACTCCAAGGTTCAACCGCCCTCACCTACAAGGAGTGACGGAAATTAATGAGGCCTTGAGTTAACGGCGTCAGCTGGACAGCAACGACAACGGCGAGCAGAGATAGGGTGGGGCAAAGACTGCGGGGCTATGGAATGCAACTTCGTGTCAGTAAAGCCCTGACAAACAAGTTAAGTTAAAGACATCACAATACATAATATCGTACATAACATCAATGTTAACGCTATTCACCGTAAACTATATTCCGCTTATATAACCATGCAGACACCAAGGAATACGAATTCCTAGGATCAAGAAACTTACCCCTTAACCTAAGATATCGGAAATAAATTAATAGTAATAAGCATATGCATGAAAAGACAAAAGTAAAACTTATGGAAAAGCCAGGATAACGGGATGAATCACCACCAGGTCGAATATAAATACATAATAAAAAAAAACGATGTTAAACCCAGGGTCGGAGAGAAAGGGAGATCCCGGCCGTCTTTGTATCCCCGCAGCGCGGGATAGGAGTGTGTATACGCTCGGGGAAACACCTCCACTTGAGTCAAGCACCACGATGGGAAACGACAGACCTTAGGTTACATACAGAATCATAACTGTGAAATAGTAAGGGACAAATGTTAACTTAAAACTTCTTAACCATTTCTTTGTGCGCCGGGTCGGAGAGAGTGTTGCCCCTCCCTCCAGGTTGTGCAACACGAACAAAGACGCCTTTGAGACGATTTGTAACGTCTGTGTTTTGGGTTCATGAAGAAGGCCAGACAAGAGATAATATTGCACCCAGACAGAGAGACGACTTCGAGGCAATTTGTAACATCTGATTGTTTGCTCGTGGGTTTTATGGAGGGAGGGTGACAACGGAATATACCGTGAGTGATGCACACAAGGACATACGGACGTACGGACACACACATGGACACACCTGCCTACGGACAGATCCTGACACAGCAAAAATCGAAAGAAGCCCCGCCTTGTGGGCGGGATCCAGGGGGATTTTTCGGCATAAAGGAAAGGATCCTGAGCATTGGAAATTGGTGCGACCAGCGGGTCGACTCAGGGGTGCGACCAGCGGGTCGACTCAGGAGTGCGACCAGCGGGTCGGCTCACGTGGGGGGTGCGACCAGCGGGTCGACTCAGGGGTGCGACCAGCGGGTCGACTCAGGAGTGCGACCAGCGGGTCGGCTCACGTGGGGAGTGCGACCAGTGGGTCGGCTCACGTGGGGGGTGCGACCAGCGGGTCGGCTCAGGAGCGAGCTCGACCGGGAGGGTCGGCTCAGGAGCGAGTGCGACCAGCGGGTCGGCTCGACTCATCTTCAGCTCGTCTGGGACTCAGCCGAGTTCGATCGGCTTACCAAAGCCGGCTCTCGGGGCTCGACTCAAGCGGCTCCCCATCTCCTCTGCAGGCGGGCAAGACCCGCTTGACAGCTCAACTCGGCCTGCGTGGGTCAACCTCTGCCGAGTCGGAGGTCTCTGCTGCCGCCGGAGTGGTGAGGGTCGCGGTTTGGCGACGAGGCTCCGTGCACACCCTAGTCGACGACAACACTGCACGCTGCGAGCGAGTTGTGGGCGCCACCTACCGACCGGGTTCCGAACTGCGACAGCGTATCAACGGGCATCCGAACCAGTTCACCACGGTGACAGGGGAGCGACTGATACGTATGACGCGCACCGCCCCCTCACCACACGACCACCAGGCGTCTGTTTGACATAAAGAATCGACTCTGAACACTGACTATTCAAGACAACTCTTACCACTCAAACACACTCGAACCCATAAGCCATCTGTGGCTGGGAAGGCATCACAACGAGACCGAGTGATGGCCATCCGTCGTTTATAAAAGTATTCGTAATTTTTATCTTTAATATTTAGTGGGCTGTACTCTTAATCGCATAAATTCCCAACAGATCCATCAATACGAACTGATTCTTGGCACCTCCTTCCGCCGAGCCACGCTCACGTGGGGAGTGGTGGCCCACCGGATCCTTATCAGGTGATCTGGTCCCCAATTAGTAAACTTGGTATAAGATAACGATCTTCGGAAAAGGAGCACCGTCGCAGGCCCTTACTCCGAGCCGTTCTGTTGTCAGATAACCTGCCGATGTATCTGTTGAGATTGGTGCCTTTAAGAATAATAACTGTTTTTGATTGTTTTTTTTTTATCGTCGTATAATCTTTCAAGTATCTTTCAGTCATAATCGCCGCACGTACTCGCACCCTCTACAGAATATTCAACTGTCCCGTGACCCAAGGTGCTAACAACGTGATAAGGGTTGCGTATGATCAATAAGGAGTGCGGTACTGCGTGAACAATATTGAGTATAATCATTCATTAACGTTAAGGTTTTCTTAGCATAGTATTTGCATATTTTAACGACTCTCTCTCTCACTAACAACCATCGCGTTATGCGGGATCCATGTGCCGTTGTCAAAGTGAAATTCAGACAATCGTTGATGATACTGTATTGATGCCGTGTTGACGTTCCGGGATTGAGAGTTCGCATACTATATCATAGTTAAGGTTGAATTAGTAATAAATTGATCAATACAGAAGTGGTTGTGTGATTCTTTCCTGAAATCTATGCATAAGATCTGCTTCTGCGTTGAGATCTGAACTTGGTGACCTTAATAAACACACTAACACATACTCAGTAAATGTTAAAGCGATAACGGGGTGAATCGGGGACCTAAAATATAACCACGAATACACACTCTGGGAATGTTAAAGCGAGAATGAGACGAACCTAGACAACGATGCCGAGTTAATCTAAGTTAATCTTGCATACTTACACCACACCTGCATAACTGCATACGATTAATTGCCTTATTCCGATCGATAACCCACCCTCATCACCGAGGCGGGGTCTGGTTATCATAACGACTTGCATTATCATAATTACACCCACCCGCATAATTAATACGATTACCTCTCGAATTGGCATAATTAAAATGTGCGTAATTACATAAATTAACATATTTCCGGATAATTACACATTTGCCAAATTTCATTTAATTATTATTATTTTCACTGAATATTCATAACCCACATATACAACATAATAATTTCACCCACGCACGCATACAACATAACAAATTTTGATAACCAACATATACAACATAATGGGTGGCGTCGTCCGGGATTTCTCGCAGACAGTTTATGCATGAATTCAGGAACGAATCACTGTTGTGTTAATCAAAGTGTTGTGAACTAACGTTGCCTTGTGATTGTAAACGGGGGTATACAAACAAAACGCGCTCTGAAGGGAAATACCAGAGTAGCAGAGTATAACAAAGACAGCTGGGCTGAGATTATTTGCTCGAGTTGAACTGACGCATCCTGTGATACAATTGTTTATATGTGCTCTGAAGGGGAATTCTAGAGTAACTCACGACGCACATGAGATGTTAGAATTAAGATACACTCTTAAGTCTATTAACCACACTACATAATAGAGATGGCACAGGATCCACAACATTCTGAGTTTGACACACCAACGCATAACACTGATACAGAGTGGACCTCTGAGGAGGAGATGGAATCTATGGAAAAACAATATCGGGAATTTGTGTTAAAACGTACTGGACGGACTGCTAGCCAGCAGACGGAGCAGAGAGATATATGGGAGGGGAGCCATACAGAAGATGTTAAGGCCCATAGAAGGAAACTACTTAAGGATGTGATGAAATGTGGCAAAGCCAAACGTGACGTAAAAATTGCAGAAATAGCGAGGGTAGACTCGTATCTCCTCGCACAGACAGACAGAGAAAGATTATGGAGTGAGGAAAAATTTGAAAGGGAGAGACAAGAGAAACTGTCCTTAATGGTGCAGGTAGAGCGTCTGCACGCCCTCGTGAGAGAGAAAGAATCCGCACTAAATGCACCAGTGAAACACCCAGACGTTGATATACAGAACACATACGGGAGTAACAATTTACCACACTCCGAGCCACGTGGACGTAGCCCAGGGCCAGATCTCACAACGAGTATGGCTACTATGCAAAGCAATTTTGATAAAGTAACACCCTCGCAAATCGAGGAGAGAGAAGAGGAAATAATAATACAAACGGGAAAACATGAGGCCGACCACCCCAACGTTATAGAGAGACAAATAATTAACCCTAAGTCATCAGGATACACTGTAATGATAGAGCGGAAAAGGGCGGAGCTGGTGCAAGACGGGAAACATGACATAAACAGCACACCAGGCAGACGCACGCTACGCAAGTATGACCGACATGATGCAGATGACAAAGACAGCTCACCAGAGAAACGCACCTCGCACAAACACGACCAACACGACACGGGTAACAGGAGCTCACCAGAGAGACGCACATCACACAAGCATGAGCCATGGGATAAGCAGAAATCACCGAGCCAAGTTGACCCACGTAACAGGTGCAAAAGGCACTACAAAAGTTATGTTAAGCAGAGCCACCGTGATGGTGACGGCTCATCTGACACTGACTCCTCTGACGATGACCAACACGACATGGGTAACAGAGAGAGCTCACCAGAGGGACGCATGACATGTAAAAATCACCCACGCAAAACCACCCGCACCACAGATGACAGAGACAGGAATCCCGATAACCATGAAGCACGAGACAAACATAAATACAACACCTCACCTAGCAGGCACCACACACATAGTAGGCAGCATGAAGGTCAAGGACAAAAACACTCACCACATAGACACCGCTCAAGGAGATCACGCACACCAACCCACAAGCACGAATCACAAGACCCACATAAGGAAAACAAGAGACACAAGCAACGGGACAGATACGAATCCTCGGACAGGGGGAGATCACGACACAGACACGGGACACATGACAACAGTGATAGTGGAGACAAGGGTAGCTCAAGGGAGCACTCCTCAGGAACCGACACCACTGATGACGAACAACACACTTTTAACAGTAAGACACTAAAACTAATGGACAAAGCACTCGTGAGAATTCCCTATTTCGATCCACATAACAAGAACAGGGATATACACACTCTCATAGCTACAGTAGAACAGGAGGCTAAGATCCGGGGTCTGGGTAAATCAGCAGAAAAGGCATGTTTATTATCAAGGAGCCTACATGAACCCGCCAGACCATGGGTAGCCTCCCTGCCAAATAGGGTGAAGAGTGACTTTAAACAATTGAGCCGAGCAGTAGTTAAGAGATTTGGGGAATACTCCACACTATCCGAAGGATTGAACGCGGCAAAGTTGATGACCCAGCGTGTAGACGAAGACCCACGAGATTATCTCCTACGCCTTAAGAAAGCATATTACGCAGGGGACGTGGACAATGCCCAGGGAGATAAGACAGTCTTAAAAGTGATGTTCTTCCAATCATTGAGACCTGAAATAGTGAGAATAGTAGGAATGATGTTGGACCCCGAGACTGCCTCCCTACGCCAGATTGAAAGCAAGGCCCACACGGCCTGGGTGAACGGACGGAAAACCACTGGCATAGCCAAAACCCACATCGTCACCAGAGATAAAGAATGCCTCGATCTGGAGGGAAGCGAATCTCCAAGGAATAATATTAGCGCCACACGGGGTGGACATGAATTCCCCCAGGAGAGGGCGCCTAACCCAATAGAATCAACACCCGTCCACAACACGCTGAATAACGTTCCACGTGGGGGGAGGAACGAGGCCAGAGGAACCTGGCACCCACAGCCGCCACCACCATGGAATGCAGAAGAGGGCGGAGGCTGGAATTATGGAGGAGGAAGAGCGAGTGACGGGCCATACCTACCCCGCGGAGGCCGACGCCCACCAAACCAGTTACCATATCGTCCCCCACTGCCGCCTCCACTAACAATAGAGCATAGACCACCGTTAGCTAACAGGAATCGATATGCTCACCACATTAGGATGGAAAAAGAGCTCCTAGGGAGTATGAAGACTCCCATGCAAGTAGCGAAGGGAAGAATACCAACTATACCCACACAGGAGGAGGACACACCCAGCGCAAAGGTAGCCCAAGTGAACGTAGGGAAGACAAGAAGCCTCGAAGCAATCACCGAAGTGGTACCAGAGGGAAAAGGGTACCATCTGGGGGAATTGATTCCCGTAGGACCAGTCGGACGAATCCACGTGGAAGTAATACTGCAAGACACCCTGACCAGCCAGGGCCTTTGTGATACTGGAGCAGAAATATCCATGATATCCAGAGAATTATTTGACGAACTCCAGACTGCCCTCCAAAGGAAGAATGAAACACTACAAATGATGCCAAGTAAACTTACCTACTCAGGATGTGAAGGGACCCACATGCGACCATTGGGCAAAGTTATGACGAAGTTGACGTTCAACAAAATCAACATGAACCATCCCCTATATGTCGTACGGAACCCCGGAGAAGAGCTGATCATTGGGATAGAACTACTGAATCGCCTGAAACCCATTATGAACCTTGAATCCCGACAAATTTGGGCACAGTCAATGCCGGAGCAACAAAGGGACTCAGAAGATGAAGACGTTATGAGAGACTCCACGGGAATCCAAGTGATAACACAAGAGCTCGACGACCTATCAACGACAATCAGGAACGAAGACGAGCTCTCAGCAGGAATTCGAATCACTCAGCTAATGACTAACAGACTGAGAGAAGACCGAAAGGAAGCCGACTTAGAGTCAGTATCACCAAATGACCGTCCCCTCATGGAGTATATACCGCCCCCTGGAGGCCAAACCGACGAACTGCAAACTGATGAAGGAGAACACAAGGGCAAGAGCGTATTACCCTCGGATGAAGCCAAGGCAACTCAACCGATAGTAACGCAAAAGGAACTTTCAACCGAGCCGCCCGAAACCACGAAGGCCTTGGACCCAGACCCAGGACAAGGAGTCTCCCTAATAGAAGAACAAATCGAACAACAAATTGAAGCAGCAGACGCCCTCGAGAACGACACTCAACGAAATGAGCTTCGTCAACTGCTCCACAAATACCACTTCCTGTTCTCAGAAGACCCCTATGATTGCGGCAAAACCGGCCTACACGTGGTATCTATTCCCACACTGGAAGGAGCGCCAGCGGTATATGTGAAACAATACAAGATTCCACTGGCTGCCTACGAATCAATCCAAGAAACCTTGGAGAACCTACTCAAGAAGAATATAATTCGAGAATGCAACTCAACCTACAACTCACCGATTTGGCCTGTATTGAAACCCACAGGCAAGTGGCGACTCACCATCGACTATAGGCAACTCAACAAAACGGTTCCCCTATCTCGATGGCCAATGGCAGAAATCGACCAGAATCTCAACCAAATAAAAGGCGCAAAAATTCTCACCACCATGGATCTATCAAATGGCTTCTGGACCATGCCCGTGAAAGAAGCGGATCAATACAAGTTGGCATTTACATTCAATGGAATACAGTATACTTGGAACCGATGTCCATTTGGATACTCAAATTCACCTGCGGACTTTAACATATTCCTACACAAGGCAATGGACGACGCAAAAGAGCGAGGTACCATCGTCTATGTCGACGATATACTGGTCAATGACTCCTCATGGGAAGAACACCTCGAGAGCCTCCAGCATACCCTCGAGCAGTTAAAGGAAGCAGGCGCAAAGATTTCAATACAAAAAGGACAGTGGGCACGCAAAAGGGTGGACTACCTCGGGCTCCAGGTCGGCACTGAGGGAGACAAGACATCGCCGTGATAAGACTGGTCACAAGAAGTGGGAAGAACCCGGCAGAAGCTGGAACCAGAGCCCAATTGAACAGTGCCCAGCCTTCCGAAGACCTGGTCACAATACCAAGAGGAACATTCGTACGCATAGGGGACAAGGTATTATATAACCTAGACAAAAGCCTACACCAAGCGGAGGTAGAAATAGTAGACACATTCCGAGGCCACAAGTTTGAGATAAGCAGCACTCTGTCCAACTTGTTGAACAGTAAAGAATTCCATATGGTGAAATTATCCCTCAGCGAATCAGAGATTAACATAACAGATCTTACTTGGGCGACCGAAGAGGCTGGATATCAGCGAAATCAACAGATGGGGATGGGAATCACAGGGGCAACAGGGATGATCATACTAGTCCTGGCTATTCTAACCTTAACATACCATGTGGCCAAAATGAATGCCGAACTTAAAAGACTAATCGCAGGCACAAGCCACCTACCATTCAAGCCCAGGAACAGGGATAGAGCCAAGGCCTGATGATGCCACCCAAGAATAACCGTAGAAACTATCTTTTTAACGATATCTCCTATAACACGTAGTCAATAGAATAATTTTTCCCTCCCTTATCGTTTTACCTTCCTTTAGAATTTTTTTTCTTCCTTTTTTTTCCTCTCTCTTGTCACATATAACCATGTTAAGTTGTGACACGTACGCGCGCGTTGTAAGGAATAGCAGCAAAACTTGAGGACAATCGATGGTTCATGATGGAAGAAGGGTATACATTTTTTTTTTAAAATAACCCGTGGCCATTTGACCACTGGTCATTTTTAAAAGGGCGGAATGTTGTATACTAACCCTTCTTCCAAAATTGAGATTAATAATATTTGATGATTTTTATATATTATCTTTTTACTTGTTTTTTTTTTAAACACACCAAAGCGCAGCAAACTGCAAAACACCAGGTGTTGTTAAGTAATGAACTGGAGGAGGGCTAGGATGGCAGAATTTGCAACCTTGCTTCAAGGAAAGATAAGGCCTGATGAACGGGCACATGTCACCCGTGCAGGCGGCAGAGACAGTGGGAGTGTCAGCCAGACATAGTTAAGGCAAAAAGCCCAACCATCCTGCATGGTTTTAAAGTAACGTCAAAATTCGAAATTCAACAACAGAGTAGGCTAAAGTATCGATCCTCGCGCTCGCTCAAATTGGAGACCAGGCTGCGAGCTACATCAATGAACCATTGCCATTTGCTAATCCAATACTGAATGTTAATATTACTGAAGTCAAAACGAATTCTATGACCTCAGCACATGGGCAAATAATAGGGCAGTGTCGACTCAAAGGCAATGGAAGAAAGCAGAGGCGCCTTTGTCTAAATCACAACCACAGAAAGCCAGGAATCATCACTGATTGTGTGTTTAGGGATTCCGAGCTAGTTAGAACACGTGCACACAGGGGGGAGGTAGAAGTACGCCTTGTCCTCCTGCAGCTGAGGGAACGAAAATAAGTGGGTCAGCTCAAGGCTGTGTGCACAGGGGAGGGAGCTGATTTAAACAACCCTGCACGTCTGAACGTGAGGGGGCCTTTGACCTGAAATTAAGAATAACACTCCCAGAGCAGAAGGTTGGATGGCCACAGTGAGGAGAATAAGAGTGTTGTATATCTCTCAAGGAGGCAGACCCAGCTGAACAACAAGGCTGCGGGGGTCACCAGAAGTTCGCGTTCGCCTAGTTAAGACAAAAAGCTCAATTATTCTGTGTGCTATTAAAGTAACGTTAAAGTCGGAATTTAACAACAGGGTAGGCTAAAGTTATTGATATTCACACCCACTCCAATTAAACCAGGCCACAAGTTACGCCTACTGAACCATCACCATCATTAAGTTAATATGAAATGTTATTTCCATACTTTAATACTTTCTATACAACTCGACCCGAAGCATATGACAATCAGAACCTTCCTAAGTTAAAATTGAATCGCACCCAGACAGGAGCGAATAGTCGATATAAGGTTGAAGAGGGAAGGAAATTAAGAGCACGGCGAACTGCAAACGTAAGCAAAAAGCCGGGAACGACCAGCCCAGCAACAGCGAGTCGGGCTTCGACAGGCCATAAAAGTAGAAATAATAACTCCCGGGGTCAGGGGACACAAGAAGAAGCAGGCAGACAAAAACCAGAACTGACTCCAAGGTTCAACCGCCCTCACCTACAAGGAGTGACGGAAATTAATGAGGCCTTGAGTTAACGGCGTCAGCTGGACAGCAACGACAACGGCGAGCAGAGATAGGGTGGGGCAAAGACTGCGGGGCTATGGAATGCAACTTCGTGTCAGTAAAGCCCTGACAAACAAGTTAAGTTAAAGACATCACAATACATAATATCGTACATAACATCAATGTTAACGCTATTCACCGTAAACTATATTCCGCTTATATAACCATGCAGACACCAAGGAATACGAATTCCTAGGATCAAGAAACTTACCCCTTAACCTAAGATATCGGAAATAAATTAATAGTAATAAGCATATGCATGAAAAGACAAAAGTAAAACTTATGGAAAAGCCAGGATAACGGGATGAATCACCACCAGGTCGAATATAAATACATAATAAAAAAAAACGATGTTAAACCCAGGGTCGGAGAGAAAGGGAGATCCCGGCCGTCTTTGTATCCCCGCAGCGCGGGATAGGAGTGTGTATACGCTCGGGGAAACACCTCCACTTGAGTCAAGCACCACGATGGGAAACGACAGACCTTAGGTTACATACAGAATCATAACTGTGAAATAGTAAGGGACAAATGTTAACTTAAAACTTCTTAACCATTTCTTTGTGCGCCGGGTCGGAGAGAGTGTTGCCCCTCCCTCCAGGTTGTGCAACACGAACAAAGACGCCTATGAGACGATTTGTAACGTCTGTGTTTTGGGTTCATGAAGAAGGCCAGACAAGAGATAATATTGCACCCAGACAGAGAGACGACTTCGAGGCAATTTGTAACATCTGATTGTTTGCTCGTGGGTTTTATGGAGGGAGGGTGACAACGGAATATACCGTGAGTGATGCACACAAGGACATACGGACGTACGGACACACACATGGACACACCTGCCTACGGACAGATCCTGACACAGCAAAAATCGAAAGAAGCCCCGCCTTGTGGGCGGGATCCAGGGGGATTTTTCGGCATAAAGGAAAGGATCCTGAGCATTGGAAATTGGTGCGACCAGCGGGTCGACTCAGGGGTGCGACCAGCGGGTCGACTCAGGAGTGCGACCAGCGGGTCGGCTCACGTGGGGGGTGCGACCAGCGGGTCGACTCAGGGGTGCGACCAGCGGGTCGACTCAGGAGTGCGACCAGCGGGTCGGCTCACGTGGGGAGTGCGACCAGCGGGTCGGCTCACGTGGGGGGTGCGACCAGCGGGTCGGCTCAGGAGCGAGCTCGACCGGGAGGGTCGGCTCAGGAGCGAGTGCGACCAGCGGGTCGGCTCGACTCATCTTCAGCTCGTCTGGGACTCAGCCGAGTTCGATCGGCTTACCAAAGCCGGCTCTCGGGGCTCGACTCAAGCGGCTCCCCATCTCCTCTGCAGGCGGGCAAGACCCGCTTGACAGCTCAACTCGGCCTGCGTGGGTCAACCTCTGCCGAGTCGGAGGTCTCTGCTGCCGCCGGAGTGGTGAGGGTCGCGGTTTGGCGACGAGGCTCCGTGCACACCCTAGTCGACGACAACACTGCACGCTGCGAGCGAGTTGTGGGCGCCACCTACCGACCGGGTTCCGAACTGCGACAGCGTATCAACGGGCATCCGAACCAGTTCACCACGGTGACAGGGGAGCGACTGATACGTATGACGCGCACCGCCCCCTCACCACACGACCACCAGGCGTCTGTTTGACATAAAGAATCGACTCCGAACACTGACTATTCAAGACAACTCTTACCACTCAAACACACTCGAACCCATAAGCCATCTGTGGCTGGGAAGGCATCACAACGAGACCGAGTGATGGCCATCCGTCGTTTATAAAAGTATTCGTAATTTTTATCTTTAATATTTAGTGGGCTGTACTCTTAATCGCATAAATTCCCAACAGATCCATCAATACGAACTGATTCTTGGCACCTCCTTCCGCCGAGCCACGCTCACGTGGGGTGTGGTGGCCCACCGGATCCTTATCAGGTGATCTGGTCCCCAATTAGTAAACTTGGTATAAGATAACGATCTTCGGAAAAGGAGCACCGTCGCAGGCCCTTACTCCGAGCCGTTCTGTTGTCAGATAACCTGCCGATGTATCTGTTGAGATTGGTGCCTTTAAGAATAATAACTGTTTTTGATTGGTTTTTTTTTATCGTCGTATAATCTTTCAAGTATCTTTCAGTCATAATCGCCGCACGTACTCGCACCCTCTACAGAATATTCAACTGTCCCGTGACCCAAGGTGCTAACAACGTGATAAGGGTTGCGTATGATCAATAAGGAGTGCGGTACTGCGTGAACAATATTGAGTATAATCATTCATTAACGTTAAGGTTTTCTTAGCATAGTATTTGCATATTTTAACGACTCTCTCTCTCACTAACAACCATCGCGTTATGCGGGATCCATGTGCCGTTGTCAAAGTGAAATCAGACAATCGTTGATGATACTGTATTGATGCCGTGTTGACGTTCCGGGATTGAGAGTTCGCATACTATATCATAGTTAAGGTTGAATTAGTAATAAATTGATCAATACAGAAGTGGTTGTGTGATTCTTTCCTGAAATCTATGCATAAGATCTGCTTCTGCGTTGAGATCTGAACTTGGTGACCTTAATAAACACACTAACACATACTCAGTAAATGTTAAAGCGATAACGGGGTGAATCGGGGACCTAAAATATAACCACGAATACACACTCTGGGAATGTTAAAGCGAGAATGAGACGAACCTAGACAACGATGCCGAGTTAATCTAAGTTAATCTTGCATACTTACACCACACCTGCATAACTGCATACGATTAATTGCCTTATTCCGATCGATAACCCACCCTCATCACCGAGGCGGGGTCTGGTTATCATAACGACTTGCATTATCATAATTACACCCACCCGCATAATTAATACGATTACCTCTCGAATTGGCATAATTAAAATGTGCGTAATTACATAAATTAACATATTTCCGGATAATTACACATTTGGCCAAATTTCATTTAATTATTATTATTTTCACTGAATATTCATAACCCACATATACAACATAATAATTTCACCCACGCACGCATACAACATAACAAATTTTGATAACCAACATATACAACAGGATGCATAGGGAGGCGGGGCTGTGGTGGGGAGGGGTACCCGATCACCGCTCGACAGATCTTGTGCAACGCTGGGAAGAGAGGGGCGTAGGGGCAGGAGGAGGGGTGCATGATTGCGCTGTTTGCTTGGCACTGCATGTCCACGCCGGAGCAAATGCGTGGAGATGCGGCCGGAATCCTTTCCCGGCCGATGACATCCCCCCCCCCATCAGCGGCGAAAACACGACGCGATGATGAAATAGTTATCGCTGGCGCGTGTTATTTGACGGGCTCGGGTCGGCGGGCTTAGCTTCATGCGCCTGCCTGGCACTCTGCCATCGCTGGGATGAGTGACCTTGCTGGTGTCTCCTCCCCCCATCCACCCACCTCGCCCACCCACCTCCCCCACCCACCCACCCACCTCCCCCCACCCACCCACCTCGCCCACCCACCCGGCTGGGCTGGGGGTCGCGCGTCGCGTGTTCCTGACATCTCGTGTCGGTCGAAAGGGTCAGCTGCCCTTCCGAACGACTCGTGGGGATGTCATGGATTTAGAAGAGAAACGTGTTCCTACGCTCCCGATTAACTCGTTCACTCGTGAGTCGGTGCATGGTCGATGAGTGGCACACACGATTCGGTCGTCCGTTCAAGTTGACCGATGGCGCGAACGAGGCAGACGGGGACAGACGACCCAGGCTGGGGAGACGAGGCAGGCGAACCGGACAGAACACACGCGACAGGCAGTAACACAGACAAGGCGGTGTACACACGAAACTCGGATATTTAAATGACGGCCTCTCTGAATCGACGCGATTAATCGAAGCGTCACGTACGGCAGCAGGCGCTGACACCCGGCGCGGTGCGTAATCGCCGGGTCACGTCTCTCTCTCTCTCCGTGTCTGTCGTCACAGACACACGAAACAAAGATCACCCGTGTAGTCTACGTAGGCTGTTGGAGTAAGTACTCTCAGCGAACACCTATGAAGGCCAGGACGGCGCACGATGTGGATAGTGTGGATAGCATTGCGCCCAGCTGCCTTTGTCTTCCCAGCGCTGATGTCTAAATACCGCACCAGATACTCATTTAATGCCGAGACGACGTACTGTAGGCCCAAGACAGATGACGCGACCATTCGCCACCGATTTTAGCCGTGAACGGGAATCGAATCCGGGTCGTCGAGTTCGTAGCGCAGTGCACTAAACACGACACTGCCGATCCTCACACACCAAATACAAAGATCCCCCAAATAGCCGACACTGACTATTGGGGGAAATGTTGTCAACAAGAGCGTATGTATACGTGTGTATGTTGGACTTCTTTCGTGTTCATCGGAGGTGCGGGGGAAGCACAACTGGGGTGGATGACTCCACACACACACACATGCATGTACAAAGACGAAGATGGCATGCACTCATACGAACACTCACGTGAACTCACACGCACGCTCACGCGTACACGCATGCACGTGCTCACATGCGGTCTTTTTTTATATCGCTCGTGCCGCATGGAGGGTCCTGCGCTCGGCATCACTCAAAGGCTCTCTGCGTGCCCCATCCCGCGATGTAAAATTAACTTTTCAGAGCCGCACTGACGTGCGGGGGTAATCTGTTTCTCGTGACAATTCGGGATGAAGAAAAAAAAGAGCAATGAATCATTTATTCTGAGTTTTTTTTCGTATAAAGACACGCAGATCCAGAGCCACGGCAACGATCCCTCCCGTGCAGCCTTCAACAGACTGTGGGACAAGTGCTGTTAGCGAGCAGCACCTGTGAAGGCCGGCACGGCACACGAGGGGGTGGGTGGCCAGCACCACGTCTGGCCGCCTTTGTCTCCCCAGTGGCAATGTTGACACACCGCACTAGGTATTCATTTGAGGCTGAGTCGACCAAGGTGAGACCCATGACCGGCTCAGACAATCGTCACTCGTGTTGGCCGTGAGCGGGAATGGAACTCTGGTCGCCGGGTTCGTAGCGCACCATGCTAACCACTGCACCGCCGCTCCCCATGCAGACACAACAAACACGAGAAAAACGCACACGGAAACAGAAAACCCGCGGCAGTAGCGTGCTCTATCACCTGTGCACACTCACGTCGCTAGTTCCTTTTCCCTGCTGCTCTCTATCACAGATTTTAATACACGACTTGTCAACACAAATGCCAACAGTGCGAGAATTAGGTGTCTTAGCAAATGTCAACTTGCGCTCACAATCCGGCTGCGTTTGTGAGCCCATTCCGTCTGTGACGAGACTCGTACATCACCTCGCCTTTATCAGACGCCTTCTTTTATTCGAGCAGTTAATCACAGGCAGAAATCCCGGCGGAACAAACAATCGGCAACACCTTCCGCGGAGCCACGTTTAACGTTAACGGCCACTCAAACACAAAGTCCACGCCACGAGTTCAACTTCGAGTCTGTACTGAGAGACGTTTTCCACTTAAAACGAGGTGCGGTCATTATCCGCTATTATGATGGGTTAAAGTAAAAATAAAGAAAAGATAGGCTTTACCGCCTTCCCGGCAAGCTATACTGGCGTTAAGACGTTTAAACACCAAATTGACACCTCTTGCAAGACATCGAGGGGGCATTGAGCGCACACGCTCGCGGTGAAAGATGCGAACGAGAAACGTGCTTCGATGAGGTTTGCGTTGTCCTCGAGTCTGATCGGCCTCCGCCAGAGGATCGCCGTCGTCCGCCAACGACGGCGACGCCGCAAAGGCGAACAGCACAGAGACGAGATGCACATAGCGGCAATAGCTCGGGTTTGACCAACATCATATCTATTGGATGTTTTTTGGTTTCCCAGGATCAAAGCACGTTTGCGTGTTTCATCGCAAGTGTGTGTGGTGGATGCGGACACGATGTCTTGAGATCCTTGGTCTCTTTGGTGGCTGGAAAGGGCTAAAGCCTATTCTCCCCCCCCCCCCCCCATCATCTTTATCCGGGCAAAAAAGGGCCCCAAAGATATCACATTATGTCTATTTTTTCCTCTCTCCCGACCTCCCCTCTTATTCTCCGTTGTAATTAGCGGCTCCGAGTGATTTGCGAGCCTGAACCGGATTTCCTTCGCACGAGAGGAAGAGCTAATTGGGCGCTGCGACGCGCCCATCAGCGGCGAGCGGGCGGGCGAGCGACGAAGTTAAGACGCAATAGGATGATCAAATTGTCATCCTCACTCAGCCAGGTGAGAACTCATCCTGGATCCGGGGCTCGTAACTCGGGCTGCCACTGCCCACGCGCCTCCGCCGCTGCTGCCTTATCCATCTCCCCCCCCCCCCCGCTTCTAACCGAACCCCCCTCCCCCCCGTGGAATTATCACCACGGGCAACGTCACGGCTCCTCTGTAATCCTCTCGGCCCCGCCTCTTAGCTTGCGAGGCTGTGCGCGATGCCCTTCGTTAGGGCTCCGCGCCTCAATTGCAGGGGTGGGGGGATTGGGGGTTGGGGATGGGGGGAGGGGGTGGGGGTTGGAGTGGTGGGTGGGGGGTGGGGGTTGGAGTGGTGGGTGGAAGGATGGGGGGTGGGGGTGGGGGGTGGGCGGGGGGTGGGGGTGGGCGGGGGGGTGTTCCCGTCAACTTTTCCCTCGATCCGGCCGGAGGTGGCGGCACGGACGACGGCCTCGGAGCCCATGGGGGGCTCGAGGCGACTCCCGTCCGGAGCGATCCCGCCCGCTGCTCGCCGCCCGCGGCTTCCCTCGCACCGCTCCACCCCCTTGCGCGTCTCTCCTCCCATCAGCGTCTACCCCCCCCCCCCACCGCCAAGAATCTTTTATAACAATAATAACTTCGGGTAATTCTAGATACGTGTTAATTCTGATCCATTGCAAACGACGTTAAGAGTGCTGTACGTTGCTGGCCGCTTGGCGCGGTGGGGGCCTTTGCTGTTGGAGTTGTTGTTGTTGTTGTGTTCTCTTGAGATGCCGAATGCGACTCACAGCCGCGATGTCTTCTCCAATCGCGTGCCATCAGTCGGGGCAAGAACCACATCGATCCATCTGTGCAGGAGCGGTGTGAGTCATTTATTTATTTATTTGGAGAACATTTATCAATCCCCTACGGGACGAAAGCCTCCCCACGCCGAATCGGTCACGAGGGTGACTCGATCATACTTCACCACGCAGGTCAGAGAAGGGCTGGCGGGGTGGGGAGAGGTCACGGCCGCTGCAGGCATCACTCCGCCACTGGCGTTTGCCATGACCGGGAATCGAACTCAGTTCGTCAGGGATTCGTGAGCGCAAGGCGCTCACCACTGTGCCACTACTCCTCACCCGCTCAGCCGTTTGAGGGCCATTGAAAAGGATTGACCGGACGCATCACGAGCTATTGCAGGGCTGCGCCTCTAGCGAGCTACTGCAGGGCTGCCCGGGTTCTGTGTCCCGTGCTGAAGCTTCCTTAATGGGGGTGGGAGGTGGTGGAGGAGACATTAAAATCACAGCCAGGAGCGCTCTCCGGACGTCACCGCACCGACGTTCAATTACACTGAAGGGGTAAGATGACTCCGCGGTGACGTCACCGGAGCGTGCCCGATTGTACTTTTTAAATGAAGCTCCGCGGTGATTAACACAAACGACTCGCGATCCGATTAAGCTCGCGATTGTCGCGCGCACGAATCGATTCCACGGTCGATTCGCCTTTACCTCGTGTGGTGTCTCGTTCGGGTTGGATAAATAATTGTAATCGATGCTTGCATGCATCGTGAGCGAAATCATGGAAAATAATAATCGATTACTGTTCGATCGTCATACGTCAAGCAGGTAGCCACAACCACCGCGGCGCGAGGAGGTCTCTGTGGCTCCAGGGAGAGGAGGTTACTAACTCCGCCCCGGGTTTTACAAACTCAGCTGAAAATGCGAGCGCGTGGATTCATTGATGATGGGACAACACAATGATGATGATGATGATTAAGTTAAGAGAACGATGGTGATGATTACGACAGTGAAGACGATGGTGGTGAAGATGATGATGAAGGAAGTGAACATGATTATTTTGCTGCACCGGTGCTGGACCGCACAAGACCGGTGTCTCCTGGGTAGCTGCGTGCGCCCATCTGCTCAAGAAAGTGCTGACGATGTCGCCACTACCAGCACATGCCGGTTCCTCAATGGGGTCTCTGTGCGAGCCTGAGTCTCACTGTCAATCTATGGGTCTATCTGATAAAGCTCTGACGATGAAGCCACGGTCAGCGCATTCCAGTTCCACTATGGGCTCTCTGTACGAGTTTATGGGCCTCAATGTAAGTCTGTGGGCCACTACGTGAGTCTATGGGTCTCTGTACGAGTCTATGGGCCTCAATGTGAGTCTGTGGGCCACTACGTGAGTCTATGGGTCTCTATGCGAGTCTATGGGCCTCAATGTGAGTCTGTGGGTCACTACGTGAGTCTATGGATCTCTATGCGAGTCTATGGGCCTCAATGTGAGTCTGTGGGTCACTACGTGAGTCTATGGGTCTCTATGCGAGTCTATGGGCCTCAATGTGAGTCTGTGGGTCACTACGTGAGTCTATGGGTCTCTATGCGAGTCTATGGGCCTCAATGTGAGTCTGTGGGTCACTACGTGAGTCTATGGGTCTTTATGCGAGTCTATGGGCCTCAATGTGAGTCTGTGGGTCACTACGTGAGTCTATGGGTCTCTATGCGAGTCTATGGGTCTCAATGTGAGTCTGTGGGTCACTACGTGAGTCTATGGGTCTCTATGCGAGTCTATGGGCCTCAATGTGAGTCTGTGGGTCACTACGTGAGTCTATGGGTCTCTATGCGAGTCTATGGGCCTCAATGTGAGTCTGTGGGTCACTACGTGAGTCTATGGGTCTCTGTACGAGTCTATGGGCCTCAATGTGAGTCTGTGGGTCACTACGTGAGTCTATGGGTCTCTATGCGAGTCTATGGGCCTCAATGTGAGTCTGTGGGTCACGACGTGAGTCTATGGGTCTCTATGCGAGTCTATGGGCCTCAATGTGAGTCTGTGGGTCACTACGTGAGTCTATGGGTCTCTATGCGAGTCTATGGGCCTCAATGTGAGTCTGTGGGTCACTACGTGAGTCTATGGGTCTCTATGCGAGTCTATGGGCCTCAATGTGAGTCTGTGGGTCACTACGTGAGTCTATGGGTCTCTATGCGAGTCTATGGGTCTCAATGTGAGTCTGTGGGTCACGATGTGAGTCTATGGGTCTCTATGCGAGTCTATGGGCCTCAATGTAAGTCTGTGGGTCACTACGTGAGTCTATGGGTCTCTATGCGAGTCTATGGGTCTCAATGTGAGTCTGTGGGTCACTACGTGAGTCTATGGGTCTCTATGCGAGTCTATGGGTCTCAATGTGAGTCTGTGGGTCACTACGTGAGTCTATGGGTCTCTATGCGAGTCTATGGGCCTCAATGTGAGTCTGTGGGTCACTACGTGAGTCTATGGGTCTCTATGCGAGTCTATGGGTCTCAATGTGAGTCTGTGGGTCACTACGTGAGTCTATGGGTCTCTATGCGAGTCTATGGGCCTCAATGTGAGTCTGTGGGTCACTACGTGAGTCTATGGGTCTCTATGCGAGTCTATGGGCCTCAATGTGAGTCTGTGGGTCACTACGTGAGTCTATGGGTCTCTATGCGAGTCTATGGGTCTCAATGTGAGTCTGTGGGTCACTACGTGAGTCTATGGGTCTCTATGCGAGTCTATGGGCCTCAATGTGAGTCTGTGGGTCACTACGTGAGTCTATGGGTCTCTATGCGAGTCTATGGGCCTCAATGTGAGTCTGTGGGTCACTACGTGAGTCTATGGGTCTCTGTACGAGTCTATGGGCCTCAATGTGAGTCTGTGGGCCACTACGTGAGTCTATGGGTCTCTATGCGAGTCTATGGGCCTCAATGTGAGTCTGTGGGTCACTACGTGAGTCTATGGGTCTCTATGCGAGTCTATGGGCCTCAATGTGAGTCTGTGGGTCACGACGTGAGTCTATGGGTCTCTATGCGAGTCTATGGGCCTCAATGTGAGTCTGTGGGTCACTACGTGAGTCTATGGGTCTCTATGCGAGTCTATGGGCCTCAATGTGAGTCTGTGGGTCACTACGTGAGTCTATGGGTCTCTATGCGAGTCTATGGGCCTCAATGTGAGTCTGTGGGTCACTACGTGAGTCTATGGGTCTCTATGCGAGTCTATGGGTCCTCAATGTGAGTCTGTGGGTCACGACTGTGAGTCTATGGGTCTCTATGCGAGTCTATGGGCCTCAATGTAAGTCTGTGGGTCACTACGTGAGTCTATGGGTCTCTATGCGAGTCTATGGGTCTCAATGTGAGTCTGTGGGTCACTACGTGAGTCTATGGGTCTCTATGCGAGTCTATGGGTCTCAATGTGAGTCTGTGGGTCACTACGTGAGTCTATGGGTCTCTATGCGAGTCTATGGGCCTCAATGTGAGTCTGTGGGTCACTACGTGAGTCTATGGGTCTCTATGCGAGTCTATGGGTCTCAATGTGAGTCTGTGGGTCACTACGTGAGTCTATGGGTCTCTATGCGAGTCTATGGGCCTCAATGTGAGTCTGTGGGTCACTACGTGAGTCTATGGGTCTCTATGCGAGTCTATGGGCCTCAATGTGAGTCTGTGGGTCACTACGTGAGTCTATGGGTCTCTATGCGAGTCTATGGGTCTCAATGTGAGTCTGTGGGTCACTACGTGAGTCTATGGGTCTCTATGCGAGTCTATGGGCCTCAATGTGAGTCTGTGGGTCACTACGTGAGTCTATGGGTCTCTATGCGAGTCTATGGGCCTCAATGTGAGTCTGTGGGTCACTACGTGAGTCTATGGGTCTCTGTACGAGTCTATGGGCCTCAATGTGAGTCTGTGGGCCACTACGTGAGTCTATGGGTCTCTATGCGAGTCTATGGGCCTCAATGTGAGTCTGTGGGTCACTACGTGAGTCTATGGGTCTCTATGCGAGTCTATGGGCCTCAATGTGAGTCTGTGGGTCACTACGTGAGTCTATGGGTCTCTGTACGAGTCTATGGGCCTCAATGTGAGTCTGTGGGCCACTACGTGAGTCTATGGGTCTCTATGCGAGTCTATGGGCCTCAATGTGAGTCTGTGGGTCACTACGTGAGTCTATGGGTCTCTATGCGAGTCTATGGGCCTCAATGTGAGTCTGTGGGTCACTACGTGAGTCTATGGGTCTCTATGCGAGTCTATGGGCCTCAATGTGAGTCTGTGGGTCACTACGTGAGTCTATGGGTCTCTATGCGAGTCTATGGGCCTCAATGTGAGTCTGTGGGTCACTACGTGAGTCTATGGGTCTCTGTACGAGTCTATGGGCCTCAATGTGAGTCTGTGGGTCACTACGTGAGTCTATGGGTCTCTATGCGAGTCTATGGGCCTCAATGTGAGTCTGTGGGTCACTACGTGAGTCTATGGGTCTCTGTACGAGTCTATGGGCCTCAATGTGAGTCTGTGGGTCACTACGTGAGTCTATGGGTCTCTGTACGAGTCTATGGGCCTCAATGTGAGTCTGTGGGCCACTACGTGAGTCTATGGGTCTCTATGCGAGTCTATGGGCCTCAATGTGAGTCTGTGGGTCACTACGTGAGTCTATGGGTCTCTATGCGAGTCTATGGGCCTCAATGTGAGTCTGTGGGTCACTACGTGAGTCTATGGGTCTCTATGCGAGTCTATGGGCCTCAATGTGAGTCTGTGGGTCACTACGTGAGTCTATGGGTCTCTATGCGAGTCTGTGGGCCTCAATGTGAGTCTGTGGGTCACTACGTGAGTCTATGGGTCTCTGTACGAGTCTATGGGCCTCAATGTGAGTCTGTGGGTCACTACGTGAGTCTATGGGTCTCTATGCGAGTCTATGGGCCTCAATGTGAGTCTGTGGGTCACAACGTGAGTCTATGGGTCTCTATGCGAGTCTATGGGCCTCAATGTGAGTCTGTGGGTCACTACGTGAGTCTATGGGTCTCTATGCGAGTCTATGGGCCTCAATGTGAGTCTGTGGGTCACTACGTGAGTCTATGGGTCTCTATGCGAGTCTATGGGCCTCAATGTGAGTCTGTGGGTCACTACGTGAGTCTATGGGTCTCTATGCGAGTCTATGGGTCTCAATGTGAGTCTGTGGGTCACGACGTGAGTCTATGGGTCTCTATGCGAGTCTATGGGCCTCAATGTAAGTCTGTGGGTCACTACGTGAGTCTATGGGTCTCTATGCGAGTCTATGGGTCTCAATGTGAGTCTGTGGGTCACTACGTGAGTCTATGGGTCTCTATGCGAGTCTATGGGTCTCAATGTGAGTCTGTGGGTCACTACGTGAGTCTATGGGTCTCTATGCGAGTCTATGGGCCTCAATGTGAGTCTGTGGGTCACTACGTGAGTCTATGGGTCTCTATGCGAGTCTATGGGTCTCAATGTGAGTCTGTGGGTCACTACGTGAGTCTATGGGTCTCTATGCGAGTCTATGGGCCTCAATGTGAGTCTGTGGGTCACTACGTGAGTCTATGGGTCTCTATGCGAGTCTATGGGCCTCAATGTGAGTCTGTGGGTCACTACGTGAGTCTATGGGTCTCTATGCGAGTCTATGGGTCTCAATGTGAGTCTGTGGGTCACTACGTGAGTCTATGGGTCTCTATGCGAGTCTATGGGCCTCAATGTGAGTCTGTGGGTCACTACGTGAGTCTATGGGTCTCTATGCGAGTCTATGGGTCTCAATGTGAGTCTGTGGGTCACTACGTGAGTCTATGGGTCTCTATGCGAGTCTATGGGCCTCAATGTGAGTCTGTGGGTCACTACGTGAGTCTATGGGTCTCTATGCGAGTCTATGGGCCTCAATGTGAGTCTGTGGGTCACTACGTGAGTCTATGGGTCTCTGTACGAGTCTATGGGCCTCAATGTGAGTCTGTGGGCCACTACGTGAGTCTATGGGTCTCTATGCGAGTCTATGGGCCTCAATGTGAGTCTGTGGGTCACTACGTGAGTCTATGGGTCTCTATGCGAGTCTATGGGCCTCAATGTGAGTCTGTGGGTCACTACGTGAGTCTATGGGTCTCTGTACGAGTCTATGGGCCTCAATGTGAGTCTGTGGGCCACTACGTGAGTCTATGGGTCTCTATGCGAGTCTATGGGCCTCAATGTGAGTCTGTGGGTCACTACGTGAGTCTATGGGTCTCTATGCGAGTCTATGGGCCTCAATGTGAGTCTGTGGGTCACTACGTGAGTCTATGGGTCTCTATGTGAGTCTATGGGCCTCAATGTGAGTCTGTGGGTCACTACGTGAGTCTATGGGTCTCTATGCGAGTCTATGGGCCTCAATGTGAGTCTGTGGGTCACTACGTGAGTCTATGGGTCTCTGTACGAGTCTATGGGCCTCAATGTGAGTCTGTGGGTCACTACGTGAGTCTATGGGTCTCTATGCGAGTCTATGGGCCTCAATGTGAGTCTGTGGGTCACTACGTGAGTCTATGGGTCTCTGTACGAGTCTATGGGCCTCAATGTGAGTCTGTGGGTCACTACGTGAGTCTATGGGTCTCTGTACGAGTCTATGGGCCTCAATGTGAGTCTGTGGGCCACTACGTGAGTCTATGGGTCTCTATGCGAGTCTATAGGCCTCAATGTGAGTCTGTGGGTCACTACGTGAGTCTATGGGTCTCTATGCGAGTCTATGGGCCTCAATGTGAGTCTGTGGGTCACTACGTGAGTCTATGGGTCTCTATGCGAGTCTATGGGCCTCAATGTGAGTCTGTGGGTCACTACGTGAGTCTATGGGTCTCTATGCGAGTCTGTGGGCCTCAATGTGAGTCTGTGGGTCACTACGTGAGTCTATGGGTCTCTATGCGAGTCTGTGGGCCTCAATGTGAGTCTGTGGGTCACTACGTGAGTCTATGGGTCTCTATGCGAGTCTGTGGGCCTCAATGTGAGTCTGTGGGTCACTACGTGAGTCTATGGGTCTCTATGCGAGTCTGTGGGCCTCAATGTGAGTCTGTGGGTCACTACGTGAGTCTATGGGTCTCTATGCGAGTCTATGGGCCTCAATGTGAGTCTGTGGGTCACGACGTGAGTCTATGGGTCTCTATGCGAGTCTATGGGCCTCAATGTGAGTCTGTGGGCCACTACGTGAGTCTATGGGTCTCTATGCGAGTCTATGGGCCTCAATGTGAGTCTGTGGGCCACTACGTGAGTCTATGGGTCTCTATGCGAGTCTATAGGCCTCAATGTGAGTCTGTGGGCCACTACGTGAGTCTATGGGTCTCTATGCGAGTCTGTGGGCCTCAATGTGAGTCTGTGGGCCACTACGTGAGTCTATGGGTCTCTATGCGAGTCTATGGGCCTCAATGTGAGTCTGTGGGCCACTACGTGAGTCTATGGGTCTCTATGCGAGTCTGTGGGCCTCAATGTGAGTCTGTGGGCCACTACGTGAGTCTATGGGTCTCTATGCGAGTCTATGGGCCTCAATGTGAGTCTGTGGGTCACTACGTGAGTCTATGGGTCTCTATGCGAGTCTATGGGCCTCAATGTGAGTCTGTGGGTCACTACGTGAGTCTATGGGTCTCTATGCGAGTCTCCGAGCCTCTCAATCCGTCTGCTCGCATTATCAGCTGAGCCTGACAAACCCCGGGACGGAGATTTTAACCTCTGCAACCTGGAGTCACTCTTCTGGGGAAGGCTCAGGTATGGGGGGAGGGGAGTAGGGCGAAACTTCTCGAAGCTAATGAACGCGAACAAAGGCGAATTAAGCTCTGAGATTCTTAGCTCCCGAGGGGAAACATCTGCCCCAGAATTGTGCTCGAGTCTCGCGGCTTATGCAACGCGTTAAGCACGTGGATGTGCGTGCACAGTACGGCATGTGAGTGTGTGTCGGGGTGTGTGTGTGTAGGGGTGAGTGTGTGTAGGGGTGAGTGTGTGTGTAGGGGTGAGTGTGTGTAGGGGTGAGTGTGTGTAGGGGTGCTGGTGAGTGTGTGTAGGGGTGTCTACACCTTAAGACGGGGGAGCGGTAATGCAGTGGCTAGCCCACTGCGCTACGAACCCGGCGACGCACCTTCGGTTCGCGCTCGTGACCAACATCGGTGACGAATATCTGAACCAGCTCTTCTCTTAGATCGACTCAGCCTTAAATGAACACATGGTACGGTGTGTAAGCATCGCCACTGGGGAGACAAAGGCGATCCGGCGTGGCTCTAGCCGTGTCGGGCTTCATAGATGCTCACTTAACAGCAGTTTCCTCCCAACAGTCTGTTCGAGGCTAGACGGGGGGTCTCTGCGTGGTGACCTGTGCGTGCGTGTGCATGTGAGGGAGCACGAGTGCGTTTGCAGCTGATGGAACACCAGCCAGCGGACGTGCGCGTGGGTGCGGCAGTTCGTTGCAGCTCATTCGGTTTCACACAGAACCCCCCCTCCCCTCATCCTCCCGATACACACGCGCAACCGCCTCCACACACACGCGCGCACACACACACGCGCCACACAAACACACACAAGTGCATGCACACACACAAACACACACACACAAACACACAAGTGCACGCACACACATACACACACACACAAGTGCACGCACACACAAACACACAAGTGCACACACACACAAACACACAAGTGCACACACACAAACACACAAGTGCACGCGCACACACACACACAAGTGCACACACACACAAGTGCACACACACAAGTGCACGCACACACAAATACACAAGTGCACACACACACAAGTGCACGCACACACACACACACACAAGTGCATGCACACACACACACAAGTGCACGCATACACAAACACACAAGTGCACACACACACACAAGTGCACACACGCACACACACAAACACACAAGTGCACGCACACACACACACAAGTGCATGCACACACACACAAACACAGACTAGTGCACACACACGCACACACAAACACACAAGTGCACACACACACACACAAGTGCACGCACGCACACACAAACACACAAGTGCACACACACACACAAGTTCACGCACGCAAACACACACACACACAAGTGCACGCGCACACACACACACAAGTGCACACACACACACCGAGCAGGCACAAAGGCTGCCAAATGGATCTCCATCACCTGACAGCGCCAATAACTGCCACCAGGAAAAAAAACTGGACGTGGAACAAAAAGCCCATTTGTTAACACCGGCTTGGAGTCATCCACGATCGGCCACAAACAGGCTCCATACCCCCCCTTCTCCTCCTTACTTCTCAAACACCCCACCTCCCCCCAAACACTCCATCCCCCCCCCCCGCCCCTTCAAAGACCCCCTTTCGCCTCCACCTCCCAAACGCACCGCCTTTCTCCAGCTCCAGTTCCACCACCGCCGCGTCTGTCGAGGGGAGGGGGGGTTGGGACACCCACACCATTTACTCCGCAGCGAAAAATATATCCTCGGCCCTGGGCCATTAGGGACCCTGGTGACCTCAGCTTTTCACAGCTGTGTCAGCCCTTGCGAATGTTTGAGCCGATAGAAGAAAGGGCAGTGTCACGATGGCAGACTAACAGACACACACAGACACACACAGACAAACACACAGACACACACATACACACACAGACTAACAGACACGCACAGACTAACAGACATACACAGACACACACAGACTAACAGACACACACAGACACACACAGACACACATAGACTAACAGACACACACAGACGAACAGACACACACAGACACACACACACCCGCGACCGGACTCTGGCCATAAAGGCGTCGTCACTCGGTTTAATAACTCGTCAGACAAGGCCCCGTTTCACCACAAAAATGTAACATATGGGTTTCATCGGCCAACGCGTATCCTTGACCCTAACAAAAAACCAACACATTCGTCGACAACAACAACACTGTGGCCTTTGAAATGGAAATATATAATTCGGCGACGTTTAAGACAATGGCCCTTCTTCGTGTTGCTGGAAACGTCACCTGTTGAGGAATGCGTTGCGTTTTCGTCACTTGCCATTGTGTGTCACCGCCACGCAACACAACACGTGCGCCCTTCTTGAGCACAGCTGTCCACTGATAGGGACACTTGGCACCGGTTTCGCTCCTTCCTGACCCTCACAGCAGCATCGGCGTGGCCCCGTTGCACACAATGCCGCCGGGTTTGCCAGCTGTTACTGGAAAGGGCCCTGGCACCGAGACCGCCGCCGCAACGACTCCTCCCTTCTCTTTGCGTCTCGGAATTTACGAGCGAGAGGCGCGCGGCTTCCGTGTGCAAGGTCCGCGTGTTCCAGGACCGATGATTAATGAGGACGACGCTGCGCAGAGCAATTCAATTGCATTGCTGTAACAATGAACGCTGTCGTAATTAATCCACACAATATATTGCCGCATTGCCAGTAACATACATTACTTATTTGCTTAATTGACTCCATCGATGTCTAGACTCCGAGTCAAGGCAATTATACGTTTAAAAAAACTCCGAAATTAAATCGATGAGCAATATAATTTGTATTTCGTGGCGTACCATCGCGCGACTAAACGTGCAGCGTAAGTGTTGGTCAAACTAGTGTTGCGATAAAAAAAAACCCAAGTTGAATGAATGTACCGTGGGCTCGTTGTTGTGGCCACGTGCGTGGTTGCTGATGGCACGCCTCGCGAGGGCACGCGCGCAGCGAGACTTCGTGGTGGCGACGCTAATGAGCGGTGCGGCGAGAAGAGCACCGAGTCGCGCTTGCGCCTCACGCGCTATCGCCGCAAAACAATTGTACACGGCGTTCCGTAGCGAATCACAACAACAACAACATCAACAACAACAACAAGAGATGCAATTCCTTTATACAGGAAGACCTCACTGAAGCTCAATATATTATGGATCAAGAGGGTCCCTGCAATGGGACGTTTAGCCAATCCCTATGCGATGAGTGTTCTTTTTACCACGAAAGCTTTTGCGACCAATATTATTCATAACATGGGGTTTTTTGGGGGGGGGGGTTAGGTCGTGTAAAATGAACACGTCGTTAAACCCGCTAATTACAACCCGCGATTAGAAGCGCGAGGCCGCTTCTAGTTGCTGGGGAACAACCTCCTGTTTCGGTCTCAAACAGAGGAATACATGTGATGTCACCATGTGTGAGCCAATCAGGTGCGAAAACCAAAGGGGGGGGGGGTTAAAGTGTTCATATCAATTACGAGGGATATCTATAATTGGTTGGGTTATTCACAGTTAATCAACAATTACCGGCGAAACGTCGTATTCGAATTGTAAATGTTGTGGGTTTACTCTCCAACACACCGGTGTGCTGAATTAGTAACTAATTGGCACGTTTCGTTGACATGACAACCCTTACTAATTGGCTGTGTCGGGTGGTGGTGGGTTTAACGACACATTTATATTTACGCGATCTAACACCAAAAAAACTTTATTATATAGAATTCGTGTTTTGCGTGTGGGGGGAAATCTGAGGACACCCTCTCCCCTCTCTCCCTCCTCTCCCGCCTTTCCCCCCACCCTCCTCCTCGTTAACGAGGTGATAACGCTCCAAGGATCGCCGCACAGATGGGTCTGGGAACCCACTTCTTGCTGTGATGGCACCTACTGACCGCTGCCCGCAGCCCGGCGGGATTTGTGAACCTCACAAATATCTACGTGATCCACCAGCCATTCCCTCCGAAGCGGTGGGTCACGGGCACGCATCACCACCACCGCAACCACCACCAACAACAACAACAACCAGCTGCACTCCGAGGCCACGTCAAGTGTCGAAGGCTCGCTGACAGAAGTTCACGGGGCAGACCCAGGTGCTATGGGTCGACTGACTGCGATGACTGGCAGATGCACCACCTGTGCCCCCTACTGTGCCAACTTGCTGAATCCCAGCCGCCCACCACCACCATGACGACTCGCGCGCGCTCGTCACGTGTCACGCATGGGCTCCGTGCGAGCGAAGGGACCCAAGCCCCCACCCCCCGCCCCTCCGGGGGTGGGGGGGATCTCGGCACATCTCAGTGCCCTTGCCTCTCGAGGTGACCAACATCACGGGGAATTTTCTCGAGATTATTTCAATGATGTAACCCAACGCGGACAGAACGTCAACAGCTGCCGAGGGACGCATACCAGGCGCGCACGAGAGCGCTTCGCTACAAGAGGCGCCTGCGCGCACGGTTCACGCTCACCTAATGTCAGGCTTGTCTCGTAAATTACGCACGGGCGCTGGGGGTGTGCAAGTTCTGATTTACGCGCGGCCCAACCTCGGACGTGGCTCTGGGGCGCGCCGTGCGTCTCTCTCGGCCGTGAGTAATTGACGCGCGGCGCGGTGGTGTCCCACAGTGCCAACACACGCGGACGATTCGCTCTCGCCGCAATACGACATTGTCCGTCCGTGCACCAGCAAAGTAGCGAAGAAGACAGACGTGTCCCGACGTGGCTCGTTGTCTGACTGTGGCGACGGCGGCGGCGGTAGTGTCGGGTGGGGTAGGGTGGTGCGAGCCCGACGCGCGTTGTATCTCAGCAGCACGGCCTCAGTGTCGTGGTGCTTGGACGAGCGTGTTGGGGTTTCTCTTAATCACGCTGAGTGCGTGCCGGTGGAGGCGGAGTGTGGTGGTGGTGGTGGGGGCAGAGGGGCGTCCTCGTAAGAGACGGAAAGAAACGGAGAGACGCGTGGAAAATTGAAAGATCAATGAGAGTCGGAGATATACAGATATATGCACAGAGAGAGAGACGGGGAAAACAGAGGCACGTAAAGAGACGGGCATAGACAGAAAGGCACAACGAGAAAGATAGGCACACAGACAATGTGACACGAAGAGAGGCCATGAGGCAGAAACACAACGGATAAACAGAGACTCGGATACACATACAGAGAGAGAGAGAAAACAGTACGACAGAGAGAGAGAGACCGGTCGGGAAACTCCACAGAGAGACGCGGGGAGAGATGGAGACACAGGGAGCGATCTAGACGCGGGCAGCGTGGGCTGCCCACGCGACACCGATCGTGTACCTGCGCGCGCACACGGCCCGCCCACGCTCGCACAGAACCCGATCCTCCCGAGGAATTCACAACACGTGGGAGGCCTTCGCCGCTGCTGTTTTGTTTCGCGTACGGCGTGGCCGGGCGGGCAGCGGATACCTGAACCACCACAACACGTGACAGGTGTACAGAGGGCGTGTCGTGCCCCCACGCCCAAACCCAACCACCAGCACGCCTCCACCCCCGACCCCAACCTTACCACCCGCACCTCCAGCCTGAACAGATCTGGTGAAGAAATCTGCAGAGCAATCTGTACACAGAGGTCTCTGCTTGAATACGGCTTTATTTTTAAAACACAGACAACCTCTAAACGTACACCGCTATCAGCGACAACGCAGAGGTGTTGTGTCATACACAATCAGCCGCAGCGTCTTGCTCAAACCCACTGTGCGTGGATATATGGCATCGAACTGGCGAACTCTGGATTGCAAGGCCCAATGTGCCGAACATTCCACCACGGTGGCAGCATCTCTATTGCAACATTCACCTACTAATATAAATAAAGTTTGGCTGGCTGGCTGGTTCACTGGCTGATAACAAAACGTTTGGCTGGCTGGCTAGTTGGATGGCTTGCTCGCAGGCTGATTAAAAAAAAAGTGTAGCTGGCTGAATAAAACAAAGTTTGACTGGCTGGATGTATGGCTGGCTGACTGGCTGTCTGGCTGGCTGGCTGTGATAGACGGCCAAGTTAAAAAATGTCATCCGCCTTGTTGTTTTTTTTGCATTAAACTGAGATCGCTTGGCTGAGATGAGGCATTTTTTTTTTACCAAAGAGGCCCCCCCTCCACGTGACCTTCCTGACGCGTGCCGTTGCAGGCGAAGCGGTCGACCAACGCGCGCGCGCTGTTTGCGGTGACAGACGCGGCCAAGGGGACCTCCGTCGCTCTTATCTCCCCTCCGATGGAATGGAATTCATTGGCGGTGTTTATACAACAATGACTCTGTTTTAACTTTGGGTGTGTGTGTTTGTGTACGTGCTTCCCCCCCCCCCCAACAAATTGTCCAGCTATATATATTCGACAGTATGGGAAGTTGTCATCATAGTAATCATCATGTGAGAATAAGGTGCGTGTTGAATAAACGAAGCTGTTTACGTCAGGAACTAGGGTACACGTATTTTGCACGTTTGTCACGTGAACTACAAATACAATGCCACTTTTCGATATGATTCACTTTTATTTCGCTATAATTTCACACAACACGGTGACATCCCACTCGCACAAAAACCGCAGGTCCTATGCTATTGGTGGAAATTCCACAGTCGTATGCCGGGTACCAGTTTCACCCATGCAACAGCCGCTGTTGAGTGTTTCCGAATGCAATGGTGCTGTCATAACGCATTGGCGCAGACTCTGTTTCGGCGAGGGTTGGTGGATCACGCACAGAACGTTTGAAACTTGCGCCCCAGCCAGGGCTAAGGGGTAGCAAGCCCCTCCGTTTCAAAGGGTGTCTTGAGACTCAGCGAGGGGGAGTGTTACACACGCTCGGGAGAGAGGGAAGTTCCCGATTCTGTGGAGACACGCGGAGACGCCGTCTCGTTGCGCAGTTTTGCGCGCTTATTTATTTATCTATCTCCTGTGTACATGCAGCACTTAGGGTCTCGGGCTCTATTGACAAGCACAGAGAGAGAGAGACGCCGCCATGGACCGAGAGGAGTCCAGGATGTCCCAGGGAGGCTGTTAGGGGGAGAGCGAGAGAACGGGGTGAGAGGGGGCAGGGGGAATGGGAGAGAGAAGAGAGAGCAAAAACAGAGAGAGAGATGGAACCCGAGGGAGTGTGCGAGTCGTATGGGAGAGAGAGAGAGAGGATGGGATGTGGAGGGAGATAGGTGAGACGGAGAAAAGGGGGGCGAGATCAGAGGGTAAGAAGAGAAATGAGAGAGAGGGAGAGAGAGAGAGAATGTCTGAGAAGCGAGTGAGGCCAGTAGCAGAGAGAGGGAGAGAGTGCGAGGGAGGTGATATGCAGAGAGAGAGAGAACTGACATGGAAATAGGTTGAGAGATAGGGCGAGAGGGGGGTCGCGGAAGGAGAGGGTGAGAGAGCGATTATATAGATGGAGAGGTACAGCCAAAGAGAGGCCGAGAAATCGTGTGTAAGACGAGCTGTGGAGAGATCAAGTGAGCAGGTCGGACAGAAACGCCGAGGGAAGTGTGACGTTGGAGAGGAAGTGCGCGAGGGAAATGAAGAAGAGGGAACACAGAGAGAGATGAAGAGAGAGGGAGAGTGGGATGGAGAGGGCGCAGGAGAGAGCGAGGGAGAGTTAGGGGGGAGAGAGAGAGAGAGCGCAGGCTGTGGCCGTGTAAATTGGCCGCTCTCGGCGCGATCAGCGCCCGTGTGGTTTCGCTGCTGCTGCGCGCGGCGCGCGGCGCGAGTCCTGGCACCGTGGTCATGTGCCCCTTGCTCGTAAATCAGGGGGCCCTTACCCCCATCGCGACCCCCCCCCCCTTCGGGGCTGTGCCAGCGCCCACCGCGCTCTGCTCTCGGTCACACATTCTGAGCAAGTCGTGCGTGTGTGCGTGCGTGTGTGCGTGTGTGCGTGTGTGCGTGCGTGTGTGCGTGCGTGTGTGCGTGTGTGTGCGTGTGTGTGCGTGCGTGTGCGTGCGTGTGTGCGTGTGTGTGTGTGCGTGTGCGTGTGTGCGTGCGTGCGTGCGTGTGCGTGTGTCTGTGTGTGCGTGTGTGTGTGCGTGCGTGTATGTGCATGTGTGCGTGTGCGTGCGTGTGTGTGTGTGCGTGCGTGTGCGTGTGCGTGTGTGCGTGCGTGCGTGTGTGTGCGTGTGCGTGCGTGTTGCGTGTGCGAGAGAGCGCTGTGCGCGCAGATCTCTGGCGGCTCCGTCTCCACGCAAACAATGAACGAACACGCGTGTGTGTGTGTGCGTGCGTGTGCGTGTGTGTCACAGTGTATCAGTTAGGGCGCTGCGCTGTGAACTCGGCGACCCGGGTTCGATTCCCGCTCACGGCCAAAACCAGTGACGGTTATTTGAACCGGTTCTGGGCCTCCCCTAGGTCGACTCAGCCTCAAACGAGAGCCCGGTGCGGTGTGTAAACATCGCCACTGGGGAGACAAAGGCGGTTGGGCGTGGTGCTGGCCACCTCGTGTACCGTTCCGGCCTTCATAGGTGCTCGCCAACAGCACTTTCCCCTCCAGTCTGTTAAGGCTATACGGGGGATCTTTGGCTTTGTTTTCTGTGTGTATGTGTGCGGTTAGTCCCATCAGCCTCTTGACCTTCGGGACAAATATAATCAAGCGCCGTGTTTTCGAGCAAGCTAACTCCGGACAGGTTTCGATCGCCTGGAGCTCATCTGCAGGGGTCAGGCTTATTAAACAAACACGTGCTACTGGATCACCAGATGTCATTGGCACGAGCACTCCATTGAAATTATGGGGGGTGTGGCACATAAACTACACAAAGCAAAACCGTACACATGACTCATTACGCGTTGCTGTGGCGCATCTGGGGGAGAAGCGAGTGGCAGGCAGGACGACGATGATGATGCGCTGCTGCAGCGCCGAGTTGAGCTCGTAAACGCGGCGCGCCGATCTCCCGGATGAAGCCTAAAGCGATCGCGGCACTGGAACACCACGGGAGGTCGAGAGGACGCGCGGTGCCGTTCGTGGAACCGCGAGCGAATCGCGCGATTACTTAGCACGCGGAACGCCGTTGCTCGTCTGATTGTACCGCCACTCGACTCGCACCCCCGCCCCCCTCCCCCCTGCCCCCCCCTCCCCATCAGTCCCTCCCTCCATCGCTCTTATTAATTAGTCGTCGTTATGAATTTCCAGCACGCGCCCTCTCCTAAGAAGCGGGAGGTGTTGTGGGGACCGCGCGCGTGGTGGGT
The DNA here is from genome assembly GCF_015708825.2 of Lethenteron reissneri. NCBI lineage: Eukaryota > Metazoa > Chordata > Hyperoartia > Petromyzontiformes > Petromyzontidae > Lethenteron > Lethenteron reissneri. Next base: position 13,994,613 of record NC_083795.1, on the reverse strand, counting down.
GTCGTTTAGAGCCTCGAGTTGGGTGATTGTAAGATTGTTGGGGAGGGGGGAGCATCAATGGCTCCTGGATCCAGGCTTTAAAGAGGCGCCATCAGTGCCTCCTGCATCCAGGATTTAAGAAGGCTACAACATTCCACCCCGATTTTCCAGCCTCAGATGATGATCGAAATGCGAAGGCACCGTGTGATGATGATTGATGATGGCGATGATAACTTATGATGATGATGATGTATCACAGCTGTGTTACAGCAGGGCAGTTCTCCTGGGAGGCTGCGCGCGCTGTTTGGCGCGTGGGAGGGAACAGGAAGATCCCGCGAAGCGCGCACAGCGCTCCGCACGATGAACACGGTTGGTAACGTACGGTGCGCGAACGAAGTTCAACATTCACGTAGAGACTCAAGCCACAACGCGCACTGCCATCTCCTGGCCACCTCGCACCCCGGAGCCGATAACACCTGGCAAGCAGCTCCGCGAGTATCCCCATCCCAAGACGAGCCGGGCTTCATTATCCCAGCTGAGCTTCCAAAATCGCACGCGATCGTGCGCATTCCAGGCGACTCGGTCGTAGGCGCTGAATGATTTATCGATGATTGATTCATGTCATTCACTGACAGTTCCTGCAACCCCACACTCTTCCCCCCGTACACCCCCCCCCCCCCATTCTCTCCACATCTCGCAGCAGAAACCGAACACCGTGGGCACAGATCTTCGCTCCAGAGGCTCACCTCCATCTCCCATAAATTCCCTGTAAGTGACGCTCTAATTATGTTATGTGGAGGGATTCGGTGGGGGGGGGGGGGGGGTTGCGTCGGCTATAATTAGCGCGTATATAGTACGCGGGCAGTGTAAACATGAAAGCGTTGGGGGGCACGGGGCGGGTGCAGAGGGTGCACTCCCTATAAATAGCGCCCGGCAGTGCAGCGGCGACCCGGGGAGATGTGCGGGGGGGGGAAGGTGTGGTGAGTGGTGGGGTGTTTGGAATGGAGTGTCGCTGTGGTACGGGGCGGGAACAGTGGGGAGGGGTGGAAGTGGTGGTGAGGGGTGGGAGTAGTGGTGAGGGGTGGGAGCAGAGGGGAGGGGTGGGAACAGAGGGGAGGGGTGGGAGTGGTGGTGAGGGGTGGGAGCAGGGGGAAGGGTGGGAGCAGGGGGGAGGGGTGGGAGCAGGGGGGAGGGGTGGGAGCAGGGGGGAGGGGTGGGAGCAGGTGGTGAGGGGTGGGAACGGTGGTGACGGGTGGGAGCGGTGGCGAGGGGTGAGAGCGGTGGGGAGGGGTGGGAGCGGTGGTGAGGGGTGGGAGCGGTGGTGAGGGGTGGGAGCGGTGGTGAGGGGTGGGAGCGGTGGGGAGGGGTGGGAGCGGTGGTGAGGGGTGGGAGCGGTGGTGAGGGGTGGGAGCGGTGGTGAGGGGTGGGAGCGGTGGTGAGGGGTGGGAGTGGTGGCGAGGGGTGGGAGCGGTGGTGAGGGGTGGAAGCGGTGGCGAGGGGTGGGAGCGGTGGGGAGGGGTGGGAGCGGTGGGGAGGGGTGGGAACGGTGGGCAGGGGTGGGAGCAGTAGGGAGCGGTGGGCAGGGGTGGGAGCAGTGGGGAGCGGTGGTGAGGGGTGGGAGTGGTGGTGAGGGGTGGGAGCGGTGGTGAGGGGTGGGAGTGGTGGTGAGGGGTGGGAGTGGTGGTGAGGGGTGGGAGCGGTGGTGAGGGGTGGGAGTGGTGGTGAGGGGTGGGAGTGGTGGTGAGGGGTGGGAGTGGTGGTGAGGGGTGGGAGTGGTGGTGAGGAGTGGGAGTGGTGGTGAGGGGTGGGAGCGGTGGTGAGGGGTGGGAGTGGTGGTGAGGGGTGGGAGTGGTGGTGAGGGGTGGGAGTGGTGGTGAGGGGTGGGAGTGGTGGTGAGGGGTGGGAGTGGTGGCGAGGGGTGGGAGCGGTGGGGAGGGGTGGGAGCGGTGGGCAAGGGTGGGAGCAGTGGGGAGCGGTGGTGAGGGGTGGGAGCGGTGGTGAGGGGTGGGAGCGGTGGTGAGGGGTGGGAGCGATGGGGAGGGGTGGGAGCGGTGGTGAGGGGTGGGAGCGGTGGTGAGGGGTGGGAGCGGTGGGGAGGGGTGGGAGCGGTGGGCAGGGGTGGGAGCGGTGGACAGGGGTGGGAGCAGTGGGGAGCGGTGGGCAGGGGTGGGAGCAGTGGGGAGCGGTGGTGAGGGGTGGGAGCGGTGGGGAGGGGTGGGAGTGGTGGCGAGGGGTGGAAGCGGTGGTGAGGGGTGGGAGCGGTGGTGAGGGGTGGGAGCGGTGGTGAGGGGTGGGAGCGGTGGTGAGGGGTGGGAGCGGTGGGGAGGGGTGGGAGCGTTGGGGAGGGGTGGGAGCGGTGGGCAGGGGTGGGAGCAGTGGGGAGCGGTGGGCAGGGGCGGGAGCAGTGGGGAGCGGTGGTGAGGGGTGGGAGCGGTGGGGGTGGGAGCGGTGGTGAGGGGTGGGAGCGATGGGGAGGGGTGGGAGCGGTGGTGAGGGGTGGGAGCGGTGGTGAGGGGAGGGAGCGGTGGGGAGGGGTGGGAGCGGTGGGGAGGTGGTGGGAGCGGTGGGGAGGGGTGGGGGCGGTGGGGAGAGGTGGGAGCGGTGGGGAGGGGTGGGAGCAGTGGGGAGCGGTGGTGAGGGGTGGGAGCGGTGGTGAGGGGTGGGAGCGGTGGGGAGGGGTGGGAGCGGTGGGGAGGGGTGGGAGCGGTGGGGAGGGGTGGGAGCGGTGGGGAGGGGTGGGAGCGGTGGGGAGGGGTGGGAGCGGTGGGGAGGGGTGGGAGCGGTGGGGAGGGGTGGGAGCGGTGGTGAGGGGTGGGAGCGGTGGCGAGGGGTGGGAGCGGTGGGGAGGGGTGGGAGCGGTGGGGAGGGGTGGGAACGGTGGGCAGGGGTGGGAGCAGTAGGGAGCGGTGGGCAGGGGTGGGAGCAGTGGGGAGCGGTGGTGAGGGGTGGGAGTGGTGGTGAGGGGTGGGAGTGGTGGTGAGGGGTGGGAGCGGTGGTGAGGGGTGGGAGTGGTGGTGAGGGGTGGGAGTGGTGGTGAGGGGTGGGAGCGGTGGCGAAGGGTGGGAGCGGTGGCGAGGGGTGGGAGCGGTGGGGAGGGGTGGGAGCGGTGGGGAGGGGTGGGAGTGGTGGGCAGGGGTGGGAGCAGTGGGGAGCGGTGGGCAGGGGTGGGAGCAGTGGGGAGCGGGTGGTGAGGGGTGGGAGCGGTGGTGAGGGGTGGGAGCGGTGGTGAGGGGTGGAGCGGTGGGTGTGGGAGCAGTGGTGAGGGGTGGGAGCGGTGGTGAGGGGTGGGAGCGGTGGTGAGGGGTGGGAGCGGTGGGGGTGGGAGCGATGGGGAGGGGTGGGAGCGGTGGTGAGGGGTGGGAGCGGTGGTGAGGGGTGGGAGCGGTGGGGAGGGGTGGGAGCGGTGGGGAGGGGTGGGAGCGGTGGGCAGGTGTGGGAGCGGTGGGCAGGGGTGGGAGCGGTGGGCAGGGGTGGGAGCAGTGGGGAGCGGTGGGCAGGGGTGGGAGCAGTGGGGAGCGGTGGTGAGGGGTGGGAGCGGTGGGGAGGGGTGGGAGTGGTGGTGAGGGGTGGGAGTGGTGGCGAGGGGTGGAAGCGGTGGTGAGGGGTGGGAGCGGTGGGGAGGGGTGGGAGCGTTGGGGAGGGGTGGGAGCGGTGGGCAGGGGTGGGAGCAGTGGGGAGCGGTGGGCAGGGGTGGGAGCAGTGGGGAGCGGGTGGTGAGGGGTGGGAGCGGTGGGGGTGGGAGCGGTGGTGAGGGGTGGGGAGCGATGGGGAGGGGTGGGAGCGGTGGTGAGGGGTGGGAGCGGTGGTGAGGGGAGGGAGCGGTGGGGGGTGGTGGGAGCGGTGGGGAGGTGGTGGGAGCGGTGGGGAGGGGTGGGGGCGGTGGGGAGAGGTGGGAGCGGTGGGGAGGGGTGGGAGCAGTGGGGAGCGGTGGTGAGGGGTGGGAGCGGTGGTGAGGGGTGGGAGCGGTGGGGAGGGGTGGGAGCGGTGGGGAGGGGTGGGAGCGGTGGGGAGGGGTGGGAGCGGTGGGGAGGGGTGGGAGCGGTGGGGAGGGGTGGGAGCGGTGGGGAGGGGTGGGAGCGGTGGGGAGGGGTGGGAGCGGGTGGGGAGGGGTGGGAGCGGTGGGGAGGGTGGGAGCGGGTGGTGAGGGATGGGAGCGGGTGGTGAGGGGTGGGAGCGGTGGGGAGAGGTGGGAGCGGTGGGGAGGGGTGGGAGCGGTGGGAGGGGTGGGAGCGGTGGGGAGGGTGGGAGCGGTGGTGAGGGATGGGAGCGGTGGTGAGGGGTGGGAGCGGTGGGGAGAGGTGGGAGCGGTGGGGAGGTGGTGGGAGCGGTGGGGAGGGGTGGGGGCGGTGGGGAGAGGTGGGAGCGGTGGGGAGGGGTGGGAGCAGTGGGGAGCGGTGGTGAGGGGTGGGAGCGGTGGTGAGGGGTGGGAGCGGTGGGGAGGGGTGGGAGCGGTGGGGAGGGGTGGGAGCGGTGGGGAGGGGTGGGAGCGGTGGGGAGGGGTGGGAGCGGTGGGGAGGGGTGGGAGCGGTGGGGAGGGGTGGGAGCGGTGGGGAGGGGTGGGAGCGGTGGTGAGGGGTGGGAGCGGTGGCGAGGGGTGGGAGCGGTGGGGAGGGGTGGGAGCGGTGGGGAGGGGTGGGAACGGTGGGCAGGGGTGGGAGCAGTAGGGAGCGGTGGGCAGGGGTGGGAGCAGTGGGGAGCGGTGGTGAGGGGTGGGAGTGGTGGTGAGGGGTGGGAGTGGTGGTGAGGGGTGGGAGCGGTGGTGAGGGGTGGGAGTGGTGGTGAGGGGTGGGAGTGGTGGTGAGGGGTGGGAGCGGTGGCGAAGGGTGGGAGCGGTGGCGAGGGGTGGGAGCGGTGGGGAGGGGTGGGAGCGGTGGGGAGGGGTGGGAGTGGTGGGCAGGGGTGGGAGCAGTGGGGAGCGGTGGGCAGGGGTGGGAGCAGTGGGGAGCGGTGGTGAGGGGTGGGAGCGGTGGTGAGGGGTGGGAGCGGTGGTGAGGGGTGGGAGCGGTGGGTGTGGGAGCAGTGGTGAGGGGTGGGAGCGGTGGTGAGGGGTGGGAGCGGTGGTGAGGGGTGGGAGCGGTGGGGGTGGGAGCGATGGGGAGGGGTGGGAGCGGTGGTGAGGGGTGGGAGCGGTGGTGAGGGGTGGGAGCGGTGGGGAGGGGTGGGAGCGGTGGGGAGGGGTGGGAGCGGTGGGCAGGTGTGGGAGCGGTGGGCAGGGGTGGGAGCGGTGGGCAGGGGTGGGAGCAGTGGGGAGCGGTGGGCAGGGGTGGGAGCAGTGGGGAGCGGTGGTGAGGGGTGGGAGCGGTGGGGAGGGGTGGGAGTGGTGGTGAGGGGTGGGAGTGGTGGCGAGGGGTGGAAGCGGTGGTGAGGGGTGGGAGCGGTGGGGAGGGGTGGGAGCGTTGGGGAGGGGTGGGAGCGGTGGGCAGGGGTGGGAGCAGTGGGGAGCGGTGGGCAGGGGTGGGAGCAGTGGGGAGCGGTGGTGAGGGGTGGGAGCGGTGGGGGTGGGAGCGGTGGTGAGGGGTGGGAGCGATGGGGAGGGGTGGGAGCGGTGGTGAGGGGTGGGAGCGGTGGTGAGGGGAGGGAGCGGTGGGGAGGGGTGGGAGCGGTGGGGAGGTGGTGGGAGCGGTGGGGAGGGGTGGGGGCGGTGGGGAGAGGTGGGAGCGGTGGGGAGGGGTGGGAGCAGTGGGGAGCGGTGGTGAGGGGTGGGAGCGGTGGTGAGGGGTGGGAGCGGTGGGGAGGGGTGGGAGCGGTGGGGAGGGGTGGGAGCGGTGGGGAGGGGTGGGAGCGGTGGGGAGGGGTGGGAGCGGTGGGGAGGGGTGGGAGCGGTGGGGAGGGGTGGGAGCGGTGGGGAGGGGTGGGAGCGGTGGGGAGGGGTGGGAGCGGTGGGGAGGGTGGGAGCGGTGGTGAGGGATGGGAGCGGTGGTGAGGGGTGGGAGCGGTGGCGAGGGGTGGGAGCGGTGGGGAGGGGTGGGGAGGGTTGGGAGCGGTGGTGAGGGGTGGGAGCGGTGGGGAGGGGTGGGAGCGGTGGGGAGGGGTGGGAGCGGTGGTGAGGGGTGGGAGCGGTGGGGAGGGGTGGGAGCAGGTGTGTTGCGAAGGCGGGGTGGGGTAACGGGTGTGTGTCTGTTGATGGCTTTGCTGGATCTGCGACTGCGCTGGGGTGGGTGTGCGGAGTGGGCCGTGCTGATGGTTGGGCTATAATCATAACAAGAGTGGGGTGTGTGTGTGTTGAGACTCGAGGTGCGTGTTGATGGGTGAGTGCATCTTGTTGGTTACGCGGCGTGGTATACGAGTGGTTTGAGCTGTGCTGTGGTAACGCGTGTCCCGTGTGTGTGTCCCGTGTGTGTGTCCCGTGTGTGTGTGTGTCCCGTGTGTGTGTGTGTCCCGTGTGTGTGTCCCGTGTGTGTGTGTGTCCTGTGTGTGTGTGTGTCCCGTGTGTGTGTCCCGTGAGTGTGTGTGTGTCCCGTGTGTGTGTGTGTCCCGTGTGTGTGTCCCGTGTTTGTGTGTGTGTGTCCCGTGTGTGTGTGTCCCGTGTGTGTGTGTGTCCCGTGTGTGAATGTGTGTGTGTGTCCCGTGTGTGTGTGTCCCGTGTGTGTGTCCCGTGTGTGTGTGTGTCCCGTGTGTGTGTGTGTGTCCCGTGTGTGTGTGTGTGTCCCGTGTGTGTGTGTGTCCCGTGTGTGTGTATGTGTCCCGTGTGTGTGTGTGTCCCGTGTGTGTGTGTCCCGTGTGCGTCCCGTGTGTGTGTGTCCCGTGTGTGTGTGTGTGTCTCGTGTGTGTGTGTGTTCCGTGTGTCCCGTGTGTGTGTGTGTGTCCCGTGTGTGTGTCCCGTGTGTGTGTGTGTCCCGTGTGTGTGTGTGTGTCCCGTGTGTGTGTGTGTCCCGTGTGTGTGTGTGTCCCGTGTGTGTGTGTGTCCCGTGTGTGTGTGTGTCCCGTGTGTGTGTGTGTCCCGTGTGTGTGTGTCCCGTGTGTGTGTGTCCCGTGTGTGTGTGTCCCGTGTGTGTGTCCCGTGTGTGTGTGTCCCGTGTGTGTGTGTGTCCCGTGTGTGTGTGTGTGTCCCGTGTGTGTGTCCCGTGTGTGTGTCCCGTGTGTCCCGTGTGCGTGTGTCTCGTGTGTGTGTGTGTTATGGAATGCGGTAGCGCAGCAGTTTGCCCGCCGCGCTACGAATCCGGCGACCCGAAATTCGACTCCCGCTCACGGCCAACATTAGTGACGATTATTTGAACCAGTCTTGAGCCTCCCCTAGGTCGACCCGACCTCAAATGAGTACCTGGCGTGATGTGTAAACAACGTCACTGGGGAGACAAAGGCAGCCGGGCGTCTCACCCCTGCGCATGCCGTGCGGGCCTTCTTAGGTGCTACTCGCTAACAGCACTTGCCTAAACAGTCTGTTAATGCTTTACGGGTGTTATTTTTATATTTGTCTTTGCTGTGTAGTGGACAGCGTGGCGCAGCGGTTTCGCACGCTGCGCTACGAACCCGGTGACCTGAACTCTATTCCCGGTCGCCGGCTAACATCAGTGGCAAGTGGTATTAAAACCGGCCCTTGATCCTCTGTGCCGACTCGGACTTGAATCATCAGTCCCTGGTCCGGAGAGCATCGCTCCTGGCCACACCACGCAGGTCGTGCGCCGTCGCGAATTTAAGGGCGCTGCCGTGGCGAGATGTGAACTACCTCGCCTGATATACAGGAGGTCGTGGGTTCGATACCGACCCTGATGCCTGCTGCTGTATATTTTGAATTTGCGAATCTGTCTCCCTGTGGTTGCGTGAATTTTTTTTTTATCAAAGTCTCTCGTTTTTTTTCCCCTCCGCATTTAAAATCAACATACTTTTAGAGTATTTGGCTGCTATCAATTTCCACATAAGGTACTTCTCGTTGAGCTATTATTTGTGGCCAGGTCGCTTCTAAAGAAGAACTGCATAGCTCAGTGGGCCTTACCTTGTAAAGAATAATGAATAGGTGCTTGCTAACGCCTGTGGCCCCACAACAGTCTATTCAAGGCTACACGGTGAGTGCGTGGGTGTGGGGGAGGGAGGGAGGGTCCCGGCCTCTGTGGGTGAGAGTGCACAGACTAAGGTGAGTCGAGGGGGTCTCGTGCCCTTCCCAATGTGGCGGTGGGGGCGGGAGAGGGGGGGGGACACCCCGCCCGGCGCGGTCACCCGTGAAGGGGACCCTGCTCGAACCCCCAAGGGGACCCTGTCCACATCCCCAGGAACCACGCGTGGCTGCCAAGCTATTAATAACACCACGCGCTCGACTCCCTTCCTCCCTACCCCCACCCGTATTCAATTACGGATCCAATGATTAACCCCTAAACGATTCGACGAATCGACGCATTCGATTCGCGAAGCAATTATCATGTTTCTACACTCGTGTGGCGACATCATCTGCATTGGTGTAAGCCTGACCGTGACACGCGCGATTCGTGGTGTCGTCAGCTTAACGTACATACATCTACACGCGCAGGGAGCTCGTGTCAATCCACTGCTGGATGAGGCGCACCCCCCGCCCTCCGCGGGTCGACGAATGACCATACTTCCCCAAGCCCAATGGAATCGACCAATTGTGGCATCCACCCAACACTCACCGGCTCCCTCCGCGCGCCCCATCTTCCATCATCCCCCATCCTGGGAATACGCCGTTGTCTCCTGCAACTGTGCGAGCAAGCGCTGTGAATTGGTGGGGAGAGTGCAGGGGGGGGGGGGGGAGTGCGGGGGGGGGAGTGGCGTCGGGGGAGTGGAGGATTTGGACGGGGGGCTGAGGGATGGGGGGAGTAGCGAGTAGCCCAGGGGCTCCCCCCCCCCCCCCACCATATCGCGCGAACGAATTGACGCGAATGTCAGGTGTCACGCGACAACAACGAGGAGGGGAAGGGTGCTGTCACGTGTGCTGTCACGGGTGCTTCTCCAGGCACGCGCACGTGACCGCTGCATCGATTAGACTGCACGGCGGTGGTGCCGTGTGCAGAGGCGGGTGACAATCCCCGACGCGACGTGCACAAGAGACGCCCGATTCTCTTGGGATATGTTACAGGTGAAGCGGATTTATATTGAAACAAAAAATACTACTGGATGCAGGCCTCCACATGGCGGTTGTCTCGTGGGGGTTTGTGAAGAGCGCACGAGGTAGTTGTAACCCGTTCAGATATCACCTGCCACGGACTCTAGTTACACGTGGGCGGATATCGAATCCGGTGCCACAGGGTTCGTAGCGCAGTGACCCAATCACAGCGCCACCGCTCCACCCAGGGTTCGCGCTCACTCGCTGCCAGGGAGTGGACGACAGCCCGACGGGCCGTGCCGGTGACGGCTCCGTGGCAGCCCGAGGAGATGGCCGGCCCTGAAAGGAGGGCGGCCCCGTGGAGATGCAGCGACGAGATGGCCTCGTGCGCCACGGGGGAACGAGATGGAGCGTGGCGGCACGGGAGAACGAGATGGATCGTGGCGCCACGCACCGCAGGACCGTGACGGATTGCCGACGGTGTCCAGAGGAATTCATCGAGCAGTGGATAGACCACGGCGCGTAATGATGTCGACGACGACGACGCAAATGCATCGCATTATTGGCAGCGACCCAATTTTGAATGGCGATACTTCGTATGCAAAGGAGACCTGGGAGAAATCGAGGGCGATCTACAATAGCGACGTTAAATCGCATGTCAAAATATACAAGAGGCGTTAAGTCACGAGTCGAAACGGTCCAAGTGTTACTAATGGTAATTCAATACATTAATGGCACTTAATATGTATGCATATGTGTGTGTGTATACATAAGCCGCAGTTTAAACACTCGAGACACTGCATTTCAGCGGCGCTCGTTCAGTAACTCGGACAACGGCCCTGGCGAGCCTCGTCCCGAGAGAGACGCGGAGACGCGGCACCTTGCCCAGCCTCTCCGCAAAACGCAGCGCCGCCGGTGGCCGACTGCTCCCCACATTCAATTACCTCGTCATCGCGCGCGCTCGTGTCCACGGTAGCAATCACCCTCTTGATTTCCATTCTAATTAATCGCTGTTATGTCTCTTTTTTTTACGCCGCGCGTCGCAATTTTAACCCCCTCCCTCCCACCCACCCACCCCCTCCCTCCCACCCACCCCCTCTCTCATCTCTCTCCTCCCTCGCTCTCGCACCCCCCAAACCCGGCTCCCTACCACACACATGAGGCCCTCCACTGCAGCACCCACCCCCAGAAATAAGCCCGGCTCTCATTACGATTGCACCGCACCGAGGCTGAGAACGGCACAAGGTTACGCATTTTGGGGTCCCGATCATCCTTTCGAAACGAACCCTAATGAAGTCCACACAGGATGCCGCTGTCGTCATGGGGGGGGGGGGGGGGTAATTCGAGATGGCGCGTAACGCCAATCACCGCGGTTAGAGGAACCCACTTCATTGGCTCCGAGACAGCCAATTAATTATAATTAACCTATGCGGACTTCCATTCAATAATAATGATCGCAAAGCAAGGATTAATAATATCGCGGGGCTCAGCGGAATCGTCATTGTAAGTAACATTGCGGGGAACACGGCGAGAATGCGAGTGGGGTGGTAGGGGAGGGGAGGGAGGCGATGGAGAGACAGAGGGGGCAGGGAGAGAGGGTGGGGGGAGGGACTGGGGGGCCGCTGCGGGTTTTAGTGCCTGAGGTTGAGTGGGGGAGTTTAATCTCATCCAGGTCACCTTCACCTCCAGATCCACCTGAACCCACATCTACATTTGCGCTTAACAGCATTTATACAGTTCCACGTGGTGATCAGCCCACTTCGTTGGGATATCATTTGTGGGCATGTTGCTTCTGAAAAAAATATATAGCTATATAGCTCTGTGCGCCTTGTAAAATAAAGAAATAGACAGTTTCGTAGTTAGAAAAATAGTTAACATTCCAGATCCCTAACATCATCTCATCCAGCTCCCCTGCGCTGCAGCCTGTGGTGTCACGTTTCCACGTTCGCCCGTGCCAGATCGAGACTCTGCAATAGTTGCACCGGTTGACGCCTCGTGACCTCCAAAGATTATTGCTCTCTTCGTCTCATCCCATCCCACACTCGTGGAGCGGGAGGTCTCATCCCATCCAACACCCCCCCCCCCCGTCTCGCCCCACCCCCCCCCCCAAATTGACGCAAGTGGTGAAATCGATCGGGTTTGGGGGAGCGACTGCAACCACAGAACCACGCCATTTCATTGAGCATTTTAAACAATCTCACTTAATTGTCTCTAATTAATATTGCTGTGGCGAGAGTTTATTTACAGTTTTATATCCCAGTTTTTTTTTAGCTCGCCTCGTTAAATTGGCTGTGGTGGGGGAGGAGAAGTGGAGGAGGAGGGGGAGTGGTGGGGGGGCGGAAAGGTTTCTGTGGGGGGGGGGGGCAGATGGGTGAGTGGGGGGAGGTGGTCGAATCGTTACGTAATTAAGTTCCGTTTCGAGCGCTGCCGCGACTGCCCTCTAGCGGTCGTGGGACATCACAGAGAGGGCAGCGCCGAGGGCGAATGAATGCCCCCTCTCTGCTTCTCTTGCTGGGATCCTGGCACCGAGGTGCCTCACTCAATTCGCGAATAGTGATGGGGGAGTGGGGTGGTATATTCATTAACTCCACGTGCATCGCCGTTCTAATTAGCGACACGGTCAGCCCACGGCGGCGGCTTTAATTAAAGATCACCTCCACGTCGTATCAAACGAGGAAGGAGGCGCGCACGGAATTGAAGAGGGGCGGGGGAAGGTCGCGCCTTCTCTGATGCTGCTCTTAAGGTCGTGCTGCGTGGTGATGGCAGGTCCCTGTGCCTCGGTGCAGACTCCTGCCACCCGTAACGTGTGACGCAGGTAGACGGATAGGCGAACGGGCAGATTGAGAGATTACCTTTGCTTGTTGTCCCCCCACTGGTGACGACCACGTCATTTGGTGACGCGGCAATTAAGTCAACCACACCATGGCCAAAACGTGAAGGCACATGTGGTAGGTGACGTTTCGGGCAATGACCCTTCTTCGCGGCCCACATAGATGAAGGATAGTTGCATGAAACGTCGCCGATTACACGTGTTCCTTTTTCTTTTATAGGTCACAGTGCCACAGACAGACGCGTGTGTTGAGTTCGTTTTCATGCCCCGGTGAGAGCCTTGCGTGCTCAGTAATTGTAGTTGACATAACGATGTGCACGCACACTGCATCATCACGCGTACACCATCTATGGAGCGTCGTCGCTGTAGCTGCAGGTGACTCTGCACCTGACACACTCGTGGCGTTTTAGGAGACTCGGCATCTGCATTTAAAACCGCGGAGACCTGGGGTTTGCATCTACCTGGGTCACCTCGAGTTATATAAATACACAAATATCGTTGCGCGTGAACGCCATGCAATAATGATATCACGTCACTGCAGTGCCCACATCACCGAATCACCCACCTATCCACCCCCTCCCCTCCCTCCCCGCATCATTACCGCATCATTATCATCATTACTTCTTACAACACATCTCTCTTACATCATCACATCGCTCTTACATCATCACTGCGTCTGGAACATCCTCGCCGCATCTCACGCGCTACCGCTCGTCACAAATCATCAATGCACACATCTCGTCATCATCATCATCCACATCATCACCGCACCTCCAACATCGCCAAGACTTCTTATCGCGGGTTGCGGTGTCGTTATCTGCGTGCCCGTGCCGAGGCGGCCGCCCTCATGTTACTTGTCATGTACGAAGACAAATATCCCCCCCCTCCGTATAGCCTGAACAGACTGTTGGGGCAAGTTATGTTAGCGAGCACCTGTGAAGGCCGGCACGGCACACGAGGGGTTAGTGGCCAGGACCACGTCCGGCCGCCTTTGTCTCCCCAGTGGCGATGTTTACACACCACATCGGGTACTCATTTGAGGCTGAGTCGGCTTAGGGGAAGTCCAGGACGAGTTCAGGTAATCGTCACTGGTGTTGTCCGTGAGAGCTGGAGTCGAACTCGGATCGCCGGGTTCGTAGCGCAGCGTGCTAACCGCTACACGACCGCTTTCCACTTGTCAGTACACACACAGAGACAGGAAGTCTCGTGTTCATTCTGTGTACATAAGCCCTGCGCCACGTGTACACACACAAAGCCGCATGTACTCGAGCATTAACCTATTTATACACACACCCACTAACCCACGTGCACACACACACACACTAATCCACGTGTACACACACCCACTAACCCACGTGTACACACACCCACTAACCCACGTGTACACACACACACACACTAACCCACGTGTACACACACACACTAACCCACGTGTACACACACTAACCCACGTGTACACACACACACACTAATCCACGTGTACACACACCCACTAACCCACGTGTACACACACACACACACTAACCCACGTGTACACACACACACACTAACCCACGTGTACACACAGACACACTAACCCACGTGTACACACACACACACACACTAACCCACGTGTAAGTATCCTTTTAAACAAGCGACCTCTTCGCGTTTCGCGAGCTGCAATTTCACGCGCACAGCGCAGAAGACGCAGAGCTGTCCGGGGGAGCCCGTTAGGAGAGCGTAAAAGTGAGAGGTTTGGGGGTAGCGCAATGGGAGCGCATGGGGAGAGCGCGAGAGGAGGCCGCTCTGTCGCATCCTCCGTCTCGAGAACAAACACGAGCGCGCCGCGTTACCCCCACCCCCCCACCCTGTCTCCCGGCCGTCGCGAAAATCTCGCAGCGCCGTCTCGAGGTCGTGTTTCACGTCCGACCGTCGGTGCCGATTGATCCTGAGACCCCCCCCCCCCGGGACAGGAGCCAAAATCAAACGCGAGCGGAGCGACACTCGGCGTGGCCGCGAGCCGCCGGTGTTTCGCCACGGCGGCGAGCCCCGCTCTGCGTTCGAGAGAGTGTGAGTGAGCGAGTTAAGTGAGTGAGTGAGTGCACGAGGGTGCGTGTGAGTGAGTGAGCGAGTTCATAAATGAGTGCATGGACGCGCGTGTGTCTGTGTGTCAATTTAGACGAGTGGCTGTATCAGTGATTTATATAAATACGCGAGTTAACAGTGTTTGCAAGATAGGGAATGTGTGTGCGCGCGAGAGCGAATGAGTGATTGCCCGAACGAGCGAGCGAGTGTGCAAGTGGCCGTGCTTGTGCGAGTCGATGAGCGCCCCAGTGAGTGAGTGTGCGAGCAACAGTGAGTGAAGGTTTAATTAGCATGAGCGAAGGTGCTAGCAGGTGACAGGTGCGAGTGGGTGAAGGTGCTGGTGGGCGAAGGTGCGAGTGTGCGAGGGTGCGAGTGTGCGAAGGTGCGAGTGGGCGAAGGTGCGAGTGGGCGAAGGTGCGAGTGGGCGAGGGTGCGAGTGTGCGAAGGTGCGAGTGGGCGAGGGTGCGAGTGTGCGAGTGTGCGAGGGTGCGAGTGTGCGAAGGTGCGAGTGGGCGAAGGTGCGAGTGGGCGAGGGTGCGAGGGTGCGAGTGTGCGAGTGGGCGAAGGTGCGAGTGTGCGAAGGTGCGAGTGGGCGAGGGTGCGAGTGTGCGAGTGTGCGAGGGTGCGAGTGTGCGAAGGTGCGAGTGGGCGAAGGTGCGAGTGGGCGAAGGTGCGAGTGTGCGAAGGTGCGAGTGTGCGAGTGGGCGAGGGTGCGAGTGTGCGAGTGTGCGAGTGGGCGAGGGTGCGAGTGTGCGAAGGTGCGAGTGGGCGAAGGTGCGAGTGGGCGAAGGTGCGAGTGGGCGAAGGTGCGAGTGTGCGAAGGTGCGAGTGGGCGAAGGTGCGAGTGTGCGAAGGTGCGAGTGGGCGAGGGTGCGAGTGTGCGAGTGGGCGAGGGTGCGAGTGTGCGAGTGTGCGAGGGTGCGAGTGTGCGAAGGTGCGAGTGGGCGAAGGTGCGAGTGTGCGAGGGTGCGAGTGGGCGAGGGTGCGAGTGTGCGAGTGGGCGAGGGTGCGAGTGTGCGAGTGTGCGAGGGTGCGAGTGTGCGAAGGTGCGAGTGGGCGAAGGTGCGAGTGGGCGAAGGTGCGAGTGGGCGAGGGTGCGAGTGGGCGAGGGTGCGAGTGGGCGAAGGTGCGAGTGGGCGAGGGTGCGAGTGGGTGCCCCTTGTGAATGAGCGATGATGCGTGGATGCACGAAGAGAGCCGAACAACGCGCGAGCCGGCTAACGAGGTAGAGTGATGTAATTAGCATGAACGCGAATGAGCTAGCGCACGTTTCAGTTTAACCAACGCGTGCTTGCGCGAGTGAATGAGCAAGCGAGCGAGCGAGTGAATCGATGTGCAGAGGTAGCGGATGAGCCAGTGAACGTGCGCTTGCATCTTTAGCAACAACCGCGGACAGTAAACCCGGCCCCGCACGCCGCGGGGCCCCGCACACCGCGCCGGCTTTTGCCGATCCGCGCTGTTCGAGACGCGCTCGGAGAGGTCGCGGATTCGCGCTCCGCTTCATTCAGCGCGGCCACTGCGGCAGCGCTCGCACGCGGTCGGTTTCGCTAGGGCCGGCGGCAGCTCTCACCCCCCTTCTGCTGCTGCTACTACTACCACAGGATACCGCTATTGGTGCGGAGATTAATGGGTGGTCTACTGATGATGAGCGCAGCAGCGGTAGCTCTGGTTTGGGACTGATCCCACATCGTTTCTCTGCATCCCACACAGCCCCGCCTCTGAGCAGGTGCACAGGTGCCGGTGAGCGGCGATGACAGGCGCATTTAGCTGCCAGCCCCGTGTGTGCGTGTGTGTTTGTCTGTGTGTGTTTGTGTGTGTGTGTTTGTGTGTGTGTGCGTGTCTGTTTGTGTCTCTGTCTGCACGGGAGCAGCGGTGTGGCTGTTAGCGCGCTGTGCAACCAACCTGGCCACCCGAGTTCGATCCCGGCTCACGGTCAACACCAGTGAAGATCATCTGAACCGGTCCTGGGCCTCCCCTAAGACGACTCAGCATCGAATGAGTACATTATGCGGTGTGTAAACATCGCCACTAGGGAGACAAAGGCGCCCGGGTGTGGTTCTGGGCACCCACCCCCTCGTGTGCCGTGTCGATCTTAATAGGTGCTCGCAAACAGCACTTGCTCCAAAAGTCTATTAAAGCTATACGGGGGATCTTTGTTTTTCTTTCGATGCGTGCACGTGTGTGCGAGACCATGCGACGCGTGTGTGACTCGTGCATTTTGCGTGCGCGTGTGTGCGGCGCGCGCGCGCGTGTGTACATGCGGAGTCGATGTGCGCATATAACAAGCGCACGGAATGTGTGCGCGCGCTTTGACACGAGTGTGTATATGCATGCACCTTGTGATGAACGCGTGTGCACGTCGTGCGTGTCTGTGTGCGTACACGCGAATGTGTGGCGAGCGCTGACGATGCCCATGGCCATATACACACACACATCAGCGAACACGGCAAAGCCTTCAACATCTTGTCAAGCAAGTCTCGCTCTTTCAGAAGCTGCGCTATTGAGACCGCACGCACGCACACACGTTGGAGGCGCCGCTTCGAATAACAAAATTAGAGCGACTGAAACCCTCTCGCGCGCCCTCTCTCCCTCCACGTCCAACTGCGGAGTCTGGGGTAGTGGTGGGGAACGCCGAGTCCTTCGGCGGCAGGGAGGGAGAGGCGAGCGCGACTGCGCAGTCGCCCGAGACGACACGCTGCCAGGGAAACAGCCGCCAATGCGATTACTGCGCCCGGAGCTGAGCCTCTCGCCCTCCCCGGCTCCCCCACCCCGTCTCCCTCCGTGCCGCGTCCGTCTTGCGTCGTATTGGCGTGGACTCGCTCGTGATGCGGTCACTGGGACTTGAGCAGGGAGGATAGATTACAACTCACTATGACAGCAGTAGCAGCAGCAGCCGCCGCGTACTGAAGAGCGCTGTCCTTGCCGATCGCTCGCGTAATTAACGTTCTCTTCCCTGCGTTAGAGGAATTAAGAGAGAGAGCAGCAGCAGCAGCTGTAGCGGTTTTAGCTGGACGAGTGTTGGCGGTGGAAACACGTCGGGGAAATCGATGCGCTTTTGCGCAGATTGGACTCGCAACGGCGAAGTGACAAAATGTAAACACATCGTGCGCGCACGTCCGCTCCGGTCTGCGTCTCCGCGCGTGTCCGTGCTTCTCTGCGTATCTGCGTCTCCCCGTTGTCCCCATGTGTCCGCGTCTTCCCGTGTCTGCGCGCGGTGTCTTCGCGTATCTTTCTGGGTCTTCGTGTCACTGTCTCCACGCGCATCTCTGTCCCACCGGGTGTCTCCGGGCGCACGGCTGCACGGGTCGCATTCAAAGCGACACTCGTCCCTTTGCCGTGGAAATTACCCCCCCCCCCCCCGCGCTCCCTCTCCACCCCCCCGCGCTCCCTCTCCATCCCAGCTCGCCGATCACCGGTCCCGAGACCGGCCCGGAGCGGTCGCACCCCAACCCCTCACCCACTCGCACCCCAACCCCTCACCCACTCGCACTCCTTACCTGGCAGGAGTCGCCTCTCTCCGCCGCGAAGCAGCTGAACACGAAAGTAGAGAAGTCGTCATCTTGTATAGGAGCACAGGTCGCCATCGCTCGCTCTCCGCGCAGACTGGCGGCCCGCGGGAACGCGCGCGCTCTCACGCGCTTCGTCTGGGTGCCTCCCCGTCTCCCCCCTCTCCCTCTCTCGACGCTCTCCCTCCACTGCTCCTCCTCTCGCCTCCCCGCCCCACGTGATCCCTCTACTGTACTGGTGGTGCACGCGCACGCAATAGGAGCACGCGCGCGCACGCGTCCGGCACCGGGAGCGGGGAGAGAGGAGGTGGGAGACGTGAGGTGGGGGAGGCGGCGGTGGGTTTGGTGTGTGGGATGAAGGTGGGAAGGGATCCAAAGAGAAGGAGGAGCGGGCGAGGGAGAGGTGACGGTAGCAGCAGTACCGCAGAGAGAGAGAGGGAGAAGTGGAGGGAGGGAGGGGGTGATGGAGGGGAGGGATGGGGGAGGACAGCACAAACTGGGGGGCAGCAGATGGGGGAGACTCGGAGAGGAGCGAGCCCTGGTTTGTGTTGTCGTGTTGTTGTTGTTGTTGGTCAGTAAGACGCGATGGGACACGCCTGTCATCCGGCGCTTTTTG
Organism: Lethenteron reissneri; assembly: GCF_015708825.2. Taxonomy (NCBI): domain Eukaryota; kingdom Metazoa; phylum Chordata; class Hyperoartia; order Petromyzontiformes; family Petromyzontidae; genus Lethenteron; species Lethenteron reissneri. Next base: position 13,976,623 of record NC_083795.1, on the reverse strand, counting down.
TGACAGTGGGGGTTGGTGGACCACACGCAGATTTTTGTGAAACTCCCAAACCCGCCGGACTGCGAGGTGGCCACGGGATGGCAGTACAGTAAGTGGGTTCGCGAACCCGGTCGGTTCGCATCCCGTGAGGCTTACCCCCTCGCGCGCGCCCTGGGGTCGACCCCTTGCGGGCAATCCCCGTGTCCTCCACACACGAACAGGCCGAACGTCTCCGTTGCAGGAGTCTCACGCGGCAGGTCAGACACTCGGCTACGCCTTCCTGTATTACACAATTGACTACAACAACAACAACTCAACAACGTTGGTGGTGGTGGTGGTGGTTTTGAGAGAGAGAGACGTCATCATTGCTTTGGGCATCAGCAGCAGCAGCAGCAGCGCTGTGGAGTTTGCTCAGGAGCGGTGTTGCTGATTTATTCCGATCCCACGCCCACGATCACTCCGCGTCTCAATGTCGTTCTTGTGATTATTGTTGCCGTTTGCTGTTGTTGATCCTATTGTTGTCGTGCGTGCCTCCACATGAATTAAATGCAAAGCTGGGCGTGCGTCCGTGTTTACTTCGGGGGAGCGGTCGTGTAGCGGTTAGCGCTACGCTGCGCTATGAACCGGGCGACCCGAGTACAATTCCCGCTCACTGGCAACATCGGTGACGATTACAATATCTACACCGGTTCTGGGCTTCCCCTAGGTCGACTCAACCTCAAATGAGTACTTGGTGCGGTGTGTAAACCTATGACGGCCGTGCAGGCCTTCATAGGTGCTCGCTAACAGCACTTGACCACACAGTCTGTTAACAGGTTATACGGGGGATCTTTGTCTTTACCTCAAAGTGCACCTAGCATGGCACAAGCGCCGTGGGGACGTCACCGACACAGCGTGGTGATGGGCGAGTGTTGTTGTTATCCGTGTGCTTGTATATGTTTGTGTTTGCCTGAACATCAGCATCGGGAAGAAAAAACGCGGCCGGGCGTGGTGCCGGCCACCCACCCCCTCGTGGTGTGCCGTGCCACCCTTTGATAGCTGCTCGCTAACAAACCTTTCCCTCGACGGTCTGTGAAAGTTCACGTGGGGGGGGGTCTTTGTCTTCGTGTGTTCCATGTGTTGGGGAGTGCTGGCGCAGTGGTTAGAGCACGGCACTACGAACCCGGCGATGCGAGTCCGGTCGATGGTAACGTCAGCAGTGAGTCATGCTTGGACCGGTTCTAGGCATCCTCGAGGTCGACCGAGCCTTAGTGGGTGATCCTAACAGCCACAATAAGCCTGTAAGGAGGGTGTGTGCGCGATCATTATACATCGTACACGCGTCTCTGTGTGTGCTTGAGCGCGCGTGCCGTTATGCGCGAGTGTATGTGAGCGCGTACTTTGTGTGTTGTATATGTTCATTCGTGTGTGCGTGTTTCTCTGCGCGTGTCACTGTGTGTGTGTGGTGCGCATTGCACAGTACGCGTGCCCCAGCTCTGTGTCCGGCATTCTCCTCGTGTGTTTGTGGACCATTTTGTGTTGTTGTTATTATTACGGGAATCGCGTATAACAACAACAACAATAGCAGCAACGACGATGACAGTGGGCAGAGCGCGTGGGTGCGGATGAGCCGGAGTTGTTGGAGCAGAGATGACACCTGGTGCATTCATCGCCGGGCAGTACCTGTCGCTTCACCCGTCCTCGTCACGTGGCGCCGCGCACCTAGCCTGGCACAGGCAGCGTGGTGAAGTCGCCTGGTTGGCATGGATCGTAGTGCAAGGAATTAAATGCCCCCCCGCCGCCCCAGCACTCTCTCTGTAGCCCGGCGTCTTGGGGTGCCTCCGGCCCGTGGGCTGTCGGTGCAGTTGCGCTGCCTGCACACTCGATAGTCGTGTTCATGCAAATATCGTACACGCAGAACTCCATTCTGCGGCTCCACGTCTTAAAAAATAAACCCATCAGCCTATTGTATTTTCCAGACAAATATGTAAAATGGTAGGTTTTTTAAAGTAAAAAAACTAACGCCAGGCCGATTTCGACCTTCTGGGTCTCATCAGCAGGGTGAGTGAGGTTTGTTGGATTACGAGATGTATCCTTGTGAGAGCACTCCATATAAACTGGGGGACCCCGTTCAACGCATACAACGACGCACTCCGCAAATTCATGATGACTCTGTGACTTGGTGGTGTATGTCTGCGCGCGCGCGCGTGTTTACTCAATTAGATGTTATGTTATTGCTAATTAATGTGTTGGGCTTAGATTTGCCAAATACCTTTGCCAAACAAGGAATTATCTCCAGTAAAGGCACAAGCGAATGGGGAGGGGAGGCGGGTGAGGTAGTGCAGCACAGAGTAGCAACTCGTCATCATCATCATCAGCAATGGTCAATCCACTGCTGAATAAAAAAAAAGGTAATTCTCAAGCCGCAGCAGCCACTTCTCACCATCATCCGATAACGCATTTCACCTCGCGCCCGCGCGCGAACTGATTTCATCGTTCCATCTCCCCGTCAGTAATTGATTGTCGTACGCGTTCCATTCCTTGGCTGGCTAGCTGGAGTTAAGCACCGCCCACGTGTTTGTTTCATTAAGGGTTCACATCCTTTTGTATTCATCATCATCAGCAGCAGCCGGGCTGTAGACCATTGAGACACGTGGCGTGATGCCAACAGAATTTCCTAAAATTTCCGCTCGCCCCCCACCGGTCCCTTACCCCCCCCCCCACCCACCCCCTTCACATCGGAGTGGGGGGGGGGGTGATCCCCACCACCTCCCCCCAAGCCCCCACGTCGCCGCGAGTGCCAATCAAGCGGCACGCGTGACAGTCATTACCTAATTGGCATTTAAATTGAGAAGCGGGGTAACACGTGGCCGTGGGGAGGCTACGGGGAGTCGGGGTGGGGGGGCGCAGCCGCCGCAGCTCAGAGCCGCGAACAAAAGCGTAGGGAGGGACGAGGGCAATGACAAACCCCGAGTCCGCGCCACCTGAATCGCAATCAGCAGATGCCGCATGAATACAGCCGCGCGATTAGTCAATTAATTCGTGTGCGGCGCAGCGTTTAAAAAAAACTAAATATGTGTGTCGGTTCCAGGTCAAGTTTTAGGAGGAGAGCAAATCGCATTGCTTCGAGAGGAGAATAAAATCTCGCCAGCAATCAATCCGCGCGCCATACTCGCTCCTTCGATTTATCATCGATTAATCATCGCACAATTGTCGATCTCGTAATCGAATACGTCGTCGTCCTTATCGAATCATCCTGGACTGTTGTCACCGTACATCTTCATCAGCCATGGTCAATCCACTGCTGGATGCACACGAGCTTATTTCAGGGTTCCGTCTCCGCGGCGGACGCCCTCAATCGTGAACGTCACGATCATCGTTGTCGTCGTCATCACCCTCATCATCATCGACTGCTCTCGCAGCACATTCCATTAGACTCATTAGGGCCGTGAGGATAATGAGCGCATCGCTGATATGTGGAGGTGGGTTCTCCCATTATCATCGTCGCCATCACCATCCATCATCGGGCATCGTCAGCCAATGCCTGCTACCCGCTGCTTAATTGTCTATTATCCTGATGGGGGGTGGGGGTTGGAGAGAGTGGGGGTTGTATATCACAAGTGGCATCGTCGCTTCTCTCTCGAGTGCGCGCGCGCTCGCGCGCTCGCACGGGTGAATTATTTAAACTTTAAAGCGGCGCTTCTTTCACGTGGAGAGAGAGATGCAGGCTGCGGCACGGATACCGTGCAGGAGGGAAAATTTCAAATTGCGCGCGGGGAACGTTTGCACGTTGTGGCGACAAATAAAAAACACACGAATACGCAACATGAAACCGATGCCTTCGAGCGCGTGGTCTTTCTGTGTCTTGTGGCCTGGGTAACCGAGGGTGGAGGTGGGCCAGGGGTCTTGATTAGGTGGCCACCAATCGTCTTCATTCGCATATCAGGGGCTTTGATTGCAAGTCTCGGGGAAATTCTTCACGCCGGGAGCTTCTCGCGAGGGTGCTTGGACGTACGGAGCGGTGGCGCTGTGGTTAGCACATTTCCCGAGGAACACTGCGACCAGCGTTCGATTCCCGGCCACGACTATCACTGTTTATTGGCCAGCAATGTCTGAACCGGTCCTGCGTCTCTCCGAGGCCGACCCATCCTTAACTGAATACCTGGCGCGGTGTGTAGCCATCAGCGCTGGGGAAACAAATGCGGCCGGGCATGGTGCAGACCACTCCGCGTGTTCCTGTGAAATGACATGTGGGCCTCAATGGGAACTCGCAAACATCACTTTTCCCCCGCGAGTCTGTGTGGGCTACACGGAGGGGTGACCCGCTGGCTCTGTACGCGTGTGTGTAGCTGGTGCATTGAGACGCGATCATTGCGACCTTGCTTCTATTCCTGGCCACGTGTTATGTCATTGGCGAGTGATATCCGAACCGGGCCCGGCCCTCGCCTACGTTGACTCCGTCTAGGTGCGCTCGTGCATCAGCTTTACTTCTTGGGGAGAGACAAAGGTGGTCGCTTCGTGCTGCAGGCCCACGCCACTCTCTTGCTTGCTGTTCCCGGTCGGAATGGGTGCTCGCCAACAGCACTTGCTGCCAACACTCAACGTGGGCTACACACGGGGATCTTTGTCGTTGGACTAAATATAGATTACACTTTACACACACACTTTAAATAATTCACGCGGCTTAAGGCGCGGGGACGGGCGCATGATAGGTCACTGCCCATGCAACTGTCGCCTTGGCTCGGCTTATCCGCCCAACCCATCTACAAAAGCCGAACAACTCAAGTCCCAACACTTTCTGTAAATATGAGCACCCCCCCCGCCCCCACAACGGCAAAGATCCCTCCTATAGCTTTAACATGCTGTAGGGACAAGCGCTGTTCGCGAGCACCTATGAAGGTGGGAATGGCACAAGAGGGGGGTGGGTGGCCAGCACCACGCACAACCGTCTTTGTCTCCCCAGTGGCAGTGTTTACACAACCGCACCAGGTACTCATGTGCAGCTGAGTCGACCTAAGGGAGGTCCAGGACTCGGATCAGATAATCGTCACTGGTGTTGACCGAAGAGGCCGCCATTTTTGAGGACTGCCATTTTTTACGTTTAAGTGACTAAGTTTTTTTGTTCTTATTAAGTGACCGTCGGAGACAATTACGTGCCGAATGTGGTGCTTCGATCACCATTTGAACGAGTATGCATGTCATCTGCTCCGCTAGTTGTGTGGACAAGCACCGTTAACAAAAAACACTCGACAAATTCGTCAATAACAGTGGCCTTAAAAGTAAAAATTAAACGTTCGTGCAATGGCCCTTCTTGATATGAAAGGAAGGCCATTTCCCCGAAACGGGAGTTATATTGACGAACGTGTCGAGGGGTTTTTTTTGTTGGTAATGGTGCTTGGTGCACCACTGTCCAACGAGGCATCACAAACACAACGCCGGCGAATGGCACCTGCAACAGATCACGTGACCGGACGTGACTGGTTCTTCGGAGGTTCCATTGTTCTTTGTGATCGCTCGCATTGGTGGGGACTGACCGCATCAGCTGTGGACGCTCCCGATCTCATCAGATCTCGCAAGCTTAGCAAGGTTTGTTAAGCCTGGAGAGTAATTGTATGAGAAATCCCCCATGCATGCACATACAGGTTGCCATCGGACCTGTGGGCCGAGGTCGTGGATAGCAGAGGAGAGTGCAGAGCATAAGCAATTCGAATGCACTACGATGCTCTCCGTTTTCAGCAACCCGCACTGACCAGCGTGGTGAAGTATGGTCTAAACACAAACACGTGTGGAGTGTCTGACTTGGTGCTGGGAATGTTTTCATGAAGGCAGCGGGACGCAATGTCCGGGTCCCCCTTTACAGGAGGTTATTTTTATCTGGAGACAAAGCTGACCCGTGATTTTATTGGCTTTTAAAAGAGGTGGGGGCAGCTTTTTAAAGGGCTCTTTTTTGGGGGCTGGAGGGGATTCGAAATGTAGGGGGTAAGTGGGGCCACCCGCCTGGAGCTCACGTGCGGACTCCGATTTTAGCGCCGCCCGCTCGCCTCTCCTCGAGTCTCCGGATCGAGTCTCCTCGCTCATGTGGGGGGAGAGGGAGGGATGCGCGGAGTCATTAATTCCGCCTAATTAGCAGCCGAGAGCCCGCCGAGATCGGGAGCGGCGCGTGGAGGTTAATTAGGATGCGTGGCATCTGAGTAAGGGCCATCGCCCGAAACGTCATTCGTTACGGCACGCTACACGTGTTTCGCGTTTTTGTTGTTTCTCTGGCGGGGAGTGACAATAACTCGTCGATTGCTCACTGGATATCGATTGCTCAGCGCACGCCACATGCACAGATCTCGCGTGTAATAGTATTCTAAGTCATGGGTTGCAATGAGACCCCAGTGCAGCCACTAGAGGCCGCTAAATTAACACAGAGGCAAAAAAAACAATCGACTCGCGACCGTGAATCACGCGACAATTTATCAAAATCGCCAGGCCCAATTACATCACTGAATTCATTACAAACCCACGTGATTCTTAATTGACCAGTTAAAATTATTCAGAGAGGATCTCCCACGACTGACCTTTAACCCTTGCATTTAGCTCATCAACCAGCTATTGGCCTCTTTAACCGCACCCAGCCTTGTCGCCCTAACCCTCACCCTCACCTCGACCTGGGCTGCGCGTGTTATTGTTTTCTATTTGTCGAGTTACAAAGGAAGCCGCATTTGTCAAGATAAAACATCACACCCCCCCCACCACCCTCCACTCGCTCTTCCCCCATCACGGTGACTTAGTAACGCTCCTGCTCTCTCGCTCGCTAGTTAATTAATTGGGTTAATTAATGGGGTTGGTGGTGGTGTCATCAGTAGTTATGGCTGCCCCCCCTTCCTCTCCCTCCCACCCTCCCACGCATTCCCCTCCCCCTTCCTCTCACACCCTCCCCGAAACCCCGGGTTGACGTGGCAGATGAACGCATTCTCAGAATTGTCGGCGCGTTTTTGGTTTTGCCCCCTAGACGCGCTCCGTTAATGTAATTGTTTCGCGCGCGAACGCCACTCGCCGGCCCCTAGACGGGCGGGCACGGGGTCTGAAGGGGTCGAGAGAGAAGGGACGATGGGGGAGGGGGACGGGACGATGGGGGAGGGGGACGGAGCGATGGAGGGGGGGGAGGCGAGCGAGCGAGGGAGGTGAAATGGGAGAGACTTTAGGATACGCGCGATTGGGGTGAGTGAGTGCGCCGCGGGGTGTGTGACGCTGGAGGGAAATGCCATTCACACATCGTGACCATCGCAGTAGTCGTAGTAGCATTGTCATCATCATCATCACTAATCCGCAATCGTCACAATCTCAAACAGCACTGAACACGCGCTGGCATTGGCTGCTGTGATTGATAGACTGTATTTAGGCCATGTAATAGACCGCAGAACAGTGAAGTGATAGCGACGGCGTGGGAGAGCCTTCATCTAGCAGTGGATAGATAACGGCTGCTGCCGATGATGATAACTACGACGAGGATGTATTGTCCAATGAGATAACGCACGCACGTGTGCGCGCCCACGTGTACCACGCGCGCACGTGTACCACACACACACGTGTACCGTATGCACGCAGGGAGTTCACCCCCGCATCGATGCGACGAGAGCACGGTAGCAAAGGCAATGCTTTTTGCGGATGTTGAACTTCTTTCGCGCCGTACGCGTGCAACTATGCTAATCGGAGTGCAGCGAGTATGTTTCAAAAGGGCTCATTCCAGTGCGGCAGAGCTTGAGGGTGGACTCCCGCGGGCGTTCTGTTCTCCTCCTGCACGCAATAGGCGCTCAGGCGAGAAGCAACGTTTCACTTAGTTGTCCTAACAACCCAAATAAAACGATTCTGGTTATGTCATAAGCCTCGTGGAGGCGTTCGTTTAGTCGCAGATCAGGCGAGCAACGCGCGTTTCGCACGTTTAACGCGGTTTCCTCTCCCCCCTCCCCCTTGTTGGCTTCGTGTGATCGTCGGCTCGCGTGGCTGAGTTACTCACTGTTGAATATTAACGACGCTTACGCAAGGGCTCCGAGTGAACAGGCGTCTTCCGCAGCGCCTTCAAACATCGCCGTCCCTCCACGCGCAACCAAAACAAAGCGTCAGCCGCGCGGCGATTACGCGAGCGCATCATTTCAGCTGCATCGGTTCATTGCAAGCAAAGTCTGAGACCGGTTTGCGACTTGGAGCATTTCATAAGTCGAGACTACTTCCGTCCAAAGACGCTAATGGTAATCTTGAGTTACGTAAAAGCGAGTTATTGCTCTTGTACGCTACCGCGACGTCGCAGCGCTTGTGCCAGGCTAGGTGCACTTCTAGGTCACGTGAAGTGTTGAAGACTGGTAGGAAGGTCTCGCGGGACAGACCCAGGTGTTACGGGTGAACTGACTGAGACGATTGGCAGATGAAACATCTGCGCTCTCCTCACTGTCCCGTCGTGATGTGTTTTATCCGCTCGGCGCCCTCTGCTCGTTGTTGTGAGCGTTTTCCCTCTGCCGGTGAATGTCCCACGAATCGAGAGCCCGGCCCCTATTTGCGGCGAGCGAGTAGTTGCTGGAGGATTGACCACACGAACATTCCGTGGTCAAAACTGAAACCATGCAAACCACAAGCGACAGCCCTTGGCATCACGTGCGAGAGAACAACCTTCAAACAAGCGGTGACACACGCACACAGTTACAAAGATCCCCCGTGTAGCCTTCACAGACTGCTGGAGCAAGTGCTGTTAGCGAGCACCTATGAAGTCCGGAACGGTACACGAGGGGGTGGGTGGGCAGCACCACGCCCGACCGCCTTTGTCTCCCCAGTGGCGATGTTTACACACCGCACCAGATACTCATTTCAGGCTGAGTCGACCTAGGGGAGGCCCAGGACTGGTTCAGACAATCGTCACTGGTGTTGGCCGTGAGCGGGAATCGAACCCGGGTCGCCAGGTTCATAGCGCAGCGCGCTTACCGCTACACTACCGCTCCCCACACACACAAACATGCACACCCGCGCGTGTGCACGCAATGAAAAATGCACGCACACGGAGTAACACTCACACCGTGACATGCACACGTTCAAACGCAGACAACAGCCAGAGATACAGTCGCTCACACTCACATGCAAAGATATATTAGCAGGCTGTTGGGGCAAGTGCTGTTAGCGAGCAGCACTTGTGAAGTCCGGCTACGGCACACGAGAGAGAGCGCCACGATCCGCCGCCTTTGTCTCCGCATTGCTCACACACAGCCACACACGGCTACACTAAACCTCAAAAGCTTCCACATGCGCAGTCATTAAAGTGGCCGTGCGCACGGCTTTTACAGTCACATTTGAGGGGGGTGGAGGGAGGAGGATGAGTTAGGTGGGGGGGGGGGCAGAGGGGCGGGGTGGGTGAGGGGTCTTGTGTAATAAAACGTAAAAATGATTGGCTGTGCTGGGGGCATGGGTAGCGCCGTGCGGCCACGAAGCGAAGGGGCGCGCAGACTTCAGAGTTAAGATACCCTGCCGATGTTGCGATGGGGTTTCTCGTCATTTGTTTTTTTTACAGATTTGACTTCGGACGAGGGCAGGAAGAGAATCGCGGCAGTCGAGGCGCGTCAAGTCTCCGGCGTTTCATGCGCGTGAGAATCCCTGCTCTGCGTTCTCACTGGTCCGGATGTCTTGTGACCCCCACCCCCAATCAATTGATACCTAACATGTTTTCGCCTTGCTTAATCACTTACGTTTTAAATAAACCTTACTTTAAAATGCGTACTAAATTTTATAGAATTAATTGGGGGCCACAAGACATGTGGACCACCTTGTAGAGCCCTTGGTCAATCCTGTGCTGAATGAAGACTTCCCCGCGGGGCCATATCGGTTGTGGTGCTCGTGTGGTCACACTTCACCACGCTGGTAAGTGCGGGTTTGTGAATGGGGAGAAGAGCTCACGACCGGTTCGGAATTCTAACTCAGGTGGTCGCGTTCGTAGCTCGGTGGGCTACAAATTATTTAAATGAGTCCCCTATCTAATTCCCCTCCCACCCCACCGCCACTCATCGTATCCCGGTACCAGGGTGGGCCCCTGTTGCACCGCCCGCACTGTGCACTCAATAGCTACGCCAGTGGCCTAGGGGTCACCGGTCCGTGACCCGTGACCGGATGGCGGTGACCTTGCGATACCGACTCCGTCCACCCACCCTCTCTCCCTCCTCCACTCCGATCCTCCCCCGCGCAATCCCGCCCCTCCAACACCACGGGATCCTCGCGAGTATCCGAGCCAGTGCCCGTAACCACGTCACGACGGGGGGGGTGAGATGATGTGGGAGTGGGGGGAGGGGGTAATGGTGGCGGTAACGGGATAACAAAATCGATGGCACTCGATTTCCAAGCGGAGCATCTCGCGAGAGCGCGGGTACCTGACGCTCGGCCGATTCCAAATGTCAGCGGCTGGGATGGATGGCAGGCTGCTGCGGTGCCCTATTTAAATTATTAAACTTGCTCGGATTAATTACATCTCGCACATCTCACCCCAACCCCTCTGCCCTCACCCTCCCCCTTGATAGTGCCCCCCCCCGTCCCCCCCTCCACCAACCACCAACGCAGTCTCCGCTGCAGCAGAGATGTCGTCGAGTCCTGCGATTCTCGATTTGTTTTCGTCGCTGCAAAGCGACACCGCGGAAGGAATCGAGGCCCCGAGCTCGTCTCTGCTGCCCCCCTTGCCGCCCATCCCAGCCACCAGAGCTGCCCCGCACCCCTCCCCCTGCCCCCGCCCATTCACCCCCCACCACACCGCTATTCTCCAGTCCCCTTGCACCCTGGCAGGGTCCCACTGCAGTCGTTCCAGACGCGTGGGAACGACTGTGCTGAGGCTGGGGGTGGTCAAGTATCCATGGGGCCCATATTGAGCAGCCAGGGGAGAGGTGGTGGGCAGTGAAGGATATTCATGGAGGGGAAGCAGCATGAGGACATTCCCGCAGCTCTCCCTCAAACCACTCACCCCTGCCACCTGGGATTCGCACCTCCGATTAGTACGGTTGGCTACGTACGGTGCGAAAGAAGTCCAATATACATGCACGCATTCCACGCCCTATGCCTCAACTGCCTTCGACAAAACTGTACCTTGGGGTGCCTCACCAACACCTGGGGAGCGTCACCAACAAGCGGTTTCCGGCCTCACCATTTCCGGGGCCACCCACAGCGATATCTGGGTTTTCCGGTCACGGCGCCATCCCCGTCTTCATCACGAGACGAGGCTCGAAGTCGTCACCCGATAGGATCCCGCGGTCTTGGCCAGAAGCGCCGGATCAGAGGTGCGAGCGGTGGGGGCTAAACTTAGCGCCGGCGTTAACAGGAGCTTTCAGAAGCTTTCCACTGCCGGGCATCTACGGGGAATTCCCCCCCCCCCCCCCCGTATCTGCCTCTCTCTTGCAGCTGTTTTAATTGTTATTTCATCTAGCCCTCTCCGTATAATTAACACGTGTCGTGTTCAGCGTCGAGATGGCTTGGGACTGTCATCATCATAATCATCATCGTCGTCATCGTCATATGGCCTATGGTCCAGCTGGCTCGGACTGCGCCCCATCTTGTCAAATCTCTGAAGCTATTGCTATTTATTTTCAATTTTACCAGGTAAGGCCCAGTAAGTTATGTAGATATTTTCAGGAGCGACCTGGCTATCAAAAAGTATAGCTCATCGAAGTGGCTTATCTTGTGGACATGTATAGCATCCAAATATTCTAAACGCACGTTGATTCTAAATGTGGAGGAAAAAAACAGGAGGACCCGGAGAAACATTCAAGCGACCACGGGGAGAGAGACATGCAAACTCCTAATATACATTAGGCGTCAAGATCTGGATCGACCCCACTACCTCCTGTATACCAGGCGAAGTAGTTAACATCTCGTCATCTTGGCTAAGCTGAGTTGAGCCTGGAGAGTGCCTGTTTGGGTGACCATGCAGAGCGCCGTGAGTGGAGACGTCGTTATAGATTCCGGAGCTACGAGTTAGGCAGAAGTGGGCATTGTCGCTAAAGCCATTGTTGTACTGTGCTTTTGCGTTCCCCGCCTTCAACCTGCCCGCCAGGACGGGCGTGGTGAAGTATGGTCACGCAACCACCTTGACCGTTCCAACGTGGGGAGGTCCTTCGTTGGTTCAGTTGGCGAGGAGAGGACGGTAATGTCATCCTTTTTACGTTTGAAAACACATGTATGCGTACCTAAATGCCTCCTTTTTAAACCTTATGTCTGATATTCATTATGCAAGATATGACCCGTGTTGGACACATCTATTACACAATAATTTTTTTACGATTTCCGTAGTTTGTACTCGACAGTATTTCCATTTCTCTATTCACAGAGGAAGGCCGCACTGAGCCTCAAGACACATTTTAATGAGGGTCCTGCATTGGAACAATTGGCTAATTACATTATGAAATGGCTGTGGTTTTGCCCAACCCGTGCTGTACTCTGCCATTGGGAGGGGGGATATGAAACATTGACTGTGTTAGTGACAAAAAATATGTGCATCTGAATTCTGGTGTTTTTAATCGCCATGGCCCTAACTGCTCTTTGCCCTGAAACATAAACGCAAGGCTTCTCTAAGAGGGAAGATTGGGGGGGGGGGGTCGACCTACGGACGACAGATATGGTTCCGATTGTCCAAAGATGCTCTCAGGAAGTGGTGCGAAAGGTCCGACAGCATTTTGCTGAATAAGCTCCTCCCCAGCACGTGGAGCGAAACGTCGGACACCGCGGTACATAACCCGAAAACACTTTGCAGAGACGCACGTGCGTTATGATGGCAACGATGTCCTGTGCAGCTTTAACAGACTGTGGGGACAAGTGCTGTTAGCGAGTAGCACCTATGAAGGCCGGAACGGTACACGAGGGGGTGGGTGGCCAGCACCACGCCCGACCGCCTTTGTCTCACCAGTGGCGATGTTTACACACCGCACCAGGTACTCATTTGAGGCTGAGTCGACCTAGGGGAGGCCTAAGCCCGGTTCAGATAATCGTCACTGCTGTTGGCCGTGAGCGGGAATCGAACCCGGGTCTCCAGGTTCGTAGCGCAGCGCGCTAACCGCTGCACCACCGCTCCCCACCGACACACAAAACAAAGACAAAGATCCCCCGTATAGCCTTAACAGACTGTAGGGGCAAATGCTGTTAGCGAGCACCTATAAAGGCCAGCACGGCACACTAGGGGGTGGGTGGCCAACACCACGCCCGGCCGCCTTTGTCTCCCTAGTGGCGATGTTTACATATCGCACCAGGTACTCATTTGAGGCTGAGTCGATCTAGGGGAGGCCCAGAACCGGTTCAGATAATCGTCACTGGTGTTTGCCGTGAGCGGGAATCAAACCTAGGTCGCCAGGTTCGTAGCGCAGAGCGCTAACCGCTACACTACCGCTCCCCACCGACACATACACACACAGACAGACACACACACAGACACAAACACACGTGGTTCTTCGCAACGCGTCGCAGCCACACCGCGTGTAGCAACAGCGGCGGCGGCGAGCGGGGGCTGTCAGGTATTGGGTGAGAAGACCCGCGGAGTGATTACGACTGCTGCTGGAGCCGCCGCTGTTGCCGCGTTGCTCCGCAAGGAGCCCGTAACATTTTGCCGAGGAGCGGACGAGATCGCGTTACGCGACCCGATGGCACGGGATCGCTTGTTCCACGTGCCGCGGAGGCGGCGGGGGTCGTGCGATCCGGAGCTGCGTTTTCCAAAGGTCACAGGCGCGCGTGGTACATCGTAAATCCGCGCCCGGCTATAGATGTGCGCGCGTGTCTGTGTCTGCACTTATCTTGTGCGCGCGCCGCGCTACGAACCCGGCTGCTCCCAAGTTGTATTCCCGCTCACGGCCACCAACACCGGTGACGATTATCTGGACCGGTCCCTGGGCCTCCCCTAGGTCGACTCAGCCTCAAAATGAGTACCTCGAGCGGCGGTGTGTAAACATCAGCACCACAGTAGCCAACCAGGCACCAGCCCCACACCTAACCATGGCAAACTAGTCCAAGAGGACTCGTACCCATCCATAACCGCGATCAACCCGCCAACCAACACTTGCCACTATCCCTTCCCCAAAACCACACAAGCCAAGCAGAAAGCAAGCAAACCCCACTCAACCAGCACCAGGGCACTCCAGTACCCAGAACCCTGACCCGAACCCTGACCCGAACCTCTAACCCATAACGTCCAGATTAGGCGCCCTGCCCTGACCCCATTATTCATTGTGGAGTCCCTTTTACACGTGTCTTATTCTCGACGCTGCTCGCTGCACACGAAGGCAACTGCCAGCAGAAACATAAACACGACGAGGCGAGCCCTCGCGTGTAGAGCGAGTGAGCGAGCGAGTGAGCGAGTGGCCGTGGAGGTTGAAGGGAGAGAGCGCGGCGGCCCTGCCCGCTGCCGGCTGCTTTGTAATTCGATCGCAGCAGCTGCTCGGAGCCGGCGGCGGCAGCAGCAGCGGCTCTCGTGCTTCCAGCCCAGTGCGAATGCAATGTTCACAAACTCCTTGGTTCCTTCTGTAAAGTCGCGTAGGTATAGAATAAAACAAATCACGGCGTGTCGGGCGCAGCACAAGCGTCCGTCATCAGGTGGGAAAGCGTGGCCTGCTGCTGAGGCAGACTGATTTAAAAGGTGTGAAATGGGTGTAGCCCAAGCGGCAAAAAGAAGTGGCCGGGGCTAATGATGTTAATGTGAGAAATTAGCATGTTAATGTAAGATAGGAGGAGAGAGTGTGGGGGCCGTTGGCCCCCGGGGTCCCTCCCGCCTGCATCCCCTATTCCGTTTACGTTACCCCACCTCCCTATTACCGCTACGGTTTCGCCGGCATTCGAACGCGACGCCCCTACTATTACAGCCTCGCGCCGCGCTCCCACGCTGCGAGCATACGTGCGCACATCATCATCAATCAAACGCCGTGCTCGCAGTATAGCCCTGTGCGGCACGTTACCAATGCGCATCCGTATCCGACACGTAACGAACGTATGCGCACTCCCACACGCAGCTCTGCGCGGTACTCACTCAACACTGACCACCCACGTTAGGATCGCGCACCTGTATTATACACGTCGTGAACGTGCGCGCACACACATACAGCTCCACACGTGATACCCACTCTTGCGCCGCTCTGCGCCGCGCTGGCCGCTCACGTTATGATCGCGCACCTGGGGTACGCCAATTACGCACGCCGAGAGCTTACGCATACACCGTGCCACACGCGTTCACACTTATAACACGAGATCACACGAGGCCACGATCAGCTATTAATGATTTATTATCCGCTACCTGGAACTAGATGTTAAATCAGTGAGTCGACGAGGCTGGCCTACGCTGATACCTCTATACCTATTCCCGATTTATCGGCTATTATCCTACTTCACCTCCCCACTCACTGTTTGGTGCCCGCGGAGCTTCGCTGCTCTCTGCGCTAACAGCGTACCTCGATGCGTCGCACGGACGTTCGGGTCGCTGGCTGGAGCTGCTGCTGGTCCGCTGGCCTGGAGAGAAGAGAGCTATTTCCCCTCTGCGCCCCTCTATTTATCCTCCCTACCTCAAAAGGGATGCTGCGCTAAACAATGGGCTCGCGATCCTCTGGCACGCGCACGGCGGTTCTGGGCGCTGTTGATATGCTAATCAGTGTGCTGCGTGCAAGGCGTAAATCCTAATTGATCCCTTACCCTCCCTAACAATGGGGCCTGCGCGCTCAAGCGCAATAATCCCAACCCTCCATGACTATGCGCAACAGCCCCTGTGATCCCGCTATTCATGCTGTCCCGTGCCTCCCCTGCTTGCCCCGTCGACTCGTGGGGGTGTGTGTGGGGGGAAATGCGTCTCAACCGTGGTGGCCGAATGCCCCACGCCGCGACCACACCATATTAAGGCCGGCCGCAGCGCCGCGGTGCCACGTAGCACGGGGGAGGTCATCCAATTCCCTGATCGCCGGAAACCGTGAGAATTAATCCCGATAAGGGTCTCTCGGATAAAAACCGGTCGGCCAGGCGACCTCCCCTCGGAGCTCTATGGGGGGGGGGGGGAAATGAGTGCGGGTGTGTTCATGTGAGGTGAGGGGGACGCGGGGTCGGCTCCGTTGCTTGGTGGTGGCGAGGTCGGGGATTTGGTGCCTGCCAAACGGCTTCGCGGCGGCGGCATCACATAGCCCCCCGAGGTGCCAGTCCCCGTCCCGGGTTGACTGGAGCACCTCGCTTGGGCCGCGCCCACGAGGAAACGTTGCGGGGTCCGGGGGATCCGTCCGGACCTGGTGGCTGGCCTCGGGGCGGGTGGTTCCGTCCTCTGTAGCTCCTGCGGCGGTCTCCTCCTCCACTCCAGCAGCTCTCCCCGTCCTCCGGCACCTGTGGGCTGGGGCACAAACTCAGCAGCGGAAGGGTTTAGCGGCCGTCGTCCGCGCCGTCTCCGGACTGGATCGGGGCGTCTCGGGGGCTTGGCGGGGCCCATGTAGTGTGCGAGGCCCCCCAACACGAGGGGTGCGGGTACTCCGGGATTTCGGGGCCTTCGGGTGACGGGGTTCTCTCTCGCCGGGGCCGCTTTCCATGGTTTTAAGCGGCGGACATTGACCACCATCTCTCGACCCCTCTCCCCGCCATCAATTAGTACCGTCCAGGGGGAGATCTGTCGCACCACGGTCCAGGGTCCCCGCCAGTAGGTCGTCAGTTTCCCCACCTGCCCGGCCCCGACGCGACGGGTGTGTAGCCACACCTTAGCGCCTGTCAGGAATAAGGGGGGTTCCATGCGGGGTCGGGTGCCCTGTTCCTGCCGCCGATGCGCGGCTTCCCCTTGCGGGTATGCTCGGCCTCGGGCTTCTCGTAGGGTCTCCAACAGGTGTTCCACGGGGCAGCTTCCTTCCTCCGGCTGGGGGGAAGGGACGCCGAATAGCAGATCTGCGGGTAAACGAGACTCACGGCCGAACATCATTAAAAACGGGGTTTGTCCCGTCGACGTGTGTACGGTGGTGGCGTAGGCGAAAAGGGCGTAGGGGAGGTGTTCATCCCAATCCCGTTGA
The DNA here is from genome assembly GCF_015708825.2 of Lethenteron reissneri. Lineage (NCBI taxonomy): Eukaryota > Metazoa > Chordata > Hyperoartia > Petromyzontiformes > Petromyzontidae > Lethenteron > Lethenteron reissneri. The sequence continues at coordinate 13,959,662 of NC_083795.1, read as the reverse complement.
TTTGCGGCCGCCATACGTTTGAGTTTCCCCGCTAAGGTCTGATTCATGCGCTCCACCATACCGTTCGCCTGGGGGTGGTACGCTGTGGTTCGGTCCTTCTGGATTCCGAACTCTCGGCACAGTGCCTGGAACAACTCGGCCTCGAACTCGCTACCCTGGTCGGTGAGGACTCGTTCTGGGATCCCGTGCTTAAGTACGTAGTGTTCCACAAATGCCCGGGCCACCACCAAGGCCGTTTTATCAGGGATGGCCACTGCCACGGGGTAGCGGGTGAAATACTCTACTGCGACTAGGATATATCGGTTGCCTCGATGGAATCGCGGGAATGGCCCCTGTAGGTCGATCCCGACCAGCTGATTCGTGCGGCTGACGTGAAACGGCCTTAGGGGTACCTGGTATCGTGCCGGTTTCGGCCCGCACTGCTGACAGGCGCGGCAGCCCTGTACCCAGGCCGCCACGTCTTGTGCCAATTTGGGCCAGAGATACTGGCGACGCAGGGTCTCTCGAGTACGTCGTTCCCCATCGTGGCCCCCGAGTGGGTGGTCATGCACCAGCCGTAGCAGCTGGGGTCGCACCTGGGCAGGAACACAGATGCACCCCGGCTGGCCGGCCTCGGTTAACTCCCGTACCACTCCGTTCTGCACACACAACCGGGCATACAAACCGCTCCAGGGTCCTGGTAGGGCGCTATTTTCCTCCCGCAGTGCCGCCTCCACCGCCGCCAGATCCGGATCTCGCTGCTGGGTCTGTTTCAGCTGCTCGTCGTTTAGGCCCGGGAAGCGCAGCCGACGTCCTCCTGGATCCGTCCGATCGGATCCCGAGCCGCGGGTCCCGCGCTTGCCGGGCGGTCGACGGGATCCTCAGTGCCACCTGTGAGGGTCTCTGTGGCGCACACTGCACTCTATCTCGCTGGGGGGGGGTCAGTGGCCGCGGCCTCTCGGGGGTCCGTTGCCTGCCGGCAGCGTCCCCCCAGTGAAACACGGGCAGGCCTCCTCCGCCCTCGTCTCGGCGTACACCGTGGGTCGCCTCGACAAGGCGTCCGCGTTTGCATGCGTCCGGCCAGCCCGATACTCGATTTGCAGGTTGTACTCCTGCAACTGCGCCAACCAACGGGCCATCTGCCCCCGCGGCTCCTTGAATGTAAGAAGGAACTGAAGAGCATAATGGTCAGTGCGTACGCGACATCTCCGGCCGTACAAATACGGCCGGAACTGTTTACATGCGAAAATCACAGCGTACAACTCTTGGCGGGTCACGCAATAGTTCAGCTCGGCCCCACTCAAGGTCCAGCTGGCGTACGCGATGACTCGTTCCGTCCCATCCTGTACCTGTGACAACACCGCGCCCAGCCCGCTGCTGCTGGCGTCGGTGTCCAAAATAAAATCGGTGGTAAAATCGGGGAAAGCGAGGATGGGGGCGTGGGTGAGGTGATCTTTGAGAGTGGTGAAGGCCGTCTGGCAGGCCCCCGTCCACTGGTAGGGGTGCTTAGGGGAGGTGAGTTGGGTGAGGGGGCGTGCAATCTCGCTGAATCCCTTTACAAATCGACGATAATAGGTGGCGAGCCCCAAAAATGATCTGATCTCCGTCAGATTCCTTGGCCGTGGCCACTCCACTACGGCGCGTACCTTCTCCGGATCGGTGCGCACGCCTGCCTCGCTGACGCGATGCCCGAGGTACCCCACCTCGCGTTGTGCGATGTAACACTTACGTGGCTTGAGCTTGAGATGAGCCGCTCGCAGTCGCTGGAACACCTCTCGTAGCCTGGACCAATGCTCAGACAAAGATCTACTGAACACGATCACATCGTCCAAGTAAATCAGGCACTGTTCCCATTGCAAACCCCGCATCACCAACTCCATCAGCCGCTGGAACGTCGCGGGTGCATTGGTGAGTCCGAACGGGAGTACTCGAAACTCGAATAGTCCCATCGGGGTCGTGAATGCGGTTTTCGGCCGATCCTCCTCCGCCATCTCCACCTGCCAGTACCCGGACGCGAGATCGAGGGTGGAAAAATATCGCGCTCCGGCGAGGCTGTCAAAAGTGTCGTCGATGCGGGGTATGGGGAAGGCGTCGCCGAGCGTGACTGCGTTCAGTTTACGATAATCGACGCAGAACCGGGTTGACCCATCCTTTTTCGTTACTAGTACCACCGGGGCTGACCAGGGGCTTGCCGAGGGCTGAATTATGTTATCACGAAGCATGTCCCCAACCGCCTCTTTGATCTGGGTGCGTTCGGGTGCGCCCACTCGGTACGCAGGGAGTTTGATGGGTCGGGCTGCACCGGTGTCAATTTGGTGCTTAACAAGGTCGGTCCGACCCACGTCCGAGTCGTGTTCGCTGAACACGTCGGCATACTCCCGCAGTAACTCGCGCAGCCGATCGGCCTCTCCCTTAGGTAAGTCCGCCCATGGTACATGTAACGCGTCGAGCAGGGGAACGACCTCGGCTCGGGGAGTCGGGCCGACTCGCCAGGCCAGGTCCTGCTCACCCTCAGGACGACCGGGGTCCTCAGCCCAGAGTGCGAACACCGAGTCGTTAGAGTGGCGTGCGTGCAGGGGGTGTACGGTGGCTATCGGGGTGCGCCGTCGCAGTATCGCTGGGGTATTGTGGGGGTTAAACATCCGCATAAACAATCGGTCCCTATCTGCGTTTACCAACGTGGCGGATCCCACAACCCCATGCCGTTTTGCCAACTCCGGGTGAGGAGTTAGCATTACCTCCCCTGATGGTCGGAGCGCGGGGTCGGTGGGGGATGTTGCCACCGGCACCAGCATCTCGGTGAGCGGGCCGATGGTGACTGCCGTCGCCAGGATAGCGGTCACAGGTGCAAAGCGGCGGCGCGTTGGTTCTCGTCCCAGGAACGGTATCTGCTCGCCGTTGCTCTCCATGGTGGCGCATCGCTGGCGGGGTTGCACGTTGAGTCCCAACTGTTCTAGGAGGTCGGTGCCTGCGATACACTCATGACACAACGCACTCGACACGTAGAACTCCTGCGTGCACACCTGGCTGCCTATGCGGACCTCTAGGGTGGCTCTCCCCAGCAGCCCCATTCCGGCTCCGCTCGCAGTGTGCAGCGCGCGGTCCGGGGCCTGCAGGTGACGCACGTCGACCCCGATCGCGCTGCAGTGCGCTGCGCTCACGAGCGAGGCCCCCGTGTCCAGCAGGATTCGGGTACGCACTCCGTTTACCTCCCCTTCCACCAGCGACGTGGCCCCCGTGATCCCCGCCACCAGCTCCCGCAGCCAGTCGCCAGGAGTCACCGTTTCTGTGGGCGTTGTTGCTGGAACCTGTGTGGAGATCACTCGCTCGCCATTATTCTCACAGCTTGTTTGTGTCGGGGCTACGTCGATTTCACCCCCCGGTGGTCCCCTCTCTATGGGGGCCTTAGTGTTTGACCTTAGCTCTTGTCTAGCTCGGGCGACCTGAGGACAGTCTCTCACTAAATGCCCTCGGCGATCGCACATATAACATGCCCGAGAAGGGGGGGGGCAGCTCCATAGTGGGCCCCCTGCCCACTCCCTCCCCCCCCATTACGCCGCTGTCCACCCTCCGCCTCTAGTCGGGCTACCCTCCCAGATAACCCTCCCACCGTGGCGCGTAGGTCCCCCATTTCGGATCGGATGGTCTCAACGGAGGATTGCAGTTGGGTCATATTTTTATTTGTTTCCTCGCGTACCTGGGTTACCTGGCCGGAGACATCCTTTATACCCGTTTGTATACCGGCAACCCATCCCGGGGTTGTCTCGCGGGACACTGGAGGCTCTCTTTCCCGGCCCCTTACCGTCCTCGCGAGCTCCTGTTCCTCCTCCTCGTCTTCCGAGAGCAGGCTCGCAATGGCGCGCTCTCGTCCCAGCCCCCGGAGCTGCGCGCGTTCGCTGTGAATTCTTTCACACTTACATGCGCGCTCGACAAGGGTGTTAAAGGGAAGACGTGGGCAGCTCATGTCTGGCTGCCACCACGCCGTGCGAGACAGGTACCGCTGGATTTTCTCGGCGGCCAGTTCCTCAATCACATCGGTTGCGTACCCCGGGCGTGCGATCTTTGTTAACTCGCGCACATCCTCGGCGTAATCACGTAGATCTTCGCCAGGTTGGCGACGGCGCGCCTCTAAGGCCGATTTTGCTTCCTCTTCGTCACGCGTGCCAAAACGCTGATCGAGTCGGCGCATCAGCTCCTCTAGCTGTGTCTGTGCGCTCGCGGGTAACGCTTCTACAAAATCGGCTGCCCGCCCATCAAGATTCATATTAAGTTGACGTACTGCCTGCGCGTCCGTCCATCCATTAATTTCCTTGGCCCCTAAGAGATTGCGGGTGAATGCCTTCCACGAAGGGGCCCCCCAGCCGGTAAATATTAGTCTTATTTTTGCGTGAGGTAACGCGGGGGTCCGTACCGCTTCTGACACCAATTTGTGGGGGCCGTTGGCCCCCGGGGTCCCTCCCGCCTGCATCCCCTATTCCGTTTACGTTACCCCACCTCCCTATTACCCGCTACGGTTTCGCCGGCATTCGAACGCGACGCCCCTACTATTACAGCCTCGCGCCGCGCTCCCACGCTGCGAGCATACGTGCGCACATCATCATCAATCAAACGTCGTGCTCGCAGTATAGCCCTGTGCGGCACGTTACCAATGCGCATCCGTATCCGACACGTAACGAACGTATGCGCACTCCCACACGCAGCTCTGCGCGGTACTCACTCAACACTGACCACCCACGTTAGGATCGCGCACCTGTATTATACACGTCGTGAACGTGCGCGCACACACATACAGCTCCACACGCGATACCCACTCTTGCGCCGCTCTGCGCCACGCTGGCCGCTCACGTTATGATCGCGCACCTGGGGTACGCCAATTACGCACGCCGAGAGCTTACGCATACACCGTGCCACACGCGTTCACACTTATAACACGAGATCACACGAGGCCACGATCAGCTATTAATGATTTATTATCCGCTACCTGGAACTAGATGTTAAATCAGTGAGTCGACGAGGCTGGCCTACGCTGATACCTCTATACCTATTCCCGATTTATCGGCTATTATCCTACTTCACCTCCCCACTCACTGTTTGGTGCCCGCGGAGCTTCGCTGCTCTCTGCGCTAACAGCGTACCTCGATGCGTCGCACGGACGTTCGGGTCGCTGGCTGGAGCTGCTGCTGGTCCGCTGGCCTGGAGAGAAGAGAGCTATTTCCCCTCTGCGCCCCTCTATTTATCCTCCCTACCTCAAAAGGGATGCTGCGCTAAACAATGGGCTCGCGATCCTCTGGCACGCGCACGGCGGTTCTGGGCGCTGTTGATATGCTAATCAGTGTGCTGCGTGCAAGGCGTAAATCCTAATAATTCCCTTACCCTCCCTAACAATGGGGCATGCGCGCTCAAGCGCAATTATCCCAACCCTCCATGACTATGCGCAACAGCCCCTGTGATCCCGCTATTCATGCTGTCCCGTGCCTCCCCTGCTTGCCCCGTCGACTCGTGGGGGTGTGTGTGGGGGGAAATGCGCCTCAACCGCGGTGGCCGAATGCCCCACGCCGCGACCACACCATATTAAGGCCGGCCGCAGCGCCGCGGTGCCACGTAGCACGGGGGAGGTCATCCAATTCCCTGATCGCTGGAAACCGTGAGAATTAATCCTGATAAGGGTCTCTCGGATAAAAACCGGTCGGCCAGGCGACCTCCCCTCGGAGCTCAATGGGGGGGGGGGAAATGAGTGCGGGTGTGTTCATGTGAGGTGAGGGGGACGCGGGGTCGGCTCCGTTGCTTGGTGGTGGCGAGGTCGGGGATTTGGTGCCTGCCGAACGGCTTCGCGGCGGCGGCATCACAAGAGGCCTCCTCGACGAGGGAGTGCAACCCAACGGGTGCAATCCAAAGGACATGTGAGGATGAGAGTGCAATCCAAAGGACATGTTAGCATGAGAGATCTAAGAGAGGCATAGAGAGAGAGTCAGAAATAACAGCTGACATAGGCAGGTAGGATGGAAACATCACAGTCAGTTAAGACTTTACCTGGTTAATAACGTCCTTCCAATGATTGCTCAGTATGTACCCATCCTCTCGGTTGAAGTTGTGTCTGTGTTTATATATCTGGATGACTTCATTAACAAATCTCTGAAGGTAGCCGGTAGGTTTGCAGAGTACCTCCGTCTTTGAAAAATCAATTTCGTGTGAGCCCACAGCATTAAAACAATGATCAGCAACGGCAGAGGTATTAGTGCTACCGTGTTTCAGATCTGCCTTGTGTTCACAAACGCGGTCCGAGACATGTTGTTAATGATGGCAGCTATACCAAAATCAACAGAGATCCCACCAACTACCTAGCTACAAAAACCAACAATACCATCACTAAATCGACTTCTCTAATCGATCAGACCAAGCAGAGCTCCCTAAAACCTTCGGCTGCTAGACCACCCAGATTTTATGGCCTTCCAAAAATCTCATACTCACATGCCCTTTGGATTGCTCCCGTTGGGTTACACTCCCTCGTCGAGGAGGCCGCTCTCATCCTATCTTACAGTTACATGCTAATTTCTCACATTAACATTACTAGCCCCGGCCACTTCTTTATGCCCCTTGGGCTACACCCATTTCAAACCGTTTTAAACAGTCTACGTGACTTTACCGAAAGAACCAAAGAGTATGGATTCCTGCAGTCACGAAAGCTTCAAATCAAGATTGAAATGTTCACACTCAGCGGCCACTGTCGCAAGCCCACGCGTGGAGTGCGGAGTGTGGATCGTGGAGTGCGAAGTGGGAATAAAGAGCAGAGTCCAGGGCTACGTGACACAATGTCATGGGGTCCGTTCGTGGTGGCTGAGAGTCTTGAGTCCGCTTCGAATGGCAGAGGCCCGCCCGAGTCCTGTGGCTGAATGTCACGAGTCCGGTCCTGGTTACTGAGAATCCAGTCCTAGTGGGCCGAGAGTCCGAACAGAGAGTCCAGTCCCGTCAGCTCCAAATCCAGTTCGTGACCAGTAAGTTTCATTTAGACGTGACAACGGTCACAGTAATAATAATCTATATATATAAAATCGTGCATGTCTGTCTGTGTGTGGATTTCGGACCATACGCACTTTCATTGGACGGCGGTTGCCCCTGGCAACGGCTAGCGACGCCTTCGCCGCTTTCATTGGACGGCGGTTGCCCCTGGCAACGAGTAGCAACTTTTCGCCGCGGGGTGGACGCCATTTTTAATAGCGCGGGGGGGGGGGGGGGGACCGGCACCCGTACCCAGCGTTCGCCGGGTGGGAAAATCAGGCGAGGCGGGAGGCTCTGCACGGTGCTAGGCCTCGACACCCACCACGCCACTCTGAGGTAAATTCATACAAATTTCACGTCCTCTACAGAGTGGTGAGGGAGGAAGAGTGCCGAGGGAGGGAGAGTGGCGAGGGAGGGACTCAGCCTCAAAACGAGTAACTGGTGTGGCGTATTAACATCGCCACTGGGGAGACAAAGGCGGCCGGGCGTGTTGGATCCAAGTCCCGGGCAAAGCCGGGTCATGTCTATGTGTGTATGTGTTTATGTGTATGTCTGTGTGTCTGTATGTATGTGTGTATGTATGTGTGTGTATGTGTTTGTGTGTATGTGTTTGTGTTTATGTGTGTGTGTGTATGTGTTTGTATGTGTTTGTGTGTTTACGCTCGCATTACACAAATGTGTTGCAGGTCTAAGGCGTTCCTCGCGCAGCATTGCCGCTTTATTATTGCAGTCGTTTACTGCCGTACGCACCCTCAAAGTCGTGTGTGTCTGCAGCAAGCGCCTGTATGTGTACCTATGGACGCGCGCGCGTGTGTTGTGTAGGGGGAACGGTAGTGTAGTGCTTAGCGTGCTGTCTGTGTCTGTGTGTCTGTGTGTGTGTGTGTCTGTCTGTGTCTGTCTGTGTGTGTCTGCGTGTGTCTATGTGTGTGTGTCTGTGTGTGTGTCTGTGCGTCTGTGTGTGTGAGGAGCAGTGGGTGTAGTGGTTAACGCTACGCTGCGCTACCAACCCGGCGAACCGAGTTCGATTCCCGCTCATGGCCACCACCGGTCAAGATTATTTGAACCTCCCATAGGTCGACTCAGCTGCAAAACGAGTAACTGGTGTGGCGTATTAACATCGCCACTGGGGAGACAAAGGCGGCCTGCCGTGGTGGATACAAGTCCCGGGCGAAGCCGGGTAGTACAGCTAGTAGTTATACACAATCATCGTGCTGCTTCGCTTTGGATTATGATGGATTGAATAATCGTGACATTACGGGACGGGGTGGAGGGAGCTGAGGGGGGGGTTCCATGGCCTTGGCAGAATGGACTTGACATCGAGGCGCCTGTTCACGCGCAGTTTACGAAAGTCCCTCCACCCTTTTTTTTCATCCCGACTGATTGTAATAGGATTGTAGTGGGATTGTAAAAGAATTGTAATATGATTGTAGTGGAATTGTTAAATGATTGCCAACTTATTGTAATAGCATTGTAGTGGGATTGGTAAATTATTGTAAAAGCATTGTAATTTGATTGTACTGGATTATAAACTGATTGCAAAATGATTGCAATAGTATTGTCGTCGGATTGCAAAATGATTGCGAAAGGAATGTAATAGGATTGTAGTTGGACCGTGCCAATAGACTTGGCGGCTTGGTCAGCGCCTCGCGACCTTCGTCGACGCTGGACGAGGGGGCAGGTGACGCACTGCCCGGCCGGGGGGGGGGGCAATGCCCTCTGCCGGAGCCGGTAGGGGGGGGGGTCTTAATGCGCAGGGAGCCCCGTGACGGTCCCTCCTTAATGCACCTCGTTAAGGCTAAATCTAAACAATAGGATGCGGAATCAATTAGCTCGGCGATAAGGTGAGTTAGTGCGCTGGGCTGTGATATCCACCCCCCCCCCCCCCCCGATTCCTTAATGATGCTGCCGCGGCTAATGGCGATGATGATTTTGAGAAATGCAAATTGCAGTAGGTGTGCGAGCACGCGTGTGTGCGTGTGTGCGTGACAGGGCGGATCGGTGGTGCAGTGGTTAGCGCGCCGCGATACAAGCCCGGTGACCCGAATTCGATTACCGCTCGCGGCTAACACCATTAACGATTATTTGAATCGGCTCTAACCTCCCCTAGGTCGACTCAGCATTAAATGAGTACCTGGCGCGATTTGTAAATAAAGGCGGCCGAGCGTGGTGCTGGCCACCCCATCCCTCGTGTGCTGTGACGCCCTTTATAGGTGCTCACGAACAGCACTTGCCCCGACAGTCTGTTAAAGGGTGTCACCTTTTGTGTGTGTGTGTGTGTATGGGGAGCGGTGGCCCAGTGGTTAGCGCACTGCGCTATAAACCAGGCGACCAGGGTTCGATTCCCGGACACAGTTGACGTCAGTATCCGTGCCCATCCTGGTCTCCCCCATTTCACCAACCGTGAGCTGATCAGCGTGGTGAATATGTATGCATGTTGAACTTCTTTCGCATCGTACGTAGCCAACCGTGCTAATCCGAGGTGCGGTTTGAAGGACGGCAAACTTAACACAAAAAGCAGTTCTAGATTTGAAGCTTTCGTGACTGCAAGGATTCATACTCTTAGGTTTTTTTGGTAAAGTCACGGAGGGAAAAAAGTAATTTAAATAATAAAATACCCTGATGACGGACGCTTGTGTTGCGCCCGAAACGTCGTGATTTATTATTTTATTTCGATGATAATTAGATTTATTTTATTATTTATTTTTATTATTTACTTTTCCCTACGTGACTTTACCGAAAAAGCCTAAGAGTACAAAAAGCAGTGGTGAAGTGTGCCTTGATCAAGCGGCGGATTGACACAGGGCTGTGCATTAATGTTGTTATTTATGTTATTATATCATTATAGCAACGAGTCGAGAACTCGTTACTTTGCAAAGGGAAATAAGAGACGGCTGTCGTTTCCTTCATACTTTTCTCACAATCCTCCTGTAGTCGGAGCACACGGTAACATGTCAAGATTACATGTATTGTGAGTTTTATATATATGTATATTAATATTCCCCAGGATTGAAATACTACTCTGGCGAAAGAATTACATTAATAGGAGCAGAAATTGAAACGTTAGAGCGATTTTTAATTAACAGCGTCAGTCTTTCTGCGACCGTTTCTCCCAGCCCTTCGCTGTGGCTGTCTATTAAATGTCTCCCGAATTATTCCGCAGTTCCAAAAACAACGCGATGTGTATTTGCCACTCGGGAAATCCCGCGCAGCCAGTTACCCAGCTAGATTCGATGGCAACGACCCGCAGCAGCCGCTACCAAATCGCGTTACCATTGGCGCGGAGAGGAGCTCAGCCAGCAGCCAGCCAGGAAACTCGAGGCATTTGAAACTTTTTTTTCATAGTCGTATGATTTATTATTCATTTATGTATTACTATTATTATTATGTATGATGGTGAGCGTGAGAATATTTGAAGCGGTGGGGGTGGCACGATAACGCCACGGATACACGCCTGCAGGCCCCGATCATTGTGCGTCGCAATGCACGTCTCGTCAGGCGTGGCGGCGTCTTTGTACAGAACAACTTCAAGGTGACGTATTGTGTGTTTGCGCTGAAGGAAGACCACGCGCCCACACTGGCCTTACTTAACTCGCTCCCGAGGGTCTGACTTGAGTGTCGATCCGGTTTGCCCACCCACACACATGTGCACGACTCGTACGCTGGCTGGAGACGCCTTTAAATTAGTTTGAAAAAATTTGCAACCAGCAATGTCGCAGGACTCTCTTTAAAAAAGAGTAATTTGACTCGGTGTGGCTTTCCTGGGTAAATGGGGAACTATTATTATTGTAACGCGTTTAGAAAAGCAATTAAAATACCTATTCTTAGGTGTTTTCGGTAAAGTCACGTAGGTAAAACATCAAAATTAATAAAAATAATAAAATAAAATAAAGATCACGACGTTTCGGAGGCAACACAAGTCTCCGTCATCAGATCATTCACACCGCGTGGCAATTCGTCCAATCACCAGCGAGTAATTCTCATCTTCTCGAAGCTAACGCCAAAGGCTGCGTGGTCAGGGTGGCCTGTGGGCGTGGTCAGGGTGGCCTGTGGGCGTGGTCAGGTTGACCTGTGGGCGTGGTCAGGGTGGCCTGTGGGCGTGGTCAGGGTGGCCTGTGGGCGTGGTCAGGGTGACCTGTGGGCGTGGTCAGGGTGACCTGTGGGCGTGGTCAGGGTGGCCTGTGGGCGTGGTCAAGGGTGGCCTGTGGGCGTGGTCAGGGTGGCCTGTGGGCGTGGTCAGGGTGACCTGTGGGCGTAATCAGGGTGACCTGTGGGCGTGGTCAGGGTGGCCTGTGGGCGTGGTCAGGGTGACCTGTGGGCGTGGTCAGGGTGGCCTGTGGGCGTGGTCAGGGTGACCCGTGGGCGTGGTCAGGGTGACCCGTGGGCGTGGTCAGGGTGGCCTGTGGGCGTGGTCAGGGTGACCTGTGGGCGTGGTCATGGTGGCCTGTGGGCGTGGTCAGGGTGACCTGTGGGCGTGGTCAGGTTGACCTGTGGGCGTGGTCAGGGTGGCCTGTGGGCGTGGTCAGGGTGACCTGTGGGCGTGGTCAGGGTGACCTGTGGGCGTGGTCAGGGTGACCTGTGGGCGTGGTCAGGGTGACCTGTGGGCGTGGTCAAGGTGACCTGTGGGCGTGCCTACAAGAGGTCGCACGGCGGAATGCGATTCAGCTCACCCCCTTGTTAGAAATGTAAAGTAGTAACTCGGCAGGAGACGACTTCACGGGTAGCACACTCTTTATTTCACCAACTTGTAGTTACACGGATGACTAACACCCTACTCCGTTGCACGGGTGACTAACACCCACTCAGCTACACGGGTGACGGACACCCACTCAGCTACACGGGTGACCAACACCCACTCAGCTACTCGGGTGACCAACACCCACTCAGCTACTCGGGTGACCAACACCCACTCAGCTACTCGGGTGACCAACACCCACTCAGCTGTACTGACACGGGCTCTTACGCCCCGTAGCCTTCCGGGACACACCCAGCCGGGGTGCCCGTCTCGGCTCTGGGTACCACCGTCCCGACCCACACGGGCGTCGGACTACGGTCCCCCCAGTCTCGGCTCCGAGCCACACAGGGCCCCGGTCCCCACAAGGACGGCGGGACTAGGGGTCTCGGGCCACTACCTCCTCCACCCCGTCTTCGGTCTTCAACTGGTTAACACTGACCACGAGTGCTCTCGCGCGTCTCCCTTTATACCCCTCCTGCGGACGTCGCTGAGAGCACCCACTTATCTGACCAATCACTGCGCACTCGCTACGATCCTCTTTTCCCAGCTTGTGTGAGCGCGCCTTACCACCGGCGCGCGCGTCCATGCCACGCCCACATCGCGTGCCCAACCCCGCGCCCCGTGATCCATCACTGTCGGCGCACGTCAATACCACCACTACATCACCCCCTACCACATAGCTCGCAGCCGACCCGGCTGCTAATAAAATATACAACACCCCTTCACCCCTATGTGTGCCCCGTAACATAACAACAAAACCCTAACAACACAACATGAACACCGCAATCCGCAAAACCCAGCAACCGCCCCACCCACAACAAGAACAATATGCACAATCCGGCGAGTGGCAACGATACTGTGTATGCGGAAAGAATAACAATAAAAAAAAAATATCTTTATTCATTTTCTCTTCTTTTCTCTCCGACGCATGCAGCGTCCCAATGTGTCCGAGCGTCCCTTGAACGGGACATTACCCCGGCAGAGGGGAAAGCCGGCAACGAGGTCGGGCTTTAACAAAAAAAAGAATTATTTTTTTATTTTTTTCATGAAAAGTGTTGCGTCCTTGCCCGAGTCCGCCTTGCCGGACCGTCGTACGGCACAGGACGCAGTTGGCCATCCGGCGGCGCCGGCAGTTCAGGAAGGCATGGGCCAGGCATCGGGGCTCCGCGTGAGCCGCGGGGTTCCGGTTCCCGACGGTCAACAGCCGTCAGGTCCGAGACACCTGGGGGTGGGTCAGGTGGAGACACGTGAGGATCAGCCTGCGACACATCCCTCCCCGAGTCGACGGTCACATCACACGCTCGGTCGTCACGGCACAACCCGGGGTCACGCGGCGCCGCGTAGGGTTTCAGTCGGGAGGGGTGCACGTACCAACGGCGTTTTCCCCATTTAATCTGTATACTCTGGGGTCGTGCAACCCGCACAATTTCCACCGGTCCCCTCCATGGTCTCAACAGTTTGGGGGACGTAGCCAACGGTGCGTGTGGACAATGCAGCCAGGCCTTATCGCCCGGTTCCCAATTGTGCGTATGCACCTTCCGTTCATGCAATCGCTCGTTCGCGATCTGCCGAGAGCGTGAATTCAATCTCGCAGCCTCACGCGCCTCAGCCAATTTGGCGATGTTAAACTTAATATGGTCTGCCAATTTAGATTTTGCACGTGGCTGTGAAATCCCCAGTTGGACGTCCATGGCCGGATCAGCCTCCCGCCCATACATCAGAAAAAATGGAGAAAACCCCGTCGCCGCATGGGGTGCCATCCGATAGGCCGCTAGTACCCCCGGTACCTGTAAGTCCCAATCCACCTGGTCGTCGCATACCTGTTGGCACAGCATAGACGTAATCGTCCTGTTCAGACGTTCAACCATACCGTCAGTCTGCGGGTGGTACGGGGAGGTACGTACTTTCTTTGTACCCAACAGGTCGCACACCTCGCGCAACAAAACACTCGAAAAGTTTTTCCCCTGATCCGTCAGCAAGCGTTCGGGGGCGCCTTTGTCCAAAACGTAACCTTGGACAAAGGCGTCCGCCACTGCCGCAGCCGACTGGTTGGCGAGTGGCCACGCCATGGGCCAGCGGGTGAAGTACTCTACGCCAACCAGCAGGAACTTATTTCCCCGAGGTGTAGTGGGAAAGGGCCCCAAGATGTCTAGCGCGACCAATTCGTTCGTGCGCGAAACTTGAATGGATTGCAGCGGTGGATTAGCCGCTATTGGTGGCGGTTTTCTTTTAGCGCACCCTACACACCCCTTAAGAATGTTCGCCACGTCGTTGCCCATCCCCGGCCAATAGTAGTCTCGCTGAATGAGGGCGAGCGTTTTGTGAAACCCCAGATGCATGAGTCGTTCATGGGCAGCCAGGACGACCTTATCCCATACAGCAACCGGCACCACAAGCATGTGACGCCGGGACATGGAGTCCCACTTCATCAAGAGGCCCTGTCTGCACACCCAGGAACCGACCCGCGTTTCCCCGCCCTCGGGAACGTCAACCTTCCGACGTAGCGCGAGTAGGGAGCTGTCGGCCATTTGCAGACGGCCCCACTCGATGAGAGGCAATGCTAACAGCGAGTCGCTCCCCGTGGGGGCGTCGACCCCCGTAGTATCCGTGGCGGCTAGCACCACTTCCGCGGGGACAGCGACAGAGGGTTTACATCGCGCCGATTCTAACTGACATGCGCATTCCGTACGCGTCGGCAACCGTGACAATGCATCCGCATTCGAGTGGCGCAACCCCTTGCGGTAAATCGTCGTGAATTGGTAGTCCTGAAGGACCTCCAACCATCGGGACAATTGGCCGGATGGCTGCGCCACCCGCATAGCGTATTGGAGAGCCGCATGGTCCGTGCGAACCGTAAAGTGACTGCCATACAGATACGGCCTGAATTGCTGTATAAAAAACACAATCGCCAGCAATTCACGCCGTGTCACGCAGTAGCGTTGTTCCGCGGGGGACAGAACCCTGCTACCGTAGGCGACCACCCGTTCGACCCCCCCGACCACCTGTGAGAGCACTCCCCCGATACCCGTGTTACTGGCATCCGTGTCGAGCACAAACGGTTGCGTGAAATCGGGGTAACACAAGGGGGGAGCCTGCACCAAGGCGTCACGAAGGGAGCAGAACGCGGCCTCCTCCTCCGGCCCCCAGTGAAACCGCACCCCTTTAGCCGTCAAAGCGTGCAGGGGCCTGGCTATGGTGGCAAACTGCTTGACAAAACGACGGTAATAGGAGGCAAATCCTATGAAGCTGCGGACTTCAGTAACAGAGGTCGGTGTTGGCCATGAGCCGACACATTGCGTCTTAGCAGGGTCCGTCGAGATCCCCGAACGGCTAACGATATGGCCCAAATACCTGACCGATTCCCGAAGCAGAAAACATTTAGCCGGTTTAAACTTTAGCTTCGCGGAACGCATCCTGAGAAACACTGCTCTCAGTCGCTGGAGGTGCTCCTCAAAAGTTCGGCTGAAAACGATGATATCATCGAGGTAAATCAAACAGGTGTCCCATTGGAGGCCTGACAAAACCAATTCCATGAGCCTCTGGAACGTGGCAGGAGCGGAATGTAAACCCATGGGCAATCGGTTGAACTCAAATAGGCCTCCCGGTGTCCGGAAAGCGGTTTTTGGTTTTGATTCATCATCGAGGGGCAATTGCCAAAATCCCGAAAGCAAATCGAGCGTCGAAAAAAACTGTGCTCCTGCCAAGGCATCCAGCGACTCATCCATCCTGGGGAGCGGATACGCATCGGCCATTGATATTTTGTTTAGGCGGCGGAAATCGACACAGAACCGCAGGGATCCATCCTGTTTTTTAACCAAGACGATAGGAGCACCCCACGGACTGGAAGAGGGCGCAATGATGTCGGCCGCCAACATGTCATTTACTGCCGACTGCACATGCTCCTTCTCGGCTGGACTGAGCCGGAAGGGATTCTGTCGAATAGGGGCCGCGTCCTCAGTCTCTATGTGGTGGCGCAACAGGTCTGTGCAGCCAATGTCGTACTTGTGCCTGCTAAACACGTCAGCGAACTCGAGCAGCAAGCCCCTCAATGCACCCAACTGCACACTGGACAAGGTACTGGACCCGGCACACAACGAGTCCAACCACTCCGTCCCCTCCTCACTTTGGGGATGCGTATCGACATTTGAATCGGCGTGAGCAACGAGCTGTTCCTCGACGGGTAGCGGCGCGGCGTGAGCCAGCACCGTTCCCTGCGTAATCACGGCCGGCCGCGACCCCGTATTCAGGACCACAACGAACGGCTCACTGTCCCCCCTCACCATGGTCTGGGCCACCGCTAAGTCGAGGTCCCCTTTAGCCCTGTTAGACGGCCCCAATAGAACTCCCTGAGCCCCCGCATCCGCCCCAAGGGGTTTTCTCAACCGAAGGGGTACCAACATTTGCGATCCCGGGGGCACCCGTACAGTCCGGGTTGCCAGCGCCTGCACCGTCGCACAAGCCGTGCGTATCTTATTTGGACTCTTCAAAAACTCAACCCGCCGACCCGACGGGAGCTCAATGCAGGCCTGGTCTATGAGAATTTTGATGGGCATTTTAGACAGAAAGTCCCTGCCTAGTAAATAAGGAACGGTCAACGATGATGATACAAAAATAGGACCCGCCAATTTAATGTCGCCAATACAAATATTCGCCCGAATCTGGCCGATGATTCCCAAAGATCCCCCGTTCGCCGCGTAAAATGGTACGTCCACCGGCAGAAGGGGTCGACATTGGACGGGAAGAATATTATAAATAAGGTCCGAAATAATAGTGGCCGACGCACCCGTGTCCACGAGCACCCGGACCTCAACCCCGTCAATGTACCTCGTTACCACGGACGACCCGGCCGACGCAGCCACAATCCTGTGGGCCAATTCGGACCACTCGACTGCCTTCGGGCCGTACGCGGACCCCTCTCGCCGAACCGAACCCCCGGTGCCCATACACGGTCCCCCCACCGCTAAGCGGCGACCCGACTGTGCCGTGCGTGTGGACCGAACGTGTGAGGTGCCGCGACTTGCCGGGTTCAGCTGGGATGTCTTGAGGCCCTGGTCGTCGTCCGGACGTGGTCCCGCGGTGCGTTGACGTGGGGCCCGGCACCCGGACGCGACGTGGCCCCGAAGGCCGCAGTTGTAGCAGACGACGAGGGACGTCGTAGGTTTCGGTTGCTCCAGCTTGCGGGAGGAGCGTGTGGGCGAACGACCTCCCGTTCTCCACTCCCCCGGCCTTGAACCAGCGAAGGCCTCCTCCCGAGGCACAGCAGGCTGAGGTCCGATGATCGTGGCGGCCGGTGCCCCGTTCTCCACCGATGCGCAGACGACCGTCGGCTTCCGCTGTAGGACCTCGTAAGCGTGGATACTCGTGGCAATCCCCAGGGAGCAGATGTCCATTTCGTCCGCCGTATTAATGGGAACTCCCAATCCGTGAGCCAGCGCCAGCAGCTGCTCCGTCACCATGGCGTCCTTCCCCTCCTTGTCCATGCGGGGAAAAGCCGAGTCCGCCAGGGCGAGCAGCGCCGTGCGATAGGCGAGCGTTGTTTCTCCAACCACCTTCCGCCGATCGTAGAACTGGTGGCGACAGGTCGAGGGCGGCCCGAACACCTTGGCCAACAGGTGCAGCGCGGCCTGGAGCGTTAAGCGGGACGACCTCGGGGCAGACGTGAAGGCCGCAAGCGCGTCGTCGTCGAGCATCGCTGGCAGCGCGCGCAGGGCAGTGGTGTCGGACCACCCCGACATTTCTTGATGCGCGATGAACCGTCGCTGGAAGGCTCCCCAGTCGCCCCCGTCCGCCTTGAACACCGACAGCGCGGGCAATCATTGCTGGAGAACTCGATCGTCGTCGTCGTCGTTGGAACGATTTTCCCGCGCGCCGCTGTGGTTGTAGAAAATGTCGGCTCCGTCTGCAGGCGCAAAATGGAGAGCTCCGGCGCTCGCCGATGACGCGGGCTGCGCTGTGTGGAGACCCCTGGCCACGTGGTGTCCGCGTTTCCCGCCAACCGGAGGCGGACCCTCAAAAATGGCGCCAACTCCAAAACTTTTGGCGCGAAACGCCTTATGGCGGGAACCCTCCGGCCGCGCCGCCTCTTCCAACCCCGCAGGCGTTCCACCGGCCGCTGGAACGGAGATCTCCGCCAAGATCGCAGCGGCGGCGAGCAGCAACTCCGCCAGGCGGGAGTGTGCGTCCTGCAGGCTGGTGTCGGAGGCGGGCGGAGCATCGGCCATTTCCGCGAAGTGCTGCATCGGCGGCAACTCCTCGTCCTCTCCTCCCGAGGGTGGTGTCACCGGTACGTCGTCGTCTCCCCGGTCTTGCACGTGGGAACGAGAAGTCTTCCTTGTGTCCATTCTCCTTGAAGACAGGTTTACTTCTGACGCCAGTTGTAAAGTAGTAACTCGGCAGGAGACGACTTCACGGGTAGCACACTCTTTATTTCACCAACTTGTAGTTACACGGATGACTAACACCCTACTCCGTTGCACGGGTGACTAACACCCACTCAGCTACACGGGTGACGGACACCCACTCAGCTACACGGGTGACCAACACCCACTCAGCTACTCGGGTGACCAACACCCACTCAGCTACTCGGGTGACCAACACCCACTCAGCTACTCGGGTGACCAACACCCACTCAGCTGTACTGACACGGGCTCTTACGCCCCGTAGCCTTCCGGGACACACCCAGCCGGGGTGCCCGTCTCGGCTCTGGGTACCACCGTCCCGACCCACACGGGCGTCGGACTACGGTTCCTCCAGTCTCGGCTCCGAGCCACACAGGGCCCCGGTCCCCACAAGGACGGCGGGACTAGGGGTCTCGGGCCACTACCTCCTCCACCCCGTCTTCGGTCTTCAACTGGTTAACACTGACCACGAGTGCTCTCGCGCGTCTCCCTTTATACCCCTCCTGCGGACGTCGCTGAGAGCACCCACTTATCTGACCAATCACTGCGCACTCGCTACGATCCTCTTTTCCCAGCTTGTGTGAGCGCGCCTTACCACCGGCGCGCGCGTCCATGCCACGCCCACATCGCGTGCCCAACCCCGCGCCCCGTGATCCATCACTGTCGGCGCACGTCAATACCACCACTACAGAAACATGCAAACCTGGTGAACCTGAGTTCGATCCCCGGTCATGCCTAACATTATTGGTGAGTGATATTCAGAATTGGTCCGATGCCTCCCCTAGGTCGACTCAGCCGTCCACTTGTAACCGGTGCGGTGTGTGTCACTTTCGGCACCGTGGGAAGACAAAGGCGGCCGGACATGGTATATCGGCCACCCCACCTCCTCGTGCGCCGTGCTGACCGTCATAGGTGCTCGCTAATCATCGGTGCTTGCTGATCGCGCTCGCCCTGAGACCTGCATAGGCTACACGGGAGGGCCTTTGCAGTAAACATCGACAGCGAGCGGCAATTGACGGCGACGCAACCACGCCCGGCCGTCTTTATCTCCCCGGAGTTGATGTCCAGATGATGCACGCGGGTACCCGTTTCAGGCTGACGTCGCCCTCGGGGAGGCGTCAGGAGCGGTTCACGATAATCGCCACTGACGTTGGCCGTGCCGAGTGAGACGCGTCAACCACACCAGGGAGGGAGGAGGGGGGGTAGCTGTCGGTGTCATGAGTCAGATCTGTCTCCTGTTGTTCCCGTGGCGCCCGCATCACCTTCAACGATCATTCGAGCCGCTCCGATCTCAATCCCCCCAAACTCTAATAACCCTCGGTGCTCAATAATAATAATGATGATTCCCGGAGTTTTGGAATTTTAATTAAAACAGTACAGTACATAATTGCGTTGGCACCGATACAATCGTTTGTGAATTTAGGAGTGGGAAAGTGGGGGTGGGGGGGGGCATACCCCACTCTCCCCCCCCAGCCCCCCCTCCATCCTCGCCCCAGCCCCCCCCCCCGTGCCGCTCGTGTCGTTTGAAAGCAACCGCGGGGGTCTCAAATCTCGCTCCTCTGGAGTTGGAGGGCAGAGCGGTGCAGCCGGAGCGGATCAGCTCAGCCACTGTACAATTGAGCCGTAGCGTTAAGCAGCCCCCCCCCTCCCCACCCTGACCCCCC